>NW_020538040.1:68766969-68782630 GCF_003426905.1 Ctenocephalides felis
TCGTTATTTCATAATCGCCCTTGCAGTATTTCGAAGCGTGCGGTATGAATCAATGCCGAATGCATTTATGTTTGGCGCCATCTCGTTATGTTTAATAATAACTGGCAGAATGACTGTTATTTCACCGTGTGTACAGTAAAATTTAACCATACGTTTCTATAATCAAAATGTAACAATATATATTAATTAATATTACTATTATGACCAAAAAAATTTTGATCAAACAAATTTTTGGAAAAAATTTTGGTCAAAAAAATTTTTGAAAAAAAATTTTGGTCAAAAAAATTTTGGAAAAAAAAATTTGGTCAAAAAAATTTTCGGAAAAAAATTTTTGGTCAAAAAAATTTATGGAAAAAAATTTGGGAGAAAAAAATTTTGTTCAAAAAAATTTTGGTCAAAAAAATTTTTGGAAAAAAATTTGGGAGAAAAAATTTTAGTCAAAAAATTTTTGGTCAAAAAAATTTTGGTCGAAAAAATTTTTCGACAAAAAAATTTTTGGTCAAAAAAATTTTGAAAAAAAAATTTTGAAAAAAAATTTTGGAAAAAAAATTTTGGTCAAAAAAATTTTGGAAAAAAAATTTGGGGAAAAAATGTTTGGTCAAAAAAATTTTGGAAAAAAAATTTTGGTCAAAAAAATTTTGGGAAAAAAATCTTGGGTCAAAAAAATTTTGGGAAAAAAATGTTTGGGAAAAAAAATTTGCGAAAAAAATGTTTTGGTTAAAAAAGTTTAGGAAAAAAAATTTTGAACAAAAATTTTTTTGGAAAAAACTCCGGAAAAAAGTTTTTGGTCAAAAAAATTTTGGAACAAAATTTTGGGAAAAAAAATTTGAAAAAAAAAGGTTTGATCAAAAAATATTTGAGAAAAAATTTTGATCAAAAAATATTTGAGAAAAAATTTTGATCAAAAAAAATTTGGAAAAAAAAATGTGGAAAAAATATGTTTGATCAAAAAAAAATTTGAGAAAAAATTTTGGGGAAAAAATGTAGGAAAAAAATTTGGTCAAAAAAATTTTGAAAAAAAAAATTGGAAAAAAAATGTTTGAACAAAAAATTTTTTGGAAAAAATTTGGGTCAAAAAAAATGGGAAAAAAATTTTGGGAAAAAAACTTTGGTCAAATAAAATTTTGGTCAAAAAAATTTTGGTCAAAAAAAATTTGGGAAAAAAATCTTGGGTCAAAAAAGTTTGGGAAAAAAAATTTGGGACAAAAATTTTTTTGGAAAAAACTCCGGAAAAAAATTTTTGTTCAAAAAAATTTTGGAAAAAAAATTTTTAAACATATAAAAAAAACTACATTTTTCATACAATTCAATTTTATTAAATTTTGGAAAAAACATTTTGTGAAAAAAAATTTTGGTCAAAAAAATTTGGAAAAAAAAATTTTTGGTCAAAAAAATTTTGGGAAAAAAATGTTTGGTCAAAAACATTTTGGAAAAAAATGTTTGAACAAAAAGTTTTTTGGAAAAAACTTTTTGAAAAAATTCCAGGAAAAAAATGTTTGGTCAAAAAAAATTTGGGAAAAAAATTTCGGTCAAGCACTTCCATGAAAGTTCATATATGAAACGCTACTAAAGTTAACATTCTTTCTATTCATAGTAAACTAAAAAAGCATATCGCTTATAAAATATTTTATTTAGTCATATTTCACTTTTGACAATGTATATTGAAAAAAATGTTACTATCAAAAACTAATACATATTGTTAATACTTAATACTTATCGCTTCTTATAATTGACTAATTGTAAATTTAATACTTAAATAATTGTTCTATTAATCCATATAGTTAATTGTAATAAATTGAATGATTGCCAATAATTAATTATTCGGTATTCGGTATTATTTAACAATTAGTTGTTATTCGGCATTTGCATTTTTGCTGATATTAGGTTTTTCATACTCCGTAATGCAATCGCCTAGATAGCTTGTACGTCTTAGAAATAGTTTGGGTACAGAATACAAAGATGAAAGGAAAGAGTTACTGTGAGAATATTAAAATGTTTTCGTTACATTTTAAAATGTTGTAACTTTATTCAATAAATCCATATTCAACAAAATATTTCGCTTGCCGACACTGGTTAGCAAGTTCCTTGTAGAGTTATCAGCGTCCTCTGCGGAAACAAACCCACTTCCTAGACGCCATAAAATCTCGCTTTCAACTCCATCAACTGCCGAAGCCGATTGGAAAAACCAGCGTTCCACTTTAGCCACTGGCTTTAACTGAAAAATTCAGAAATTTCATTTCTATCATTTATAGATGCGTATTTCATATGTTTTCAGTTTTTTTTTTAAATATTTACTATATTTTGAGTATGACGGTTCCAAGTGAACCGTACCGTGGTGCCGAACTCCTGCCACGATAGTCATTTTTAATTGTTTATTTTTGGCACTCCAACTCAAATTCTGGACATATATATTATATTTATATACACAGATTTCCCGCATAATAAATAAAATGTTCATTTGTTTATTAACTATTCAGTTTTGTTTATTAAAATTGAGTTCCGCGGCAATCCACAGGTATTAAGGTATAACGCATATATGCAGGGCCGTGTCTGGCCAACTACATAAACGTACTACATATTGAAAAAAAAATAAAAACCATGTCTATGTCTCGCAAAAATCTCACTGAAAATCATTCATCACCACTGCCACACATTCATCACTTCTTCAGCCAGTGTGTTAATCGAATAATTACACTCTGAGAAAATTAATTTATCCTAATTTTCAGTATTTTTTTATTTTCTCAGAAGCGGTATAGATAAAGACTTAAAAATTCGCAGCATCGAAGTATCTTATGAGTATAAACATTCCCTGAAATTTTGAGCCCGATCCTTGCCTGGGGCCGATTCGGTATACTTATCGTCTCACGGCCTTTATAAAATAAAATTATCTAGAATTTTAAAATTACTTATTATAAAAAAATAAATTTCTTTTTTTAGAATTTTAAGAATCCTTAAAAAAAACGACTAAAATAATTTTAAAGCACATTCTGCAAAATTTCTAAATTCTTAGTAAAAAAAATTATAAATTACTAGAAACAAATTTATAAAATAAAATTATCTAGAATGTTAAAAGTATAAAAAAAATCAAATTCCCTTTTAATTTATTATTAAAAAATGTTAAATGATTTCGAACTTTTAACCACTATTGTGCAATGTCGATTTTAATTTCGATCTAATTTGAAAAGTTTAATTCCGAATCACGCAATTTAATGTGGCACTCGATGCTCCAGTAGAAATTATAGTTCGGAGGGCCAAAATTTCACAGAATCTATAATTTAGCATTGAAGTCCCATATCATTCACTAAAGATCAGGAAACAATTATAAAAAATGCAAACCAAATACTAGTCAATTTATTATTATCCACATGCACAAAAAAAAATTTAAAAAAAATAAAATTTACATCAGCTCTCACACAAATCCCGAGTCCTTTTCTAAGTCTTCCTGAAGTGTTTGAAGTTGGTGCCGATGAGGACTCCGTGCAGACTTCTTCCTTCACGACTTTTTCCCATAATTTTGTGAGAAGCTGTCTTGAAAAAGTCTCCAGTTATATAATTGATGTACTTTTGAAGAACTTCATTTGTACAGAAGTCCAGAAAGCTGATGCAACGGTCTGGTGGTTTTGTACCACCTGGAAGTAAAATTGCCAAGTGAGAAAAATTAATTTGGGACTTTGGAGCTTAAAATCTTGCAAATTTTGTTAAAGAATGTGTCTATTGTTGTATGTGAATTTGTTGTAAATTTTATTGACTTTTAAATGATGTCTAATATTTGCATTTTTATAACAAAAGTGCGCTTTGCTAACTGCATCAAGATGCATCAATTATTTATTTAAGGAAAATGCCACTTATAACTAGTTTCCAAACGTCCATTACTTACATGCAACATTTTGAAGAGTAGAGCAATATATTATTAATATTATGATAAATACATAATAGTTTTTATTCATTTTGATAAAATGTCAATTCTTGATTAAAACAAATAAATAAATTTTGGTTGGCAATTTTTAGGTGTACTAAATTATTAAAATAATTGAAAAATCAAAAACAAAAAAAAAAATTATGATCTTAGGCGACTATTTAAGTATCAAAAAATTAATATATCCAATATTAATAATATATTATTAATTTTATTAATTAATAATCCTAAAGCCGGCCACTGTACTGTACACGTGTCTAAAGAAGTTTTACTTCAAAAATTGCAGATTTGTATCATTTATGGCATGTGGGATATCATTTGAAAAGACTCGATGAGTAGGAAATGATTTTCACAATGATTATCGATAAATTGATGTGCATATGTCTAATAATCACTTTTTGACCGCCATATGGCATTTTTTTTACTTTTTTTTACTTTCTCAAAAACTTAATCAGTTGCTCATCTTGTCAATACAAATAAAATGTTTTTGGAATTATTAAAATCGGACGCTCCGTTCTCTTAAAAACTGATTTACCGTTTTTGACACATTTTGCCCCGTATCTTCGGAGCGGCTAAACCTGCCTTCGCCAAAAACTAATCAGCACGTCTCCTTATCAATACGAATGGATTGCTTTTTGAATTATTCAAATCGCTTCAACCGTGTTCCCGAAATCGTCGACGAAAATTTGTATCCGCACACACACACACGGACACACATACATCCATTTTTTCTAAGGTATGCCAAAATATTCAAAAACCTTTGAAACGTAAAAATATATAAAAATTTTCATTTTCGTTAAAGGGAAGTTAAAAATGAATCGCAAAATGTATTGGTCAGCGCATAACTCAACAACGTCTGGACCAATTTGGTCATTTTTTTTTAAATGTTCGTTAAGTCCACGGATAGTTCACACTGCGAGAAAAAATCGAATAATTGCCGGGAAAACCCTGAAAAACAGCCCTTTTCTTTTTCGCAAACAAACGTTTTCTAACTAAAACATAGAATCAATTTGAGCTTTATTGCTATTATATCAAAAGCCAAATATTAATTAATGATAGTAATTTCATTAATAAACTGTTAAAACAGGTAAATTAACAGGGGGGGGGGTGCTAAAAAAAATAACATGCAGGCGCTGAGGACCCCAGGAGCGTCCCTGGTAATAATGTATATTAAATTATTATTAAGAAAAATGTAATTTAGATATCATAATTACTAAGAATACCAGTTAAAATATGATTATCAAAATGGGTGAAAAAATCCAAGGTGATATTGTACCTTTACCGCGGATACAATATATTAATTTTTTCTGAATTTGTTATACCGGCGTTTAAAAGACTACAATTTCTAATATAGTGCGGAAATTGAGACTCTTCATTTTATTTAAGGCAATTCTACATTTAACATCGCTCATATTGATGTATACGCATTTTGGTGTGAGAAGTAATTTCAAAAACAATAATTATTATTTTAGGTAAAAGGTAAATATTAGTATAGGATATTAAACAATTGTAGGCGCGGGTACAGGATAACGTCTGCCGGGTCATCTAGTATTGTAATAAAAACTTTATAACAAACTAAGTTTCGACATTATGAGAAAAAGATTTTACTATGATTATCATTTTCTCATAATGTCAAAACTTAGTTTGCGCGCCGGTAGAGTCTTTTTTATAAATTTCATGTCTAAGATTTAGTTTGCTCGTCAGTAGAGTCCTTTTATATTTCATTTCTATACTTACATACTAAGTGTTATCCCTAAGACCTGAATATCCGTACATGTAATTTAACTAATTACTTATAAAATTTATATGTTTGTAAACGTAATACATGTCGGGGTATAATATATTACATGAATGAATAAGTTAATCGGTCTGTATCTCTTGTCAATAAGCTAATCAAAACAAATATAATTGTAAATTTAATACTTGAATTTTAATTATTGCCGTGATCTATAATTGACCTGCGCAACTTCACTTCTCCTCATCGAGTCTGCCATTTCTCTGAAGACACTATAGATCAAACGACTATTCTGGTGGGTGAGCAACTTGAACGTTCATGACAGTTTTCGTTCACTTTGTAAAACACTGAGTCAATAATAAACAGTTTTAATTTAACACACTATTGATAATTTATGGATGTAACTTACTCGATAAATACAGTAGTATCTTCTAAGCAAGCTATGTAAGTCTTCCGGAGTATTGTAAATTCTCAACAAGTAATTTTTATCATAAGTGATCAAGTGAAGCTACCTTAGTAAGAAGTTAGTAAGATTGGTTAGCAAGTTGATAAGACTACCAGACAGATCGTGCCTTAAGGCAAATTGCTGGAACTTCCCGTAGCGTAACGATATGTTCGAGTAATACTGAATGTTTTCAAATAGATTATTATAAATACTGTAACATTTGTCTAATATTCATAAGAATTATATAAACTGAATCGCAAAGCTGAAATTATTTGTTTAAAATATATTAGAACTATAGTCAGAATTAAAAATAAAATCTGAATTATTTTTGATACACAAAAAAATTTTTTTTTGAAAAAACAAATTTGAAAAAAAAAGTTGGATTTTTTTTTTTTTTAAAAAATCAATTATTTTGTTAAGACAAGCAGAAAGTTCTTTGAATCATTTAAATCGAACGCTTAGTTCTCTCAAAAACTGTCATTTTTTGCACACTTAGCTCCGTATTTTAGAAATGGTTGGGCCTGCCTTTGCCAAAAACTAATAAACACTTCTCCCAATCATTAAATGAAATCAACTAATTAAATGTTTTTTAGATTGTGGCGATATCAAGCAGGCGGGTTTTGATTTGTAAAAAACAATCGGACATGTCATGTATATTTTTGATATCGAAATATTTTTATAGTTAATAAATTTATATTTTTTTTATTGTTGGGAGTTTCTAATTTAATATATTGTCATAATCATTACTACTCCCACATTGGTGACTCACGACGTGATAGATGAAGACAAAAAAAGGAGTTTTATTTTTCGATAATTTGAGAAAAATTGATTTTGACGCAGCACCATAATCACTGGTCTTCAGTGACGACCTATAAGGTATGTCCAGTCCAATCCATCATAGTTAACGCACTTACTATCTGGATCAGACTTCCGAGGTTACTCATTTGGTATACCCAGACCTCAGTGTCTATTGCTGACAGTAAAAATAATTTGGAGCCTGAACTTTTCATTGGAATGCAATTCAACCTCTCTTTCTCTGTTAACTCAACAAATCGTCCTATAATGCTACCTCCCATTATCGGTGACAACGACGAGTCAAAACAAAATTTGACATAATTTATTGGATTCCACAATTCTGGACTCTTATGTCAAAGAAACGAATGATCCTGATTTGGATAAAGAGCCAACTTCTTTCTCTGATCGGAACTCATCAGATACGAATGCAACGCTTGCAGAAATGGAAACTGTACCCATAAATTATGCATTCTAAACATTTATCAGAACCTTATGCAGAATATGGAGTTGATGGCAGGTCGAATCACCACATACGGTGGATCTGCTGACGAAACATGGAAATTTGTAATTAACCAGTATTACAACACTGGTCTGCTATAATCTGCTTTCCCACCACATTTTTATAACGTGTTTCCCTGTGTTTTTTTTTTAAACTGTGAGATCAACACTGGACAGGGAGTGTGTGGCGATATCAAGCAGGCTGGTTTTTATTTGTAAAAAACAATCGGACATGTCATGTATATTTTTGATATCGAAATATTTTTATAGTTAATAAATTTATATTTTTTTATTGTTGGGAGTTTCTAATTTAATATATTGTCATAATCATTACTACTCCCACATTGGTGACAACGACGAATCAAAACAAAATTTGACATAATTTATTGGATTCCACAATTCTGGACTCTTATGTCAAAGAAACCAATGATCCTGATTTGGATAAAGAGCCAACTTCTTTCTCTGATCGGAACTCATCAGATACGAATGCAACGCTTGCAGAAATGGAAACTGTACCCATAAATTATGCATTCTAAACATTAAGTTATTCTGATATAACTAATACCCATTAGATCGAGAACATTATGCAGAATATGGAGTTGATGGCAGGTCAAATCACCACATACGGTGGATCTGCTGACGAAACGTGGAAATTTGAAATTGACCAGTATTACAACACTGGTCTGCTATAATCTGCTTTCCCACCACATTTTTATAACGTGTTTCCCTGTATTTTTTTTTAAACTGAGATCAACACTGGGCAGGGAGTGTGTGGCGATATCAAGCAGGCGGGTTTTGATTTGTAAAAAACAATCGGACATGTCATGTATATTTTTGATATCGAAATATTTTTATAGTTAATAAATTTATATTTTTTTTTATTGTTGGGAGTTTCTAATTTAATATATTGTCATAATCATTACTACTCCCACAAGATCATTCAAATCGGATGCTTCGTTCTCTCAAAAACTCGATTTCTATTTTCTGCATTCTTTGCTCTTTATCTCCGTAACTGCTAGACCTGCCTTTGCCAAAAACTAATCAGCACATCTTCCTATCAATAGGAATCGAATGTTTTTTTGAACGATTCAAATCGGTTGATCCGTGCGCCTGAAAACGTGACTGGAAATTTGTATCCATACACACATTCACATTCACATTCTTTACACATTCACGTTTTTTTAAACAAAGTTATCAACATTTTGGCATACTTAAGATTTTTCTAAGGTAAGGTTTTCTATCGGTTAATTAATAAATCATACACAAATTTTTGTCGATGATTGATAAGGAGACGTTCTGATTAGTTTTTGGCTTTCGAACGGAGAGTTCGATTTCCGAACAAATCAAAAAACGTTTTAGAACTAACTAATTTTGGGAAGGCAGGTTCAGCAGTTTTATAGATCTAGAAAGAAAAGTAAATTAATGGTGCGTGGTATTGTACTGCTTAAAGGTAAATTGCTGAATTTTTTTCATAAAATATTTTGGCATATTTATAAAATAATAATAATTTTAGAAAATTATGAGATTTTTTCAATTTCTTGAAAATCTGTAAATTTTCATATATAATCATTTCTTCATACCGTCAACACAAATAAATTATTTTTCATTTTTGGGTGATCCGTACTCTCAAAAACTTAATGACGATTTTTTGCCTTCCGTGACTAAATGACTAAACCTTTCTTTGGCAAGAATGAAAACAAAAATGTTTAATTTTTAAAGTTTACTTATATGCATAAAAATGCCCCCTTCGTGGTTTGAACGAATTGAATGCTTCAAAAAACATTCGCATCGTGCTAATCGAAAAAGTTCTGGTTAGTTTTTATATGTTACTAGCTGACCCGGCAAACGTTGTTTTGCTAAGTAATGTATATTCTGATCAATTTCTAGAGATATTCGGATATTCAGATATTCCGGATATTCAGATATTCCGGATATCCGAATATCCGAATATCCGAATATCCGAATATCCGAATATCCGAATATCCGAATATCCGAATATCCGAATATCCGAATATCCGAATATCCGAATATCCGAATATCCGAATATCCGAATCTCCGAATATCCGAATATCCGAATCTCCGAATATCCGAATCTCCGAATCTCGGAATATCCGAATCTCGAAATATCCGAATCTCGGAATATCCGAATCTCGGAATATCCGAATCTCGAAATATCCGAATATCCGAATATCCGAATATCCGAATATACGAATATCCGAATATCCGAATATCCGAATATCCGAATATCCGAATATCCGAATATCCGAATATCCGAATATCCGAATATCCAAATACCCGAATATCCGAATATCTGAATAGCAGAAAGATCTTTGAATCATTTAAATCGGGCACTTAGTTCTCTCAAGAACTGCCATTTTTTGTACATTTAGCTCTATCGGAATATCGGAGTATCGGAGTATAGGAATGTCGAAATATCTGAATATCCGAATATCCGGACATTCGATTATCCGGACATTCGATTATCCGGACATTCGATTATCCGAACATTCGTTTATCCGGACGTTCGATTATCCGGACGTTCGATTATCCGGACGTTCGATTATCCGGACATTCGATTATCCGGACATTCGATTATCCGGACATTTGATTATCCGGACATTCGATTATCCGGACATTCGATTATCCGGACATTCGATTATCCGGACATTCGATTATCCGGACGTTCGATTATCCGGACGTTCGATTATCCGGACGTTCGATTATCCGGACGTTCGATTATTCGGACATTCAATTATCCGGACATTCGATTATCCGGACATTCGATTATCCGGACATTCGATTATCCGGACATTCAATTATCCGGACATTCGATTATCCGGACATTCGATTATCCGGACATTCGATTATCCGGACATTCGATTATCCGGACGTTCGATTATCCGGACATTCGATTATCCGGACATTCGATTATCCGGACATTCGATTATCCGGACATTCGATTATCCGGACATTCGATTATCCGGACATTCGATTATCCGGACATTCGATTATCCGGACATTCGATTATCCGGACATTCGATTATCCGGACATTCGATTATCCGGACATTCGATTATCCGGACGTTCGATTATCCGGACGTTCGATTATCCGGACGTTCGATTATCTGGACATTCGATTATCCGGACTTTCGATTATCCGAACATTCGATTATCCGGACATTCGATTATCCGGACATTCGATTATCCGGACATTCGATTATCCGGACATTCTATTATCCGGACATTCGATTATCCGGACATTCGATTATCCGGACATTCGATTATCCGGACATTCGATTATCCGGACGTTCGATCATCCGGACGTTCGATTATCCGGACGTTCGATTATCCGGACGTTCTATTATCCGGACATTCGATTATCCGGACGTTCGATTATCCGGACGTTCGATTACCCGGACGTTCGATTATCCGGACATTCAATTATCCGGACATTCGATTATCCGGACATTCGATTATCCGGACATTCAATTATCCGGACATTCGATTATCCGGACATTCGATTATCCGGACATTCGATTATCCGGACATTCGATTATCCGGACGTTCGATTATCCGGACATTCGATTATCCGGACATTCGATTATCCGGACATTCGATTATCCGGACATTCGATTATCCGGACATTCGATTATCCGGACGTTCGATTATCCGGACGTTCGATTATCCGGACGTTCGATTATCCGGACATTCGATTATCCGGACTTTCGATTATCCGAACATTCGATTATCCGGACATTCGATTATCCGGACATTCGATTATCCGGACATTCGATTATCCGGACATTCTATTATCCGGACATTCTATTATCCGGACATTCAATTATCCGGACATTCGATTATCCGGACATTCGATTATCCGGACATTCGTTTATCCGGACGTTCGATCATCCGGACGTTCGATTATCCGGACGTTCGATTATCCGGACGTTCGATTATCCGGGCGTTCGATTATCCGGACATTCAATTATCCGGACATTCGATTATCCGGACATTCGATTATCCGGACATTCGATTATCCGGACATTCGATTATCCGGACATTCGATTATCCGGACGTTCGATTATCCGGACGTTCGATTATCCGGACTTTCGATTATCCGGACACTCGATTATCCGGACATTCGATTATCCGGACATTCGATTATCCGGACATTCGATTATCCGGACATTCGATTATCCGGACGTTCGATTATCCGGACGTTCGATTATCCGGACGTTCGATTATCCGGACATTCGATTATCCGGACTTTCGATTATCCGGACATTCGATTATCCGGACATTCGATTATCCGGACATTCGATTATCCGGACATTCGATTATCCGGACATTCCATTATCCGGACATTCCATTATCCGGACATTCGATTATCCGGACATTCGATTATCCGGACATTCGATTATCCGGACATTCGATTATCCGGACATTCGATTATCCGGACATTCGATTATCCGGACATTCGATTATCCGGACATTCGTTTATCCGGACGTTCGATTATCCGGACGTTCGATTATCCGGACATTCGATTATCCGGACATTCGATTATCCGGACATTCGATTATCCGGACATTCGATTATCCGGACATTCGATTATCCGGACATTCGATTATCCGGACATTCGATTATCCGGACATTCGATTATCCGGACGTTCGATTATCCGGACGTTCGATTATCCGGACATTCGATTATCCGGACATTCGATTATCCGGACATTCGATTATCCGGACATTCGATTATCCGGACATTCAATTATCCGGACATTCGATTATCCGGACATTCGATTATCCGGACGTTCGATTATCCGGACGTTCGATTATCCGGACATTCGATTATCCGGACATTCGATTATCCGGACATTCGATTATCCGGACGTTCGATTATCCGGACGTTCGATTATCCGGACGTTCGATTATCCGGACATTCGATTATCCGGACATTCGATTATCCGGACATTCGATTATCCGGACATTCGATTATCCGGACATTCGATTATCCGGACATTCGATTATCCGGACATTCAATTATCCGGACATTCGATTATCCGGACTTTCGATTATCCAGACTTTCCGGACCCCGGAAAAACTTCTAAAAGTTGGAAAAGTGTTGGTGACATCATCTTTTTGGATTTAATTTACATTTATGATATATAATATAATTCCGGATAATCCGAATTCCGGATAATCAAAAGTCCGGATGACCGAAAGTCCGGATAACCGAAAGTCCGGATAATCAAAAGTCCGGATAATCGAAAGTCCGGATGACCGAAAGTCCGGATGACCGAAAGTCCGGATAACCGAAAGTCCGGATAACCGAAAGTCCGGAACACCAAAAGTCCGGATAACCGAAAGTCCGGATAACCGAAAGTCCGGATAATCGAAGGTCCGGATAACCAAAAGTCCAGATAACTGAAAGTCCGGATAACCGAAAGTCCGGATAATCGAAGGTCCGGATAACCGAAAGTCCGGATAACCGAAAGTCCGGATAACCGAAAGTCCGGATAATCGAAAGTCCGGATGACCGAAAGTCCGGATGACCGAAAGTCCGGATAACCAAAAGTCCGGATGACCGAAAGTCCGGATAACCAAAAGTCCGGATAACCGAAAGTCCGGATAACCGAAAGTCCGGATAACCGAAGGTCCGGATAATCGAAAGTCCGGATAATCGAAAGTCCGGATAACCGAAAGTCCGGATAATCGAAAGTCCGGATAACCGAAAGTCCGGATAATCGAAAGTCCGGATAACCAAAAGTCCGGATATTCGGATAATAGAAAGTCCGGATATTCGGATATTCGGATATTCGGATATTCGGATATTCGGATATTCGGATATTCGGATATTCGGATATTCGGATATTCAGATATTCGGATATTCCGAGATTCGGATATTCCGAAATTCGGATATTCCGAGATTCGGATATTCCGAGATTCGGATATTCCAAGATTCGGATATTCCGAGATTCGGATATTCCGAGATTCGGATATTCCGAGATTCGGATATTCCGAGATTCGGATATTCGGATATTCGGATACGCGGATATTCGGATATTCGGATATTCGGATATTCGGATATTCGGATATTCAGATATTCGGATATTCGGATATTCGGATATTCGGATATTCGGATATTCGGATATGCGGATATTCGGATACGCGGATATTCGGATATTCGGATATTCGGATATTCGGATATTCGGATATTCGGATATTCAGATATTCGGATATTCGGATATTCGGATATTCGGATATTCGGATATTCGGATATTCGGATATTCGGATATTCAGATATTCAGATATTCAGATATTCAGATATTCAGATATTCAGATATTCAGATATTCAGATATTCAGATATTCAGATATTCAGATATTTCGACATTCCTATACTCCGATACTCCGATATTCCGATAGAGCTAAATGTACAAAAAATGGCAGTTCTTGAGAGAACTAAGTGTCCGATTTGAATTATTCAAAGAACTTTCTGCTTGTTTTAACAAAATAATTGCTTTTGGGAAAAAATTGTTTTAATCTTTTTTTCATTTTTTTTTTGAAATTTTTAAGTTACGAAGTTTCAAGTAACATTCGATGAATTAACAAACAATTATCTGACTACGTTCAGTAAAATTGCCATCTACTTCATCATTGTAGAAATGTATTTTTTTATGTCTTTCAAAAATTCGTTATCGGCACCTTTTTACCCTATAGGCGGGGTAACTTGGAACGGTCAGGTGGCAAATACGTTTAAAACCTTATTTTAATTCAAAGGTATTTTACAAAATAATTACATTTTTAACTAATACTAAAAAACTGCTAACGGAAGAAAATGCTTTTATTATGGATTTTCAAAGATTACCGATATTTTGTCAATACAATCAAACTGGAAGTTTTATATACTTTCTATAGAAAACATGGTAAAATCCAATCCAAGTTTTTTTTTTGTCTTTCGACTTATATTGTCGTAAATATTCGCGTAAAACATCCTATTAAACGTAATTGAACATCATCTGTCAAAAGCGTTTGACATTTCACAAAATGCCACCGTCCATTGTTCTATTTAAATTACGCTTCTACAAAAATTTCAAATTATAAATGTAAAGTTTCTACGCGGATTTGAAATAATTTCTCACCTTTTGGACATTCTCTGGATTGGCACGAATTTTTCAAGACTAAGACTGGCCAAATCGATTCAGCCGTTTTCGAGTTTTATTCGGACATTTGAAAGAGAGCTCCATTTTTATATATAAGATATGCTTTACGGTATATGTTTTTTAATTTTTAACCCTAATAATTGAGTTTGAAACGACTACTCTTTCGTAAGAAAATACACAATTTTTTTCACTTATTTGCATTATTCCAATATACCTAGGATATCGTAGTAAAGAGAGAATCATTTGTTTCTACCTCTTCATATATGATCAATTATTTCTGTTGTATTTTTTATAAAAAATACAGGTGAACCCAGTTGCGCCTGTTACTAAACGCCTGTTATAGAGTGCGGATTCATTTGGGCGCTGGTATGTATGTATGTATGCAGACAACTAGGGACATCCCTGTAACACGGTAGTTTTTCATTGGATCAAATCAGTCATATTTTAAAATATATATAGTCATTATAAGGGGATTAACTGCATATTAATAAAGCAAAGATACATCATGAGTTATTAAAATAATAATAATTTCGATTACTCGTAGTTTACTGCTTTTGAATGCAGTAGCTTTCTAATAGTCTAATAAATTTTATTATAAACTATCAAAATTATAATCAATATCAGTAAATATTAATACGACGTTTAATTTTAAATAGGTTTTTCAGATTTTCAAAGAACAACGGCTCCAAATAAATATTCACCGAAAACCCTAAAAAGGCTTAAAAAGTATTTCGCAATATAGTATATTGCTGTTTTAACAGCTTCCAAAACATATAAAATTGCCAATCAAACCTGATTTAAGCAACTTTAGACGATTAGCCGTTGTTAATTTGACGTTAATATTTTTGTTTAATTGTCGTTAAAAATTATACCTTCAATGTTTTATATTTTATTTGATTTATTTATTTACAGAAACTATACTGAATATTGATAATGATCGTTACTATAATAATACCAGCTTTTATTTTATTTTTGTTTTAAAAGTTTTTCAACTTCTTATATTTTTCTGATTTTTATAAAAATAAATTAAATAAATAAATTGAAACTATATCAAAGTAAATATTATTATTTATAGAATAGAACAGTTTTAGTTCGTTCTATTTCCTACTTT
>NW_020538040.1:68783630-68811505 GCF_003426905.1 Ctenocephalides felis
TTATTAAAAATAACTAAATTATGTTTGTGCACAAACATCTTGTGCAAAATTGTTCTCGGTTGAGGATCTCTTATATGGATATTATTTTCAATTTAATTTGTCAAATTAAATCTTTAGTACTTGTATTGGGACTCAAAACACATGAATTTTTATTGAATATTTTTTTTAAACATAATTTAGTTTTATTTTTAATAACTGTATGAATGCCTGTTGAATTTTTTTTATTGATTATATATCTTTCATAAAAAAAATGATATACATGCATATTTATTAACTTCCCGTAGGGTAAGTTATTGTAATGGGCCGAAAATCAAAATTGAAAATTTTTACATTTCTCTCGACGTTTTGAAGGTTTCTGAACATTTTGGCATACCTCGAAAAAATGGATGTGTGTGTGTATGTTATGGATACAATTTTTCGTCCACGTTTTCGGGCGCACGGATCACCGATTTGAATGGTTCAAAAAACATTGGATTCCTATTGATAAGGAGATGTGCTGATTAGTTTTTGGCAAAGGCAGGTCCAGTCGTTACGGAGATACGGAGCAAATACTGCAGAAAATAGAAATCGTTTTTTGAATGAACGTAGCATTCGATTTGAAAGATCTAAAAAAACATTCAATTAGTAATGATTGGGAGAAGTGATTATTAGTTTTTTGCAATGGTAGGCCCACCATTTCAAAAGATACAGAGCTAAATGTGCAACAAATGGCAGTTTTTGAGAGAACTAATGGCAGTTTTTGAGAGAACTAAGCGTTCAATTAAGTGATTCAAAGAACTTTTAGCTTGTTTTAATAAAATAATTGATTTTGGAAAAAAAATGTATCATTTTTTTTTTTTTAGTTTTTTTTTGTATATCGAAAATAATTCAGATTTTATTTTAAATCTGACTAAAGTTCTAATATACTTTAAACAAATTATTTTAACTTTGCAATTCATTTTATATAATTCTTATAAATATTAGACAATGTTACAATATTTATAATAATTTTGAAAACATTCAGTATTCCTCGAATATTTCGTTACGGTACGGGAAGTTCCAGCAATTTGCCTTAAGGCACAATGCCATACACCCCACTAGTTATATTTGAAGTTTCAAAATATAACATTCCTTAGAATAAATATAAACAACCAATTTAATAAGTTTAAATGATGAAACTCGATAAGGGCTCTCGTGACTCTCGATTACTTTTGTAAGACAATTGTCCGAGCCGTTTCTTTATAATTAGCTGATAAAGCAAAATTTTGAACCAATTTTGAAAATTCCAAAATTGTTCGAGAGATATCAGTTGGGATTTTTTTAAGATTTTGATAAAATGTATATGTTAGTAGAGATCGTGGTTTTAACGTACATCTAAAAATATTATAGGCCTACGACAAGTGGTTCAATTATAAAAATTCACACAATTTTTTACAACTCGTTACAACTTTAAAAGTTGCTACATCTCTAAGGTGACCCCCTGTTTGGCCGGATTTCCCCCTTGTCCGGGTTTTTCTAAAAGAAATATTTATCCCGGTTTGTCTCGGTTTTTCGAAAATTGGTAGTTCAATTAACAAAAATTATGAAAACAAATGAAAAACTACATTAAAATTGAATGGAATTTTATACAAGGCTCAGAAGCCAACAAAACATATAGATATAAAAATATAAGATATAATATAATATCATAGATAAAAAAGTATTACATATAATCGAATAATAAAATTCTCACTAGAAGTCCGTAATTTGGATTTAAAAAAATTGATTGATATGAAATAACTGTTTTTTTTGTTGTAAAGCCATAAGAATTGCCGTCCCAGTTTTAACTTATAAAAAATATGGTCACCTTATTCATCTCACTTTTTATTGATTAGTCTAGTCGAGGTCTTACATATATCGGGAAGATTTTGTAACTAGGTTTGAAGCAAAATGCCACTCAGACCTAGTTCATGTATTATTCCTAATTTAAAAAAGAAAAACGACCATACATTTGTAGTTCAAATTATTGTCATTCATATAAATTGTAGTTTGTCAAAAGCTTTATTTACTTATTTACATGTTATGTTTTATTATCTATAGAGGAGCTAGGGGCTATATATAACGGGGGCAACTAGTAACAGACGTTTTTCTATAGGATCCTAAAACATTAAAATAGTTTTTTGTCTCGTTTGGATAGGTAAACAAAATTATATTATAAGTGACTATTTATTTATTTGTATTAATTATAGTTTGCGTTGATTTATGAAATAAACTAGCTGTAAGTGGAATTCTATCTTGAGGCAATTATGGCATCGTGCCTTAAGGCAAATTGCTGAAACTTCCCGCACCGTAATGAAATGTTCGAGGAATACTGAATGTTTTTAAATAGATTATTATAAATATTGTAACATTGTCTAATATTTATAAGAATTATATAAACCGAATTGCAGAGTTGAAATTATTTCTAAAGTATATTAGAACTATAGTCAGAATTAAAAATAAAATCTGAAATATTTTCGATATACGAAATACTAAAAAAAAAAAAAAAAAAATGGGACAATTTTTTTTTTTCAAAATCAATTATTTTGTTAAGACAAGCAGAAAGTTCTTTGAATCATTTAAATCGGACGCTTAGTTCTCTCAAAAACTGCCATTTTTTACATATTTAGCTCCGTATCTTCGAAACGGCTGGGCCTGCCTTTGCCAAAAACTAATAAACACTTCTCCCAATCATTACTAATTGAATGTTTTTTAGATCATTCAAATCGGATACTCCGTTCGCTCAAAAATTCGATTTCTATTTTCTGCACTCTTTGCTCCGTATCTCCGAAACGGCTGGACCTGCCTTTGCCAAAAACTAATCAGCTCTTTTCCCAATCAATAGGAATCGAATGTTTTTTGAACCATTCAAATCGGTTGATCCGTGCGCCCTAAAACGTGACTGGAAATTTGTATCCACACATACATACACACACACACACACACATCCATTTTTTCTGAGGTATGCCAAAACGTTCAGAAACCTTCAAAACGTCGAGAAATGTAAAAATTTTCAATTCCGATTTTCGGCCCATTACAATAACTTACCCTACGGGAAGTTAATTACTTAAAAACGAGTCAATTTTCTTAAAAGTAAGTAAGGAATAGTTGGAACTAGCCCCAAACACGGGGCACTTTTTCTAGAAAATGATTAATTGTAAAATAATGAACAACAGTTGTGGAATTATTGTTACTTGATTTGGTAGAAGAATAGTTACAGCAACTATCCATCTTCATTTCGTATAAATATAACAGTGGATTTCAAGATAAATTAGTTTAGAAAAAACTTTTACAACCAGCCCCTATCTCCCCTATAATTCATATAATACAGATGCTTTTGATATAATTTTAATGCGAATTTCTCCTTTACGTAGTTTGATAGTGAAATGCAGATATAGATAGATGCTTATGACTTTCGAATATGCAATGAATGGAAAACACAATCATTCCATATTGTGAATACACTACAACTTTATTTTTCTATGTCATTTTTTCTATCAGCTACACGGATCGAATTTTCTTAAACTTTTGCCCCAGTATCCGTTGAATGTTATTTACTCGATCTAAATAAACGCATGAGGTGCTATAGTCTGCAGTACATTATAGTATGCAATAGACAATTTTTATATTACTGATTTCACTTATTTTTTTATTTTGAAATATGTATTAATTAGTGGTGCATATGCCTTATCGTTTTTAACTCGATTTGTGAAACAGCTAGGCATGCCTTTGCATAATTTTAAATGGTACTTTATTTTGTCAATACAAATAAAATGTTTTCTGAATTATTTAAATCGGGCACTCGGTTCTTTCAAAAACTGAGTTACCATTTTTAAACTTTTTTGTCCTGTATCTTCAAAACAGCTAGACTTGCCTTCTCCAAAAACTAATCAGCACGTCTCTTTATCAATACGAAGCGAATGTTTTTTGAATTATTCAAATCTGTTGATCCGTATTCCCGAAATCGTCGACGAAAATATGTATCCGCGCACGCACACACACACATGCATCCATTTTTTCAAAGGTATGCCAAAATGCTTAGAAACCTCTATAACGTGAAGATATATAAAAAAAAATTATTCTCAAAATTTTTAAAATAGTTTATATCTTGAAGAGGGATCTATAAAAAAGACTCTGGAAAAATTTTAAGTAAATCGGTCCAGTACATGTTGAGAATACGTGGGTGTTGTACGGAATTATCGAGCTTAAACAAGATTATTTTCGAAAATTCTTGAATAGTTATACTTTGAAAACTTAAAAAATTGATTATTTCAGTTAAAGTACTTTTAGATCTATCAAAAATTACTTAAACTCTAATTAGACATTTCTCAAATATAAGTTTTTTCTTTCCAAAGATGTTGCCCAAATACGTATTGCTTTTAGACAATATTAAGATGTTTTGTTCATTTCGGCAATTGCTATTATTTAGTTGTAATAATATTCTCCGGATAATTATATTTTAGATACATTGCTTTCAGAAACTTCATTTTTTTATTTGCGTATAAATAACAATCTGTCGAAAAATGTACATTGGGTTATCGATTTGGAAATAAACAGTGGCATTTTCTCAAAGGAAAACTCAATGGGTTTGTCTTGTATTTTTGTACTACATTCTAATCTAATTTTTATCTTATTTTACAAAAATGAATAAACTGCAATATACACATAAAATTATAAACGCAAGTACACTTTACATACATACACATACGTATACATACACATACGTATACATACACACACGTATACACTACGCATACAACATACCTAGTATGTTGAAACATAATCATACATATTGTGTTATTGACTATTGTCATTTAAATGGATTCAGTCTAAGATTATACGTGATATTATACAGATTTGCTCGACTTTGTCCTTGCAACTAAAGGCACTTATTTTAATTTCTTCTATGATTATGAGAGTATTGGTGTCAGAAACGTTAATTACGCTTATGATCATCAATTAAATTTGAGCTGTGTCGAAATATAGCAAAAAATGAGACGTGGAAATGTTGAATTCAGATATTCACAATCACGTACATGCTGTATAATAGATACACTTACTCCTTATAATAAATTTTTAATATATATATATATATATATATATATATATTTATGTCTATAAATATTTTTATATATTGAAAATAATACCCACTATTTATATAATAATCATTAAATGCATCAATAACTAATTGGTATTGGTATTTTGCCATGAGGCAAGTTACATGAACTTCCCGATATGTGTAAATATTCGACTTAATCAATAAAAAATAAATTAATTTATGAGTAATCAAAAGTATTCCGAGTGGATTTATTACACATAATTGAAAACGAACGAAC
Source organism: Ctenocephalides felis (assembly GCF_003426905.1). Taxonomy (NCBI): domain Eukaryota; kingdom Metazoa; phylum Arthropoda; class Insecta; order Siphonaptera; family Pulicidae; genus Ctenocephalides; species Ctenocephalides felis. The sequence continues at coordinate 68,788,964 of NW_020538040.1, forward strand.
ACGTTAACTCGAAGTTAACAAATCAATAATTTGTATAAATGAACCAGTTTTCGTAGGACTTTAATGGTTTAGTATGTTCGTTAAGACCAAGTACTCTATCAATATACCAAGTATATCATCTAATTTTAATTTTAACGAACGTCAAAAAAACTATTCATTTTCTCAAATTTTGATAAATTTTAAAAATTAAACAACTTATATGAAAAATTATACTACTTATGATTTATATCGCCAAAAAAGTTCCATGAAAATTGGCTTAAATTTTTTTTCAACAGTTAATTATTACAAGAAAACGGCTCGGTAGATTTTCACCAAAAACTAATCAGTATCATTCCCATCTAATATCTTTCGAACAGTTTTTGATTTTTTAAAATTAATTCGGTAGTATGAGCTTAAATGTGGACGAAAAGTTTAACACTTTTTTCCAAATTACAAAGAAACTCGACAAACGATAATTCTCATCGAGATACATCAAATGGTTTTTAAATTCCTGGAATCGGTCCAAGCGTTTTTTGAGCAAACGTCGATGAAAGTTCTAATTTTGACTAACGCCACAAAAACGATACTAATTTTTGCAAACTTTGACGAATTTTTAAAGCTAAACGAGTCGTCGTAGGGCCGTAATATTTTAGTACGATCTATAAGACTATATTATCAACCGTCAAAAAATAATAATAAAAATCGACGAAAAAAAATTTTTAATACTTTATTACAAGAAAACGGCCTGGCCGATAACTACCAAAAACTAATCAGCACGATTCCCAACCAACATTTTTCGAACGGTTTTTTAATTTTCAAAATCGATTCAGAATTGCGGGCTAACGTGGACGAAAAATTTTTCACTTTTCTGCGATTTATAAAGCAACGGCTTGGCCGATCGTCGCACAAAACTGACAAGCAATAGTCCTCATCGGGATACATCAAATGGTTTTTAAATTTTTGAAATCGGTCCAGCCGTTTTTGAAAAAACGTCGATTTACGGCAAAAAATTTGTTCGCACACACACACACACACATACTTTTTCCAAATTTGGTCACATTCGATTCAAAATGGCTTAAAACGTCGAAAAAACATAAAATTAGCAAATCGGATTTTTTAATGAAAACATAAACTTCTCCTTTGGGAAGTTAATAAATATATAAAGCCACAGGTATTATATATGTGAAAAAATCACTGTTTAGAGGTGATCAACCTAAACTAAAAATATTTTTTTTGCAAAAAATGAAGCTTTTTCATTGTTTTGAAAATTCTGAATCAAAATTCAGTGAAAAACGTCCACAAAAAGACGATTATTGCCCAGTTATCGATCAGGTTAATGATTAATGAAATTGGGAAGTATGGTAGGAAGGTGAAAATTGAGGGTTGCATTGAGGTATTTTCCAAACACGCATGTTTAAAACGAATCCAATACGTTCAAAATAGTATTAGAGTTGGACATACTTTGATGAATTTTTTTTATGTCATATCATAAGCACTGATAGAAATCGAGATGAAAAATGATGTATGACTATAATTATTCTTACAATAGGTTTGTGATAAGAGCGTGAAAATTCAGGTTATTGGTATTTTTTATATACGCATTATAAATAAATGAAAAACTGAAGATTGAACAGGTCGCCAATTTAAATAAATAATTGGATGTATGATGTATGAACGCATAGAGCTGTTACTAATATGTTTTTTTATTTTTTTACTAAAAACTTCCTTTTTATGGATTACAAATTCATAAATTGAAAATTTCTGACGTATTTTCTCGATGTATTTACTACATCATATGATGTTTTTTCTATTTGATACTAATATGGTCAGTTTGTTTTTATATTTGTTAAGGAATTGAATGGAAAATGTTTATTCATTAAGATTAAAATTAAATTAAATTAAATTTTTATTAAAAATATTTTTATTAATTGTTCAATGATTAATTTGAATAATTCCAAAAACATTCGATTTGTATTGATAAGGAGACGTGCTGATTAGTTTTTGGCGAGGGCAGGTCTACCCGTTCCAAAGATACGGGGCAAAAAGTGCCAAAAACCATAACTCAGTTTTTAAGAGAACGGAGCGTCCGATTTTAATAATTCAAAAAACATTTTGTATTGACAAGCGATTTCGGAGAGCTAATGAAATAAGTATAAATTTATTTTACATTCCTATGGGTCCCGTACCAATGTTTATTCGTTAGCCGCCGACGCGGCGCTTATGCGCTTTTACATATCGTCTCTATGCAGTTAAAGCAGTACGATTGCTTTGAAAAAAAGTTCAGAGTTTCCAAAATATGTCAAAATAAAGAAAACATTTTTTTTTTCAAAAAAAAGTAATTTTTTGTCAAATGTATAGTTTCTTCAAAATCTAATTTCTTCGAAGTAATTTTTTTCAAAAATGTTAATCGTTTTTAAAAAAATAATATTGTTTGGTACGGGAAGTTCCAGCAATTTGCCTTAAGGCACGATGCCATGCGCCCCACTAGTTTTTTTTTAAATGAACTTAGTCTATAACTTCGGCACTCACTTGCGTCGAAGGTTGCTTATTTCAGAGTATGTACGCGAGCCAAATTTTATGGTCAATAAATTTCAAAATCATTACAATTATGTTACATATGCATGTCATTTTTTATAAACAGTTTAGATTAAATCTAATTATGTTGACTTGATTGGTTATTATTTACAATTTGCCTTATATGTGTATTATCGATAGATTATTCATACTTAGTATATTCAAGAATGCCCTAAATAACAGCTGATCAAATGCGGTTTTTTCATGATATTTCGTTCTAAAATCATATCAACAAAAGTAATAACCGCAAATAATTGTTATAACACTTTTGCACCGTGTTGTTAACGGTTATTTATCGTTCTCATTAGATAAATAATGTGCACAAGATTAATGGGAGCTATATTAAGTAGAATGGTCAAATTGATGTCACTGGTCGCATGTCGCGTTATTGTAAACGCGTAAACATAATCAAGTCATTAATTAAATTAATTAGGAAACTAGTGGTGTATGGTATCGTGCTTCAAGGCAAATTTCTGAACTTTCCGTATCAAAATGTTTTTTTTTTAATTCTTTTTTTAAATTTAAAAAAAAAATGATTTTTGAGAGTTTTATAATTTTAAAAAAAAAAATTTTTTTTTAATATTTCGAAATATTTGAAAGCTGCTTGGAGATACGAGAGCTGCCTGGAGTATTCGAGAGATTTCTGGAGAATTCGAGAGCTGTCTTTCACTTCTCGCTTTGCTCTTTTTTTAACTTCCCGTAGGGTAAGTTATTGTAATGGGCCGAAAATCAAAATTGAAAATTTTTACATTTCTTGACGTTTGATGTGTGTGTGTGTGTATGTATGTATGGATACAATTTTTCGTCCACGTTTTCGGGCGCACGGATCAACCGATTTGAATGGTTCAAAAAACATTCAATTTCTATTGATAGGTAGATGTGCTGATTAGTTTTTGGCAAAGGCAGGTCCAGCCGTTACGGAGATACGGAGCAAAGAGTGCAGAAAATAGAAATCGAGTTTTTGAGTGAACGGAGCATCCGATTTGAATGATCCTAAAAACATTCAATTAGTAATGATTGGGAGAAGTGATTATTAGTTTTTGGCAATGACAGGCCCAGCCATTTCGAAAATACAGAGCTAAATGTGCAAAAAATGGCAGTTTTTGAGAGAACTAAGCGTCCAATTTAAATGATTCAAAGAACTTCCAAAAAATAATTGATTTTGAAAAAAAAATGTATCATTTTTTTTTTGTATATCGAAAGTAATTCAGATTTTATTTTTAATTCTGACTAAAGTTCCAAAAAATAATTGATTTTGAAAAAAAAAATGTATCATTTTTTTTTTGTATATCGAAAGTAATTCAGATTTTATTTTTAATTCTGACTAAAGTTCTAATATACCTACTTTAAACAAATAATTTTAACTTTGCAATTCAGTTTATATAATTCTTATAAATATTAGACAATGTTTGAAAACATTCAGTATTCCTCGAACATTTCGTTACGGTACGGGAAGTTCCAGCAATTTGCCTTAATGCACGATGCCATACACCCCACTAGTTCTGTTTCAGATATGTTGAACGTTAACCTTAACTTTGGAAGTCGCATTATAAGTTTTACTTAAAACAAAGTCAAAACTAGTGGGGCGCATGGCATCGTGCCTTAAGGCAAATTGCTGGAACTTCCCGTACCAAAAATTATTTTTTTTTTGAAAAGATTAACATTTTTTAAAAAAATTTACTCTGAAAAAAAATAGATTTTTGAGGAACTATATAAATTTTTGACAAAAACTAACATTTTGTTGAAAAATTTATTTTGAAATATTTTGGAAATTCTGAACTTTTTTTCAAAGCAATCGTACTGCTTTAATGCATGGAGACTAAATATCGAAGCGCGTAAGCGCCGCGTCGCTGTCTAACGCATAAGCATTGGTACGGAACCCATAGAAATGTTAACAAAATGTATACTTATTGTTAAAATCTCTATAAAATATCTGATAATTTGATGTGCATATGTCTAATGTCTAATGATTATTGTTGACCGCCAAATATTATTTTTTTTTTTTACTTTTTTTACTAGATCTCCGAAACCGCTAGACCTATTTTCATGAAAATTTGATCAAATCTTCATCTTGATAATGCAAGTAAAATGTTTTTGAATTATACAAATCGGACGCTCCGTTCTCTTAAAAACTGAGTTACCGTTTTTAGCCCTTTTTGCCCCATATCTTCGGAACGGACGTGCCTTTGACAAAAACTAATCAGCACGTCTCCTTATCAATACGAATCGAATGTTTTTTGAATTATTCAAATTGCTTCATCCCGGTTCCCGAAATCGTCGACAAAAATTTGTATCACACACACATACATCAATTTTCTCTAAGGTATGCCAATATATTCAGAAACCTTTGAAACGAAAAGATATATAAAAATTTTCATTTTCGATTTTTGTGCGATTACTATAACTTACCCTACGGAAAGTTAATTATAAATAAATCAATTTATCATCTCCAGAACATTAACAATCGTCATTTCATTTCGAATCAAATTTCAAAAAAAAAAAATAGTTGCCAAATTTCCACAAAATTGAAAAAGTGCTCCCGCATAGTCACAGTCTAAACGCATTTGCAAATAATTCTGTGCGACATTTTCACTTATACTGTGCTTAGCTTGGCGGCATTTTCACATTTTTCAATAATTTTCACAAAATTGAAAAAGTGCCCCAGTACATAAACAGTCTAAACGCACTTGGGTAAACATTTGTACCAGAGTGGCGCTTAGACTGTGCTTAGCTTGGGTGATTTTTTGAATTTTTAATCCAAAATTACAAAAAAATTTTTTGAAAAAAAAATTAGAAACAAAAAATTTTTTTTCCAAAATCAATTATTTTGTTGAAACAAGCAGAAAGTTCTTTAAGTAATTTAAATCGGACACTTATTTCTCTCAAAACTACCATTTTTTTAACATTTAGCTCTCTATTTCCGGAACCGCTGGGCCTACCTTTGCCAAAAACTAACCAGCACATCTCCCTATCAATAGGAATCGAATGTTTTTTAAACCATTCAAATCGGTTGATCCGTTCCCTCAAAAACTCGCTTTCTATTTTCTGCACTCTTTGCTCCATATCTCCGTAACGGCTGGACCTGCCTTTGCCAAAAACTAATCAGCACATCTCCCTATCAATAGGAATCGAATGTTTTTTAAACCATTCAAATCGGTTGATCCGTGCGCCCGAAAACGTGGACGAAAAAAAGCGGACATACAAAACACACACACACACACACACACATCCATTTTTTCTGAAGTATGCCAAAATGTTCAGAAACCTTCAGTAAAAATTTTTGATTTCGATTTTTGGACGATTACTATAACTTACCCTACGGGAAGTTAACAATGTGATGTGTATTGAATTATTCAGAACGTTTGATAAGATAGTTAAAAGGTTTCATCTTAATAATAATGTCTCTAAATATTAAGCATTGTATTCTGTTTTTAATATTTCAAATCTAGTTGTGTTGTTATTGGAATAGGCTATTCAATATTCATATTGCACACAGTTAACAGCTCAATTAAAATTCTTACAGCTGCTGGACAGTTTTTTCTCATTTCAAACTCGAGTTTTTTTTCTCATTTCAATTCAGAATTGCTAATTTTTATTTTGGTAGTGTTTATTTCAAGGTAAATGTACCTTAAGAAACGTTTGACTTTAAATATGATTTTTAAAAAAAGTAGGAAATAGAACGAACTAAAACTGTTCTATTCTATAAATAATAATATTTACTTTGATATAGTTTCAATTTATTTATTTAATTTATTTTTATAAAAATCAGAAAAATATAAGAAGTTGAAAAACTTTCAAAACAAAAATAAAATAAAAGCTGGTATTATTATAGTAACGATCATTATCAATATTCAGTATAGTTTCTGTAAATAAATAAATCAAATAAAAATATAAAACATTGAAGGTATAATTTTTAACGACAATTAAACAAAAATATTAACGTCAAATTAACAACGGCTAATCGTCTAAAGTTGCTTAAATCAGGTTTGATTGGCAATTTTATATGTTTTGGAAGCTGTTAAAACAGCAATATACTATATTGCGAAATACTTTTTAAGCCTTTTTTAGGGTTTTGGGTGAATATTTATTTGGAGCCGTTGTTCTTTGAAAATCTGAAAAACCTATTTAAAATTAAACGTCGTATTAATATTTACTGATATTGATTATAATTTTGATAGTTTATAATAAACTTTATTAGACTATTAGAAAGCTACTGCATTCAAAAGCAGTAAACTACGAGTAATCGAAATTATTATTATTTTAATAACTCATGATGTATCTTTGCTTTATTAATATGCAGTTAATCCCCTTATAATGACTATATATATTTTAAAATATGACTGATTTGATCCAATGAAAACTACCGTGTTACAGGGATGTCCCTAGTTGTCTGCATACATACATACATACCAGCGCCCAAATGAATCCGCACTCTATAACAGGCGTTTAGTAACAGGCGCAACTGGGTTCACCTGTATTTTTTATAAAAAATACAACAGAAATAATTGATCATATATGAAGAGGTAGAAACAAATGATTCTCTCTTTACTACGATATCCTAGGTATATTGGAATAATGCAAATAAGTGAAAAAAATTGTGTATTTTCTTACGAAAGAGTAGTCGTTTCAAACTCAATTATTAGGGTTAAAAATTAATAAAACATATACCGTAAAGCATATCTTATATATAAAAATTGAGCTCTCTTTCAAATGTCCGAATAAAACTCGAAAACGGCTGAATCGATTTGGCCAGTCTTAGTCTTGAAAAATTCGTGCCAATCCAGAGAATGTCCAAAAGGTGAGAAATTATTTCAAATCCGCGTAGAAACTTTACATTTATAATTTGAAAATTTTTGTAGAAGCGTAATTTAAATAGAACAATGGACGGTGGCAATTTTGTGAAATGTCAAACGCTTTTGACAGATGATGTTCAATTACGTTTAATAGGATGTTTTACGCGAATATTTACGACAATATAAGTCGAAAGACAAAAAAAAACTTGGATTGGATTTTACCATGTTTTCTATAGAAAGTATATAAAACTTCCAGTTTTATTGTATTGACAAAATATCGGTAATCTTTGAAAATCCATAATAAAAGCATTTTCTTCCGTTAGTAGTTTTTTAGTATTAGTTAAAAATGTAATTATTTTGTAAAATACCTTTGAATTAAAATAAGGTTTTAAACGTATTTGCCACCTGACCGTTCCAAGTTACCCCGCCTAAAGGGTAAAAAGGTGCCGATAACGAATTTTTGAAAGACATAAAAAAATACATTTCTACAATGATGAAGTAGATGGCAATTTTACTGAACGTAGTCAGATAATTGTTTGTTAATTCATCGAATGTTACTTGAAACTTCGTAACTTAAAAATTTCAAAAAAAAAATTGAAAAAAAGATTAAAACAATTTTTTCCCAAAAGCAATTATTTTGTTAAAACAAGCAGAAAGTTCTTTGAATCATTCAAATCGGACACTTAGTTCTCTCAAGAACTGCCATTTTTTGTACATTTAGCTCTATCGGAATATCGGAGTATCGGAGTATAGGAATGTCGAAATATCTGAATATCTGAATATCTGAATATCTGAATATCTGAATATCTGAATATCTGAATATCTGAATATCTGAATATCTGAATATCTGAATATCCGAATATCCAAATATCCGAATATCCGAATATCCGAATATCCGAATATCCGAATATCCGAATATCTGAATATCCGAATATCCGAATATCCGAATATCCGAATATCCGAATATCCGAATATCCGAATATCCGAATATCCGAATATCCGAATATCCGAATATCCGAATATCCGAATATCCGCGTATCCGAATATCCGCATATCCGAATATCCGAATATCCGAATATCCAAATATCCGAATATCCGAATATCTGAATATCCGAATATCCGAATATCCGAATATCCGAATATCCGAATATCCGCGTATCCGAATATCCGCATATCCGAATATCCGAATATCCGAATATCCGAATATCCGAATCTCGGAATATCCGAATCTCGGAATATCCGAATCTCGGAATATCCGAATCTCGGAATATCCGAATCTCGGAATATCCGAATCTTGGAATATCCGAATCTCGGAATATCCGAATCTCGGAATATCCGAATCTCGGAATATCCGAATCTCGGAATATCCGAATATCTGAATATCCGAATATCCGAATATCCGAATATCCGAATATCCGAATATCCGGACTTTCTATTATCCGAATATCCGGACTTTTGGTTATCCGGACTTTCGATTATCCGGACTTTCGGTTATCCGGACTTTCGATTATCCGGACTTTCGGTTATCCGGACTTTCGATTATCCGGACTTTCGGTTATCCGGACCTTCGGTTATCCGGACTTTCGGTTATCCGGACTTTCGGTTATCCGGACTTTCGGTTATCCGGACTTTCGGTCATCCGGACTTTCGGTTATCCGGACTTTCGGTCATCCGGACTTTCGGTCATCCGGACTTTCGATTATCCGGACTTTCGGTTATCCGGACTTTCGGTTATCCGGACTTTCGGTTATCCGGACTTTCGGTTATCCGGACCTTCGATTATCCGGACTTTCGGTTATCCGGACTTTCGGTTATCCGGACTTTCGGTTATCCGGACTTTCGGTTATCCGGACCTTCGATTATCCGGACTTTCGGTTATCCGGACTTTCGGTTATCCGGACTTTCGGTTATCCGGACTTTCGGTTATCCGGACTTTCGGTTATCCGGACTTTCGGTCATCCGGACTTTCGGTCAACCGGACTTTCGATTATCCGGACTTTCGATTATCCGGACTTTCGGTTATCCGGACTTTCGGTCATCCGGACTTTTGATTATCCGGAATTCGGATTATCCGGAATTATATTATATGTCATAAATGTAAATTAAATCCAAAAAGATGATGTCACCAACACTTTTCCAACTTTTAGAAGTTTTTCCGGGGTCCGGAAAGTCCGGATAATCGAACGTCCGGATAATCGAATGTCCGGATAATCGAATGTCCGGATAATCGAATGTCCGGATAATCGAATGTCCGGATAATCGAATGTCCGGATAATCGAATGTCCGGATAATCGAATGTCCGGATAATTGAATGTCCGGATAATCGAATGTCCGGATAATCGAATGTCCGGATAATCGAATGTCCGGATAATCGAATGTCCGGATAATCGAATGTCCGGATAATCGAATGTCCGGATAATCGAACGTCCGGATAATCGAATGTCCGGATAATCGAACGTCCGGATAATCGAATGTCCGGATAATCGAATGTCCGGATAATCGAATGCCCGGATAATCGAATGTCCGGATAATCGAATGTCCGGATAATCGAATGTCCGGATAATCGAAAGTCCGGATGATCGAATGTCCGGATAATCGAACGTCCGGATAATCGAACGTCCGGATAATCGAACGTCCGGATAATCGAACGTCCGGATAATCGAACGTCCGGATAATCGAACGTCCGGATAATCGAACGTCCGGATAATCGAACGTCCGGATAATCGAATGTCCGGATAATCGAATGTCCGGATAATCGAATGTCCGGATAATCGAACGTCCGGATAATCGAACGTCCGGATAATCGAATGTCCGGATAATCGAATGTGCGGATAATCGAATGTCCGGATAATCGAATGTCCGGATAATCGAATGTCCGGATAATCGAATGTCCGGATAATCGAATGTCCGGATAATCGAATGTCCGAATAATCGAATGTCCGGATAATCGAATGTCCGGATAATCGAATGTCCGGATAATCGAATGTCCGGATAATCGAATGTCCGGATAATCGAATGTCCGGATAATCGAATGTCCGGATAATCGTACGTCCGGATAATCGAACGTCCGGATAATCGAATGTCCGGATAATCGAATGTCCGGATAATCGAACGTCCGGATAATCGAACGTCCGGATAATCGAATGTCCGGATAATCGAATGTCCGGATAATCGAACGTCCGGATAATCGAACGTCCGGATAATCGAACGTCCGGATAATCGAACGTCCGGATAATCAAATGTCCGGATAATCGAATGTCCGGATAATCGAATTTCCGGATAATCGAATGTCCGGATAATCGAATGTCCGGATAATCGAATGTCCGGATAATCGAATGTCCGGATAATCGAATGTCCGGATAATCGAATGTCCGGATAATCGAATGTCCGGATAATCGAATGTCCGGATAATCGAATGTCCGGATAATTGAATGTCCGGATAATTGAATGTCCGGATAATCGAATGTCCGGATAATCGAACGTCCGGATAATCGAATGTCCGGATAATCGAATGTCCGGATAATCGAATGTCCGGATAATCGAAAGTCCGGATTATCGAATGTCCGGATAATCGAACGTCCGGATAATCGAACGTCCGGATAATCGAACGTCCGGATAATCGAAGGTCCGGATAATCGAAGGTCCGGATAATCGAATGTCCGGATAATCGAATGTCCGGATAATCGAATGTCCGGATAATCGAATGTCCGGATAATCGAATGTCCGGATAATCGAATGTCCGGATAATCGAACGTCCGGATAATCGAATGTCCGGATAATCGAATGTCCGGATAATCGAATGTCCGGATAATCGAATGTCCGGATAATCGAATGTCCGGATAATCGAATGTCCGGATAATCGAATGTCCGGATAATTGAATGTCCGGATAATCGAATGTCCGGATAATCGAACGTCCGGATAATCGAAAGTCCGGATTATCGAATGTCCGGATAATCGAACGTCCGGATAATCGAACGTCCGGATAATCGAACGTCCGGATAATCGAACGTCCGGATAATCGAATGTCCGGATAATCGAATGTCCGGATAATCGAATGTCCGGATAATCGAATGTCCGGATAATCGAATGTCCGGATAATCGAACGTCCGGATAATCGAATGTCCGGATAATCGAACGTCCGGATAATCGAACGTCCGGATAATCGAATGTCCGGATAATCGAATGTCCGGATAATCGAATGTCCGGATAATCGAATGTCCGGATAATCGAATGTCCGGATAATCGAATGTCCGGATAATTGAAGGTCCGGATAATCGAATGTCCGGATAATCGAATGTCCGGATAATCGAATGTCCGGATAATCGAATGTCCGGATAATCGAATGTCCGGATAATCGAATGTCCGGATAATCGAACGTCCGGATAATCGAACGTCCGGATAATCGAACGTCCGGATAATTGAACGTCCGGATAATCAAATGTCCGGATAATCGAATGTCCGGATAATCGAATGTCCGGACAATCGAATGTCCGGATAATCGAACGTCCGGATAATCGAACGTCCGGATAATCGAACGTCCGGATAATCGAATGTCCGGATAATCGAATGTCCGGATAATCGAATGTCAGGATAATCGAATGTCCGGATAATCGAATGTCCGGATAATCGAATGTCCGGATAATCGAATGTCCGGATAATTGAATGTCCGGATAATCGAACGTCCGGATAATCGAACGTCCGGATAATCGAACGTCCGGATAATCGAATGTCCGGATAATCGAACGTCCGGATAATCGAAAGTCCGGATTATCGAATGTCCGGATAATCGAACGTCCGGATAATCGAACGTCCGGATAATCGAACGTCCGGATAATCGAATGTCCGGATAATCGAATGTCCGGATAATCGAATGTCCGGATAATCGAATGTCCGGATATTCGGATATTCAGATATTTCGACATTCCTATACTCCGATACTCCGATATTCCGATAGAGCTAAATGTACAAAAAATGGCAGTTCTTGAGAGAACTAAGTGCCCGATTTGAATGATTCAAAGAACTTTCTGCTATTCAGATATTCGGATATTCGGGTATTCGGATATTCGGATATTCGGATATTCGGATATTCGGATATTCGGATATTCGGATATTCAGATATTCAGATATTCGGATATTCCGAGATTCGGATATTTCGAGATTCGGATATTCCGAGATTCGGATATTCTGAGATTCGGATATTCCGAGATTCGGATATTCCGAGATTCGGATATTCGGATATTCGGAGATTCGGATATTCGGATATTCGGATATTCGGATATTCGGATATCCGGAATATCTGAATATCCGGAATATCTGAATATCCGAATATCTCTAGAAATTGATCAGAATATACATTACTTAGCAAAACAACGTTAGCCGGGTCAGCTAGTAACATATAAAAACTAATAGTCTAAGAGCCAGTGAACTATTTGACTAACCTGTTTTCACAAAGCCAGAAATTTTTTTAATGATATTTTATTATCGGCCCATTAAGAAAGTACCATTCTGGCAGTCATTCCGCGGTTGCGTCATCATCCCTTCAATTTGTGAAAATGTAAAAAAAACTGTTTTTATAACTTGCTCGCACAAGGCTCAAATTTTGAGGGTGTCTTCTTTTAACTGTTCAGAAAGCATATGTAAAAAGCCAGCCCATTCTGACGGTTGCAAGGGTCTGCCAGACGAGTACATAATAGTCACGACGCGCAAGGGTGTGGGCGCATTGCCATACATAATTGACTAATACCCTTGTATTTGAATAATTAATACGCCATTTTAAAGGTCATTTTGAAAACATCCGTTATACCAAACTTCAACTTTGTATCTCACCTTATGGCCGAGATATCATTGAAAATATGCCAAAGTGGCCCCTTTTTCAAACTCAATTTTTGGCGTAACCATAAAAGATATCGAAAAAAAAATTACGTGATTCTACTCATATTAGCTTAAATCACATAATGTATAGTAATATATGCTAAATAATCCTTTATTATTAGCTAAAAAGGATAAAATAATTTTTCAATTAATGTTTTCGGATAGTGTGTTTTGTTTAATTACTTTATTATTAGTGTTATTTAAAAGCTTATTGTTTTCTATTTTAGTACTGCAAATATGGTTTAAATCAAATTTGTGGAACACATTGAAAAATTGAAGAAACCAGAACCAGTACACCCGCGCGTAACGCATCGCTTATCCGACCGAACGAATTCTATGCGGGCTACAATTAGCGTTACGCGCGGGTGTACTGGTTCTGGTTTCTTCAATTTTTCAATGTGTTCCACAAATTTGATTTAAACCATATTTGCAGTACTAAAATAGAAAACAATAAGCTTTTAAATAACACTAATAATAAAGTAATTAAACAAAACACACTATCCGAAAACATTAATTGAAAAATTATTTTATCCTTTTTAGCTAATAATAAAGGATTATTTAGCATATATTACTATACATTATGTGATTTAAGCCAATATGAGTAGAATCACGTAATTTTTTTTTCGATATCTTTTATGGTTACGCCAAAAATTGAGTTTGAAAAAGGGGCCACTTTGGCATATTTTCAATGATATCTCGGCCATAAGGTGAGATACAAAGTTGAAGTTTGGTATAACGGATGTTTTCAAAATGACCTTTAAAATGGCGTATTAATTATTCAAATACAAGGGTATTAGTCAATTATGTATGGCAATGCGCCCACACCCTTGCGCGTCGTGACTATTATGTACTCGTCTGGCAGACCCTTGCAACCGTCAGAATGAGCTGGCTTTTTACATATGCTTTCTGAACAGTTAAAAAAAGACACCCTCAAAATTTGAGCCTTGTGCGAGCAAGTTATAAAAACAGTTTTTTTTACATTTTCACAAATTGAAGGGATGATGACGCAACCGCGAAATGACTGCCAGAATGGTACTTTCTTAATGGGCCGATAATAAAATATCATTAAAAAAATTTCTGGCTTTGTGAAAACAGGTTAGTCAAATAGTTCACTGGCTCTTATACTATAACCAGAACTTTTTCGATTAGCACGATGCGAATGTTTTTTGAAGCATTCAATTCGTTCAAACCACGAAGGGGGCATTTTTATGCATATAAGTAAACTTTAAAAATTAAACATTTTTGTTTTCATTCTTGCCAAAGAAAGGTTTAGTCATTTAGTCACGGAAGGCAAAAAATCGTCATTAAGTTTTTGAGAGTACGGATCACCCAAAAATGAAAAATAATTTATTTGTGTTGACGGTATGAAGAAATGATTATATATGAAAATTTACAGATTTTCAAGAAATTGAAAAAATCTCATAATTTTCTAAAATTATTATTATTTTATAAATATGCCAAAATATTTTATGAAAAAAATTCAGCAATTTACCTTTAAGCAGTACAATACCACGCACCATTAATTTACTTTTCTTTCTAGATCTATAAAACTGCTGAACCTGCCTTCCCAAAATTAGTTAGTTCTAAAACGTTTTTTGATTTGTTCGGAAATCGAACTCTCCGTTCGAAAGCCAAAAACTAATCAGAACGTCTCCTTATCAATCATCGACAAAAATTTGTGTATGATTTATTAATTAACCGATAGAAAACCTTACCTTAGAAAAATCTTAAGTATGCCAAAATGTTGATAACTTTGTTTAAAAAAACGTGAATGTGTAAAGAATGTAAATGTGAATGTGTGTATGGATACAAATTTCCAGTCACGTTTTCTTCAGGCGCACGGATCAACCGATTTGAATCGTTCAAAAAAACATTCGATTCCTATTGATAGGAAGATGTGCTGATTAGTTTTTGGCAAAGGCAGGTCTAGCAGTTACGGAGATAAAGAGCAAAGAATGCAGAAAATAGAAATCGAGTTTTTAAGAGAACGAAGCATCCGATTTGAATGATCTAAAAAACATTTAATTAGTAATGATTGGGAGAAGTGTTTATTAGTTTTTGGCAAAGGCAGGCCCAGCCATTTCTAAAATACGGAGCTAAGTGTGCAAAAAATGACAGTTTTTGAGAGAACTAAGCGTTCGATTTAAATGATTCAAAGAACTTTCTGCTTGTCTTAACAAAATAATTGATTTTTTTTAAAAAAAAAAATTTCCAACTTTTTTTTTTAAATTTCTTTTTTCAAAAAAATTTTTTTTTGTGTATCGAAAATAATTAAGATTTTATTTTTAATTCTGACTATAGTTCTAATATATTTTAAACAAATAATTTCAGCTTTGCGATTCAGTTTATATAATTCTTATAAATATTAGACAAATGTTACAGTATTTATAATAATCTATTTGAAAACATTCAGTATTACTCGAACATATCGTTACGCTACGGGAAGTTCCAGCAATTTGCCTTAAGGCACGATCTGTCTGGTAGTCTTATCAACTTGCTAACCAATCTTACTAACCTCTTACTAAAGCCGGCCACAGACGTAACTGTATACTTGCGCAACCTGCGACTTGCGCATGTATTCTGTAGCGTCTGTGGAGTGTTTTTTGCGCAACTTGACAGACTGGTGCAAGCGAGTAGGCATGAGCACTTTTTCATTATTTTAATTGCGCAATCATTCAAGTCGGCAAGTTCATTCGTTGGCCGCGTGTGGCAGCACATGTCCCGTTTTAAATTTTACTTTGTAGCGAATTCATAATACAAGTTTATGAAGTTATCGATAATTAAAAGTTATTAAATTAGCCCTCTGAACACTTTGAATTCTCTTCTGATCCTGTAAATGCATAAATTAATAAAAAAGATATATTTTTAGGTTATGTTTTGACATTTATTATTTGACATTTGTGATATGCTTGCGCAAGTACTTGAACATAAACTTGAACCGTCTGTGGGCGCTGTGAAAATACGCCTGGTTGCGCATTCATTCAGTTGCGCAAGTATACAGTTACGTCTGTGGCCGGCTTAAGGTAGCTTCACTTGATCAGTTATGATAAAAATCACTTGTTGAGAATTTACAATACTCCGGAAGACTTACATAGCTTGCTTAGAAGATACTACTGAATTTATCGAGTAAGTTACATGCATAAATTATCAATAGTGTGTTAGATTAAAACTGTTTATTATTGACTCATTGTCAGTGTTATACAAAGTGAACGAAAACTGTCATGAACGTTCAAGTTGTTCACCCACCAGAATAGTCGTTTGATCTATAGTGTCGTCAGAGAAATGGCAGACTCGATGAGAAGTGAAGCTGCGCAGGTCAATTATAGATCACGGCAATAATTAAAATTTAAGTATTAAATTTGCAATTATATTTGTTTTGGTTATTTTAATCATAAAAATATTTTCTTCTTTGTGAAAGTCCTGAGAGACACTTAGCTTATTGACAAGAGATACAAACCGATTAACTTATTCATTCATGTAATATATTATACCCCGACATGTATTACGTTTACAAACATATAAATTTTATAAATAATTAGTTAAATTACATGTACGGATATTCAGGTCTTAGAGATAACACTTAGTATGTAAGTATAGAAATGAAATATAAAAGGACTCTACTGACGAGCAAACTAAATCCTAGACATGAAATTTATAAAAAAGACTCTACCGGCGAGCAAACTAAGTTTTGACATTATGAGAAAATGATAGTAAAATCTTTTTCTCATAATGTCGAAACTTAGTTCGTTCGCCAGTAGAGTCCTTATATTTTTTCAATGAAATATGGTTATGTATATAACGTTTTTATTACAATACTAGATGACCCGACAGGCGTTGTTCTGTACCCACACCTACAATTGTTTAATATCCTATACTAATATTTACCGTTTACCTAAAATAATAATTATTGTTTTTGAAATTACTCCTCACATCAAAATGCATATACATCAATATGAGCGATGTTAAATGTAGAACTGCCTTAAATAAAATGAAGAGTCTCAATTCCCGCACTATATTGAAAATTGTAGTCTTTTAAACGCCGGTATAACAAATTCAGAAAAAATTAATATATAGTATCCGCGGCACAGGTACAATATCACCTTGGATTTTTCTACCCATTTTGATAATCATATTTTAACTGGTATTCTTAGTAATTATGATATCTAAGGGGGTCTTCCTATGTGATGGGTTGAAAAAATCGTTTTTTTTTTCTCATAAATTGCTCCCTTAACATGTCTAGAATACGGTAGTAAAGCGATTTTAGAAAATTCTAAGTCGTTTTAAAGATACAGCAGGTAAAAGAAAGAGCGGTTCGGAGCGCTGAGTTGGCAGTTGAAACTTTAAACGCGTTTTTCTCAAAACTGTGTTTTTTCAAACTTCCCTCCATTGTATCTCAGAAACGGCTGGACCGAATAAAATTCACAGGGCGCACTCAATATATTTAAACGCATGGAATGAACTATTAAATTTTCAAAACATCGTTTTTTTTATAGCAAAAAACAAAAAAAAACGCCTAATTTGCAA
This sequence comes from Ctenocephalides felis, assembly GCF_003426905.1. Classification (NCBI taxonomy): domain Eukaryota; kingdom Metazoa; phylum Arthropoda; class Insecta; order Siphonaptera; family Pulicidae; genus Ctenocephalides; species Ctenocephalides felis. Next base: position 68,806,706 of record NW_020538040.1, read on the forward strand.
TTTTTATTTCAAATGTCTATCAAAAATCCAATTTTTTTTATATTCATTTGATTATAGGTCATTCCGTGCTTTTAAGCCTACAAATTAAAACGCCGTTTATTTTTTTTTCAGGTGAGCCGATCAGCCGGAATCGTGGAGGAAGTGGGAGCTCTTTTTTTCGAGGCGGTGGTGTTCAGAGCGCTGTAACTCTAGTTTGACGAATATTTTTAGCTGAAATTTTATATTTATACTGTCCAAATATGTGTTAATAAATGATAAAAAACTTGAAGCTCTAAATATTTACTGGTCGTAGAAAAAAAATCCTAAAATATCCCTAAAAAAACAGGCCGTCACATAGGGTCCCTAATAGTGTGGAGGCTAGTGTAGCTCTTTACTACTATTTTTCAATAGTAGGAGAGCTAGTGTCGCTGCACCCCCTTAAGGAATATTAATTAATAAAATTAATAATATAATATTAATATTGGGTATATTAATTTTTTGATTCTTAAATAGTCGCCTAAGATCATAAAATTTATTTTTGTTTTTGATTATTCAATTATTTTAATAATTTAGTACACCTAAAAATTGCCAAACAAGATTTATTTATTTTTTTAAATCAAGAATTGACATTTTATCAAAATGAATAAAAACTATTATGTATTTATGATAATATCATTAATATATTGCTATACTTTTCAAAATGTTGCATGTAAGTAATAGACTTGATATATTGCTATACTTTTCAAAATGTTGACTTAAATAAATAAATGATGCATCTTGATGCAGTTAGCGAAGCACACTTTGTTATAAAAATGTACTTTACACAAAAAATTTGCATAAAGTCTTGCCAAATATTGGACATCATTTAAAAGTCAATAAAATTTACAAACAAACAAATTCACATACAACAATAGACACATTCTTTAATAAGATTTGCAAGATTTTTACCTCTAAAGTCCCAAATTAATTTTTCTCACTTGGCAATTTTACTTCCAGGTGGTACAAAACCACCAGACCGTTGCATCAGCTTCCTGGACTTCTGTACAAATGAAGTTCTGCAAAAGTACATCAATTATATAACTGGAGACTTTTTCAAGACAGCTTCTCACAAAATTATGGGAAAAAGTCGTGAAGGAAGAAGTCTGCACGGAGTCCTCATCGGCATCAACTTCAAACACTTCAGGAGGACTACGGAAAGGACGCGGGATTTGTATGAGAGCTGATGTAAATTTTATGTTTTTTTAATTTTTTTTGTGCATGTGGATAATAATAAATTGACTAGTATTTGGTTTGCATTTTCAATAATTGTTTCCTGATCTTTAGTGAATGATATTAGACTTCAATGCTAAATTATAGATTCTGTGAAATTTCGGCCCTCCGAGCTATAATTTCTACTGGAGCACCGAGTGCCACATTAAATTCCGTGATTCGGGATTAAACTTTTCAAATTAGATCGAAATTAAAATCGACATTGCACATTAGTGATTAAAAGTTTGAAATCGTTTTAACATTTCTTAATAATAAATTAAAAGGGAATTTGATTTTTTTTATACTTTTAACATTCTAGATATTTTTATTTTATAAATTTGTTTCTAGTAATTTATAATATTTTTTACTAAGAATTTAGAAATTTTGCAGAATGAGCTTTAAAATTATTTTAGTCGTTTTTTTAAGGATTCTCAAAATTCTCATTTTTTTATAATAAGTAATTTTAAAATTCTAGATAATTTTATTTAATAAAGGCCGTGAGACTATCGGGCTCAAAATTTCAGAGAATGTTTATACTCATAAGATACATCGATGCTGCGAGTTTTAAGACTTTATCTATAACCGCTTCTGAAAATTAGGATAAATTAATTTTCTCAGAGTGTAATTATTCGATTAACACACTGGCTGAAGAAGTGATGAATGTGTGGCAGTGGTGATGAAAGATTTTCAGTGAGATTTTTGCGAGACATAGACATGGTTTTTATTTTTTTTTTTTTCAAAATGTAGTACCGTTTTTACAATATATATATAGTACGTTTATGTCCAGGCACGCCCTGCATATATGCGTTATACCTTAATACCTGTGGATTGCTGCGGAACTCAATTTTAATAAACAAAACTGAATAGTTAATAACCAAATGAACATTTTATTTATTATGCGGAAAATCTGTGTATATAAATATTAGGTTGTCAAATATCTCCCTTCCGCTTTTTTGCTATTGGTTTATAATACAAAAAGGCGGAAGGGAGATATTTGACAACCTTATATAATATATATGTCCAGAATTTGAGTTAGAGTGCCAAAAATAAGCAATTATAAATGACTGTCGTGGCAGGAGCTCACTTGGAACCGTCATACTCAAAATATTGTGAATATTCTAAAAAAAAACTGAAATCATATGAAATACGCATCTATAAATGATAGAAATGAAATTTCGAAATTTTTCAGTTAAAGCCAGCGGCTAAAGTGGAACGCTGGTTTTTCCAATCGGCTTCGGCAGTTGATGGAGTTGAAAGCGAGATTTTATGGCGTCCAGAAAGTGGGTTTGTTTCCGCAGAGGACGCTGATAACCCTACAACGAACTTGCTAACCAGTGTCGGCAAGCGAAAAAATTTGTTGACTATGGATTTATTGAACAAAGTTACAACATTTTCAAATGTAACGAAAACATTTTAATATTCTCACATTAACTCTTACCTTTCATCTTTGTATGCAAACTATTTCTAAGACGTACAAGCTATCTAGGCGATTGCGTTACGGAGTATGAAAAAATTAATATCAGCAAAAATGCATATGGCACACCGAATAATTAATTATTGGCAATCATTCAATTTATTACAATTAACTATATGGATTAATAGAACAATTATTCAAGTATTAAACATACAATTAGTCAATTATAAGAAGCGATAAGTATTAGGTATTAATATTATGTATTAGTTTTTGATAGTAACATTTTTTTGCATTGTCAAAAGTGAAATAAGACTGAATGAAATATTTTATAAGGGATATGCTTTTTTAGTTTACTATGAATAGAAAGAATGTTAACTTTAGCGTTTCATATATATATATATATATATATATAATATATATATATATATATATATATATATATATATATGCATATATATACTAGTGTGTTTGAGTCTACATATAAGTGCATGTGCGGACGTATGTATGTACGAGTGTATGTATAGGTGCCCGTATGTGTGTTTGTATGTGTTTGTAAAAATAACATAGTTTAACATTATTATGTTACATTACTATATAATTAACTGTATATAGCCGATTGGCGTATAATAAATAAATAAATAAATAAATAAATATATGAACTTTCATGGAAGTGCTAAGGTCTTAATATAGATTTTATTTAATATGCAGAATTATTTTTTGTTGTTTTTGATAATTATGTACATACTTATTTTCAAAAGTAGGTATGTTTCAAAATTATGTTTTCTGTCAAGTACACAATTGCATCTCGCAAAAGTCGTCAGATTTTGATTTATTTTTGCTTGAGTTACTTCAATCTCTCAAAGTAACTCAGGGGTCGTACTAAGAGTTTAGGCATTAGAGCGAACTTTACAGAATAAGGTCAGATCAAGGCAGGGTGGACATCAATGGAGTAGAAGAAGTTCGTCAACAGAGCAGCAGTCACTATATCAGTATGGGGCAATACTTGACTAAAGGAGATGTCACTGGAGCAGGAGAAGATAAAATGTCACAAAGTTAGATCAAGAAATAACAGTAATGGAGAAGTTGATATCGACATTGGAGCGACCCCGACGAATTTGTACATGGAGAGGCGCCGCTGCCGACCAGGAAAAAATGTAACAGGTGTTACGGTAATTTTAGGTAGAATGACTCATTTCAAAAGCAGTTATTTTTTAACTATGGATCTTTTTTATCGAGTTTTGTATATTTAGTAAATAATATCGCTTCCATGGGGGTATTTTACGTCGAATCTTGCTACTTGTCGAAAACTGTTTGTTAGAAAATATTCTTTCGGTAGAAGCTCATGTGCTAGACAGACAAAAAAATGCAATAAAATTTTTTGCTTAATTTTTACTAGTAACATTTTTAAACGGTCATTTAAAATGACATTCAAATAAAAAGCGCGTGCGCTCGTGGTGTGTGTGTTTGATATGTTTGAATTTGGTCCACGTATTGATAGAAAGATGTGCTGATTAGATTTTTTCCCCCATTTTTTTTCCCAAAATTTTTTTGATCAAAAATTTTTTTCCCAAAATATTTTTGACCAAATTTTTTTTTCCCAATTTTTTTTTGACCAAAATTTTTTGTCCAAAAATGTTTTTCCAAAATGTTTCTGACCAAAATTTTTTTTCAAAAACTTTTTTGCCAAAATTAGTATCCAAATTATTTCCAAAAAAAATTTTTTCCAAAGTTTTTCAATTTTTTTTGACCAAACATTTTTTTCCCAAAATTTTTTTTGACCAAACATTTTTTCCCAAATTTTATTTGACCAAAATTTTTTTGACCAAAAATTTTTTAGACCAAAAATTTATTTCCCAAAATTTTTTGACCAAAATTATTTTTCAAAAATTTTTTTGTCTAAAATTAGTTACCCAAATTATTTTTCGAAAAAAATTTTTGTTCAAACATTTTTTTTCCCAAAATTTTTTTGTCGAAAAATGTTTTCCCAAAATTTTTTGACCAACAATTCATTTCCCAAAAATTTTTTGACCAAATTTTTTTTTTTCAAAAAGATTTGACCAATTTTTTCCCCAAAATTTTTTTGACCGAAATTTTTTTCAAAAATTTTTTTGACCAAACATTTTTTTCGCAAATTTTTTTCCAAAAATTTTTTTATCAAA
>NW_020538040.1:68812505-68834315 GCF_003426905.1 Ctenocephalides felis
TTAATCTTGTGCACATTATTTATCTAATGAGAACGATAAATAACCGTTAACAACACGGTGCAAAAGTGTTATAACAATTATTTGCGGTTATTACTTTTGTTGATATGATTTTAGAACGAAATATCATGAAAAAACCGCATTTGATCAGCTGTTATTTAGGGCATTCTTGAATATACTAAGTATGAATAATCTATCGATAATACACATATAAGGCAAATTTTAAATAATAACCAATCAAGTCAACATAATTAGATTTAATCTAAAAACTGTTTATAAAAAATGACATGCATATGTAACATATTGTAATGATTTTGAAATTTATTGACCATAAAATTTGGCTCGCGTACATACTCTGAAATAAGCAACCTTCGACGCAAGTGAGTGCCGAAGTTATAGACTAAGTTCATTTAAAAAAAAACTAGTGGGGCGCATGGCATCGTGCCTTAAGGCAAATTGCTGGAACTTCCCGTACCAAACAGTATTATTTTTTAAAAAACGATTAACATTTTTGAAAAAAATTACTTCGAAGAAATTAGATTTTGAAGAAACTATACATTGACAAAAAATTACTTTTTTTTGAAAAAAAAATGTTTTCTTTATTTTGACATATTTTGGAAACTCTGAACTTTTTTTCAAAGCAATCGTACTGCTTTAACTGCATAGAGACGATATGTAAAAGCGCATAAGCGCCGCGTCGGCGGCTAACGAATAAACATTGGTACGGGACCCATAGGAATGTAAAATAAATTTATACTTATTTCATTAGCTCTCCGAAATCGCTTGTCAATACAAAATGTTTTTGAATTATTGAAAGCGGACGCTCCGTTCTCTTAAAAACTGAGTTATGGTTTTTGGCACTTTTTGCCCCGTATCTTTGGAACGGGTAGACCTGCCCTCGCCAAAAACTAATCAGCACGTCTCCTTATCAATACAAATCGAATGTTTTTGGAATTATTCAAATTAATCATTGAACAATTAATAAAAATATTTTTAATAAAAATTTAATTTAATTTAATTTTAATCTTAATGAATAAACATTTTCCATTCAATTCCTTAACAAATATAAAAACAAACTGACCATATTAGTATCAAATAGAAAAAACATCATATGATGTAGTAAATACATCGAGAAAATACGTCAGAAATTTTCAATTTATGAATTTGTAATCCTTAAAAAGGAAGTTTTTAGTAAAAAAATAAAAAAACATATTAGTAACAGCTCTATGCGTTCATACATCATACATCCAATCGCTAAAATTTGGGAAACTCTCAAGTAAATCTTCAGACATATCGCATATTTTGATTGAAACAAAGTGGTAGAGGTTGGCGACCTCGAATTATTTATTTAAATTGGCGACCTGTTCAATCTTCAGTTTTTCATTTATTTATAATGCGTATATAAAAAATACCTATAACCTGAATTTTCACGCTCTTATCACAAACCTATTGTAAGAATAATTATAGTCATACATCATTTTTCATCTCGATTTCTATCAGTGCTTATGATATGACATAAAAAAAATTCATCAAAGTCTGTCCAACTCTAATACTATTTTGAACGTATTGGATTCGTTTTAAACATGCGTGTTTGGAAAATACCTCAATGCAACCCTCAATTTTCACCTTCCTACCATACTTCCCAATTTCATTAATCATTAACCTGATCGATAACTGGGCAATAATCGTCTTTTTGTGGACGTTTTTCACTGAATTTTGATTCAGAATTTTCAAAACAAATGAAAAAGCTTCATTTTTTGCAAAAAAAATATTTTTAGTTTAGGTTGATCACCTCTAAACAGTGATTTTTTCACATATATAATACCTGTGGCTTTATATATTTATTAACTTCCCAAAGGAGAAGTTTATGTTTTCATTAAAAAATCCGATTTGCTAATTTTATGTTTTTTCGACGTTTTAAGCCATTTTGAATCGAATGTGACCAAATTTGGAAAAAGTATGTGTGTGTGTGTGTGTGCGAACAAATTTTTTGCCGTAAATCGACGTTTTTTCAAAAACGGCTGGACCGATTTCAAAAATTTAAAAACCATTTGATGTATCCCGATGAGGACTATTGCTTGTCAGTTTTGTGCGACGATCGGCCAAGCCGTTGCTTTATAAATCGCAGAAAAGTGAAAAATTTTTCGTCCACGTTAGCCCGCAATTCTGAATCGATTTTGAAAATTAAAAAACCGTTCGAAAAATGTTGGTTGGGAATCGTGCTGATTAGTTTTTGGTAGATATCGGCCAGGCCGTTTTCTTGTAATAAAGTATTAAAAATTTTTTTTCGTCGATTTTTATTATTATTTTTTGACGGTTGATAATATAGTCTTATAGATCGTACTAAAATATTACGGCCCTACGACGACTCGTTTAGCTTTAAAAATTCGTCAAAGTTTGCAAAAATTAGTATCGTTTTTGTGGCGTTAGTCAAAATTAGAACTTTCATCGACGTTTGCTCAAAAAACGCTTGGACCGATTTCAGGAATTTAAAAACCATTTGATGTATCTCGATGAGAATTATCGTTTGTCAGTTTTGTGCGACGATCGGACAAACCGTTTTGTGCGACGATCGGACAAACCGTTTCTTTGTAATTTGGAAAAAAGTGTTAAACTTTTCGTCCACATTTAAGCTCATACTACCGAATTAATTTTAAAAAATCAAAAACTGTTCGAAAGATATTAGATGGGAATGATACTGATTAGTTTTTGGTGAAAATCTACCGAGCCGTTTTCTTGTAATAATTAACTGTTGAAAAAAAATTTAAGCCAATTTTCATGGAACTTTTTTGGCGATATAAATCATAAGTAGTATAATTTTTCATATAAGTTGTTTAATTTTTAAAATTTATCAAAATTTGAGAAAATGAATAGTTTTTTTGACGTTCGTTAAAATTAAAATTAGATGATATACTTGGTATATTGATAGAGTACTTGGTCTTAACGAACATACTAAACCATTAAAGTCCTACGAAAACTGGTTCATTTATACAAATTATTGATTTGTTAACTTCGAGTTAACGTGTTCGTTCGTTTTCAATTATGTGTAATAAATCCACTCGGAATACTTTTGATTACTCAAAAATTAATTTATTTTTATTGATTAAGTCGAATATTTACACATATCGGGAAGTTCATGTAACTTGCCTCAAGGCAAAATACCAATACCAATTAGTTATTGATGCATTTAATGATTATTATATAAATAGTGGGTATTATTTTCAATATATAAAAATATTTATAGACATAAATATATATATATATATATATATATATATATATATATATATATTAAAAATTTATTATAAGGAGTAAGTGTATCTATTATACAGCATGTACGTGATTGTGAATATCTGAATTCAACATTTCCACGTCTCATTTTTTGCTATATTTCGACACAGCTCAAATTTAATTGATGATCATAAGCGTAATTAACGTTTCTGACACCAATACTCTCATAATCATAGAAGAAATTAAAATAAGTGCCTTTAGTTGCAAGGACAAAGTCGAGCAAATCTGTATAATATCACGTATAATCTTAGACTGAATCCATTTAAATGACAATAGTCAATAACACAATATGTATGATTATGTTTCAACATACTAGGTATGTTGTATGCGTAGTGTATACGTGTGTGTATGTATACGTATGTGTATGTATACGTATGTGTATGTATGTAAAGTGTACTTGCGTTTATAATTTTATGTGTATATTGCAGTTTATTCATTTTTGTAAAATAAGATAAAAATTAGATTAGAATGTAGTACAAAAATACAAGACAAACCCATTGAGTTTTCCTTTGAGAAAATGCCACTGTTTATTTCCAAATCGATAACCCAATGTACATTTTTCGACAGATTGTTATTTATACGCAAATAAAAAAAATAATGTTTCTGAAAGCAATGTATCTAAAATATAATTATCCGGAGAATATTATTACAACTAAATAATAGCAATTGCCGAAATGAACAAAACATCTTAATATTGTCTAAAAGCAATACGTATTTGGGCAACATATTTGGAAAGGAAAAACTTATATTTGAGAAATGTCTAATTAGAGTTTAAGTAATTTTTGATAGATCTAAAAGTACTTTAACTGAAATAATCAATTTTTTAAGTTTTCAAAGTATAACTATTCAAGAATTTTCGAAAATAATCTTGTTTAAGCTCGATAATTCCGTACAACACCCACGTATTCTCAACATGTACTGGACCGATTTACTTAAAATTTTTCCAGAGTCTTTTTTATAGATCCCTCTTCAAGATATAAACTATTTTAAAAATTTTGAGAATAAATTTTTTTATATATCTTCACGTTATAGAGGTTTCTAAGCATTTTGGCATACCTTTGAAAAAATGGATGCATGTGTGTGTGTGCGTGCGCGGATACATATTTTCGTCGACGATTTCGGGAATACGGATCAACAGATTTGAATAATTCAAAAAACATTCGCTTCGTATTGATAAAGAGATGTGCTGATTAGTTTTTGGAGAAGGCAAGTCTAGCTGTTTTGAAGATACAGGACAAAAAAGTTTAAAAATGGTAACTCAGTTTTTGAAAGAACCGAGTGCCCGATTTAAATAATTCAGAAAACATTTTATTTGTATTGACAAAATAAAGTACCATTTAAAATTATGCAAAGGCATGCCTAGCTATTTCACAAATCGAGTTAAAAACGATAAGGCATATGCACCACTAATTAATACATATTTCAAAATAAAAAAATAAGTGAAATCAGTAATATAAAAATTGTCTATTGCATACTATAATGTACTGCAGACTATAGCACCTCATGCGTTTATTTAGATCGAGTAAATAACATTCAACGGATACTGGGGCAAAAGTTTAAGAAAATTCGATCCGTGTAGCTGATAGAAAAAATGACATAGAAAAATAAAGTTGTAGTGTATTCACAATATGGAATGATTGTGTTTTTCCATTCATTGCATATTCGAAAGTCATAAGCATCTATCTATATCTGCATTTCACTATCAAACTACGTAAAGGAGAAATTCGCATTAAAATTATATCAAAAGCATCTGTATTATATGAATTATAGGGGAGATAGGGGCTGGTTGTAAAAGTTTTTTCTAAACTAATTTATCTTGAAATCCACTGTTATATTTATACGAAATGAAGATGGATAGTTGCTGTAACTATTCTTCTACCAAATCAAGTAACAATAATTCCACAACTGTTGTTCATTATTTTACAATTAATCATTTTCTAGAAAAAGTGCCCCGTGTTTGGGGCTAGTTCCAACTATTCCTTACTTACTTTTAAGAAAATTGACTCGTTTTTAAGTAATTAACTTCCCGTAGGGTAAGTTATTGTAATGGGCCGAAAATCGGAATTGAAAATTTTTACATTTCTCGACGTTTTGAAGGTTTCTGAACGTTTTGGCATACCTCAGAAAAAATGGATGTGTGTGTGTGTGTGTGTGTATGTATGTGTGGATACAAATTTCCAGTCACGTTTTAGGGCGCACGGATCAACCGATTTGAATGGTTCAAAAAACATTCGATTCCTATTGATTGGGAAAAGAGCTGATTAGTTTTTGGCAAAGGCAGGTCCAGCCGTTTCGGAGATACGGAGCAAAGAGTGCAGAAAATAGAAATCGAATTTTTGAGCGAACGGAGTATCCGATTTGAATGATCTAAAAAACATTCAATTAGTAATGATTGGGAGAAGTGTTTATTAGTTTTTGGCAAAGGCAGGCCCAGCCGTTTCGAAGATACGAGCTAAATATGTAAAAAATGGCAGTTTTTGAGAGAACTAAGCGTCCGATTTAAATGATTCAAAGAACTTTCTGCTTGTCTTAACAAAATAATTGATTTTGAAAAAAAAAAATTGTCCCATTTTTTTTTTTTTTTTTTTTTAGTATTTCGTATATCGAAAATATTTCAGATTTTATTTTTAATTCTGACTATAGTTCTAATATACTTTAGAAATAATTTCAACTCTGCAATTCGGTTTATATAATTCTTATAAATATTAGACAATGTTACAATATTTATAATAATCTATTTAAAAACATTCAGTATTCCTCGAACATTTCATTACGGTGCGGGAAGTTTCACCAATTTGCCTTAAGGCACGATGCCATAATTGCCTCAAGATAGAATTCCACTTACAGCTAGTTTATTTCATAAATCAACGCAAACTATAATTAATACAAATAAAATAAATAGTCACTTATAATATAATTTTGTTTACCTGTCCAAACGAGACAAAAAACTATTTTAATGTTTTAGGATCCTATAGAAAAACGTCTGTTACTAGTTGCCCCCGTTATATATAGCCCCTAGCTCCTCTATAGATAATAAAACATAACATGTAAATAAGTAAATAAAGCTTTTGACAAACTACAATTTATATGAATGACAATAATTTGAACTACAAATGTATGGTCGTTTTTCTTTTTTAAATTAGGAATAATATGAACTAGGTCTGAGTGGCATTTTGCTTCAAACCTAGTTACAAAATCTTCCCGATATATGTAAGTACTCGACTAGACTAATCAATAAAAAGTGAGATGTATAAGGTGACCATATTTTTTATAAGTTAAAACTGGGACGGCAATTCTTATGGCTTTACAACAAAAAAAAAACAGTTATTTCATATCAATCAATTTTTTTAAATCCAAATTACGGACTTCTAGTGAGAATTTTATTATTCGATTATATGTAATACTTTTTTATCTATGATATTATATTATATCTTATATTTTTATATCTATATGTTTTGTTGGCTTCTGAGCCTTGTATAAAATTCCATTCAATTTTAATGTAGTTTTTCATTTGTTTTCATAATTTTTGTTAATTGAACTACCAATTTTCGAAAAACCGAGACAAACCGGGATAAATATTTCTTTTAGAAAAACCCCGGACAAGGGGGAAATCCGGCCAAACAGGGGGTCACCTTAGAGATGTAGCAACTTTTAAAGTTGTAACGAGTTGTAAAAAATTGTGTGAATTTTTATAATTGAACCACTTGTCGTAGGCCTATAATATTTTTAGATGTACGTTAAAACCACGATCTCTACTAACATATACATTTTTATCAAAATCTTAAAAAAATCCCAACTGATATCTCTCGAACAATTTTGGAATTTTCAAAATTGGTTCAAAATTTTGCTTTATCAGCTAATTATAAAGAAACGGCTCGGATAATTGTCTTACAAAAGTAATCGAGAGTCACGAGAGCCCTTATCGAGTTTCATCATTTAAACTTATTAAATTGGTTGTTTATATTTATTCTAAGGAATGTTATATTTTGAAACTTCAAATATAACTAGTGGGGTGTATGGCATTGTGCCTTAAGGCAAATTGCTGGAACTTCCCGTACCGTAACGAAATATTCGAGGAATACTGAATGTTTTCAAAAATTATTATAAATATTGTAACATTGTCTAATATTTATAAGAATTATATAAAATGAATTGCAAAGTTAAAATAATTTGTTTAAAGTATATTAGAACTTTAGTCAGATTTAAAAATAAAATCTGAATTATTTTCGATATACAAAAAAAAACTAAAAAAAAAAAATGATACATTTTTTTTCCAAAATCAATTATTTTATTAAAACAAGCTAAAAGTTCTTTGAATCACTTAAATTGAACGCTTAGTTCTCTCAAAAACTGCCATTTGTTGCACATTTAGCTCTGTATCTTTTGAAATGGCTGGGCCTACCATTGCAAAAAACTAATAATCACTTCTCCCAATCATTACTAATTGAATGTTTTTTTAGATCTTTCAAATCGAATGCTACGTTCATTCAAAAACTCAATTTCTATTTTCTGCAGTATTTGCTCCGTATCTCCGTAACGACTGGACCTGCCTTTGCCAAAAACTAATCAGCACATCTCCTTATCAATAGGAATCCAATGTTTTTTGAACCATTCAAATCGGTTGATCCGTGCGCCCGAAAACGTGGACGAAAAATTGTATCCATACATACATACACACACATCCATTTTTTCTGAGGTATGCCAAAATGTTCAGAAACCTTCAAAACGTCGAGAAATGTAAAAATTTTCAATTTTGATTTTCGGCCCATTACAATAACTTACCCTACGGGAAGTTAATAAATATGCATGTATTCATTTTTTTTATGAAAGATATATAATCAATAAAAAAAATTCAACAGGCATTCATACAGTTATTAAAAATAAAACTAAATTATGTTTAAAAAAATATTCAATAAAAATTCATGTGTTTTGAGTCCCAATACAAGTACTAAAGATTTAATTTGACAAATTAAATTGAAAATAATATCCATATAAGAGATCCTCAACCGAGAACAATTTTGCACAAGATGTTTGTGCACAAACATAATTTAGTTTATTTTTAATAACTCGGTGGTTGCTTATAAGTATAATATTAATAACAATTAGTAGTCTGCCCAAAAGCAGATCCACAATTGTCCGAGCACCACACATTAATTATTCTCTTGTATATTAACATTATTAATTTATTATTTACATTTTCAGACTTTTGCTTCCATGCTTAACGGGCCTAAACTTCGGTTTTTACTTTCTTGTATTTTTTCCTCTTGCTTGAGTCGTCAATCATCTGCATTCTTCTTCTTCCTAGTCCTTGCAGTACTTCTATTTTACCTTCATTGGCGTGGTACAGCAGGCGTTTTTGCAATATGAGTTCGACCCAGTTTTTTTCCTTCTCAAGATCGTAATAAGATTTGGTTTGAATGTTTGCATTGCAAATAAATCGAAATTGAAAACTTTTGCATATATTTACGTTTCAATGCCTTCAAAACATTTTGACATACCTTAGAAGAAATTGATGTATGTAGCTGCGTACAATTTTTGTCCATGATTTCGACTGCAGGGTTCAATAAATTTGAATGATTCCTAATCATAGAAGCTTGATTAGATTTTGGCAAAGACAGGTCCTACTGTTTCAAGTTACGGGGCAAAAAGTGCAAGAAATGAAAAATCAGTTTTCGCGAAAACATAGTATTATACTAATTTATTTAAAAGACAAGCGTTTTGCACTGACCACGAGACATGCTGATTAGTTTTTGACAAAGACAGACCCAGCAGATTGGAGATGCAAAGGAAAAAGTGCCAAAAATGACTGTTTTTGAGTAGGTCCACCAGTTTCGCAGTTGCAGGGAAAATAGTAAAAAATTGATATTTCGTAGTATAATTCATTTAGTTATTAAAAATCATTATTATTGATTCATATAGATATAGAAAGATTGATACACAGATGACAGTTAGTCAGGTGGACAGGTAAATAAGTGACCGGTAGGCACGTGAACAAGTTGATAGGTAGACAAATAGACAAATAGGAAGATAGATATTTAGACATGTTGATGGGTTGACAGGTAGATATGTAGACTGGTGGACAGGTAAAAGGATGAACATGCAGGCAGGTACTGATGTAGACAAGTGGGCAACGTGATAGACTGGTAGATCGTAAGCAAATTGAATATTTCTTAATTTATTTATTATATTTCTATTGAAATAGATTATTTACACATATCGGAAAGATCATGCAAATTCAAAAAATGTTGTAAACTATTTTGAAAACTGGAAAAAAATGAAAAATAAATTTTATTTTCAATTTAATTTGAACCAATCAAATAGATAAATAAATTACTTAATAAAGTTGATATTGATACTATTATAGCATACATATTATAGCATTAATGTACAAATTTTTTTTTTTTTTTGATTTTGGAATTTTTTCGGCACAAATAAGAATCAATTTTTTATGGTAATAAAGAAGATTGTTATTGTCATTTAGAGAATATAGAAGTTCAATGATTTGAAGACAATTGTCTCAACTACTAATTTTAAGGCTAAGATTTTAAAAATTACCAAAAAGTTCTGTTATTAATTGGTCGAAAACAACGATATTTTTTCCGGATATTTCAAGATATGATCGTCATTGTCGTTTTTATAGACAGCTTTGTGCGGAGAGAAGCGAAAAATATGAAAGATAACAGTCGACTTTCTGGAGCAGATATTTGAACTTCGTCTACTTCTTGACGCACGTACAACTTTGAATTGGATATGGAAGGACAAAATATGTAGATGAATAATGACGGTCTCTCTGTGTAAGAACTCATGCATATCGGTACCATTACTGTTTAAGGTATAACATTATTTACGTTAGTCTGTAAATCTTCGATGCATTGACAAAGTGATGTCCAAAAAATGTTTGTAGGTGCTGTTATCTAATTTTATATTTCATCATTTTTTTAGAGAAACAAAACTATATATATATATATATATATATATATATATATATATTATGGCGGTACTTAATATGGATATTTTTGAATTTTTTTACTCCCAGGGGCTCAAATGTTTCCAAATTGATTGATAGTCCACTTCCTTTAGTTGGTGTGCGGACTACCTTAAAGTTAGTATTAGGAGCTAAAAGTTCTAGAGTTTTTTTATCATGTTGGGAGCTTCTGAGCCCCGGGAGCAAAAAAATCAAAAATACATATAACGTATTCCATGTACATATGTTTATCTTGTCTTTTCCAAATCCGACACCTTAACAAAATGTATTTCGAACGTTTTTAAACCATACTAATAGTAGGTCTAGAAAAATAAAGATATCAAAAAATTTCATTTTCAAGTCGTTTATGATTATCATACTGGACGCTAACAATCAAATGTAATTCTCATTAAAACTAGTTACAAAATCGGCATCGAAATCTGGCAATTTGCATTAATGCAAATTGTAAAAACTTCTTGACGTGCATAAATAATTGATTTGATTGATCAATATTATTTGAGATTTAACAATTTTTCAAATTATAACGGTGCAGTTTTGAAATATTGATACTGCACATTACTCCAATCTATGATAAATTTTATACTAAGTCGAATTTTAGGGCAAAAACATCATCGTCTTATAAATATCTTATTTCTGCTGCTAATGATACTGCTTAGTGAAGCTTTCTTCAATATTGGAATGACAAAGTATTTTCAGTGCTCAGAATATATTTTACATTACAAACCCGAAATTTCTTTCGTGGCAACCTAATATTAACAGAAGATTTAGTGGGATGTAACCTGTGATAAAAAATACAAATCACCTTTAAACTCCTTTAGGTTTAAACTCAAAATAATATTGCATTAATTGGAATAGTGCCCATGTTTCATTGGTTCCAAACCATTTGTTCGAAGCTAGTAATTAAAACACAACATAAATATATATGAAACAATACATATATAAGTAATTTTAAATATATAAAACAATGTTGGTTTTTGATGTCGGATAGATTTTGAGACACCTTAATCTGGTGCGTGCAAATTCATTACATTTCCCATAATGATGCATATCTTATTTAGTTGAAAGATGTTTTTCACGCTTTCACAAAGTTCATTTCATTGAGAAATCCATTAACTTCGCCATCTTTAATACTCCAAGTCCACTTGCATTTAGATAATTTATTTATTTATAATGTTACAAACTTGTAAAATGAATTATTGATTAGAAAATATATTTACAGAAAACCCATTAATAAAATGTTCTCATTCCAGTCCAAATACTGCATTTCTGCTTCTAAGAACAAATTATACTTTAATTGGTACCTTAGTTCATATGATTAACATTGTATAAGACTATCGTTATTAAAATTAAATTTATTATAGAATCAAACTCTGCATCACGTTAATCTTTTGTATAAGTTTATGAATCCAATTTTATAAAGCAGAACCAGAACATAAATATATTGAAAAAAAAGTTCAGCCATAAAATTTAGAAAATGCGTATAGTTATCATTAAAATGAAATATATTTAAAAAAAAATCAATTTTCGTGCACTGTATCAACGTTCTAGTTGGTCAATTGACTGCTGGTTTTTGGCAAATGTAGATCCCAAAATCTATGTCATACCAAGCAAATAATAACAAGTTTTTTTCTAAATAATCATATTAAACATTATTAGATGCATAAGATAATTTAAAATAATTTTTGAAAATTTCGGATACACAGAATTACATACTTAAATTTTAATACATACCTTTTATTAAACTTTTATTAAATATCATTTTTAATAAGACAAAAATCAACGTTACTTATGATCCTTATATTTGCATAATACGAACTTTTTAGTTACATTATTTTTAAGGTATTGTAGAACGTCGATTAATCGGACTAATTGTTGTCGATGGGCATTCGGATTGTCAAAAATTCGGATAATAGAATGTATAAAGAATAATGTTGTGGATTTATTAAAAATAACAATTACATACATAAATATCAACAAAAATCAATATTTATTAAGAAATTAACATACATATTTTTTTCGATGATATTACATACATATACTAAATTGGACCATTAATCATACAAAAATTCGAATTGTAGATGTGTGTAGATATGTACATACATATAAATTGGACGCAGTTGGTAGTCCGGATAATCGCAAATCCGTATAACTGAGGTCCGAATATCCGATGTTCTACTGTATTCCATTTTAATAATTCGTCGTTGATTTAATGTTTTGAAACAATTCAAGTAATTTCGATCCAGAAATGTCATTTGACATAAAATATAGTGAATTGAAGACGATACTGTTCTTAATTCCTTAGGTGAAATTATTTATGATTTGCGAGTGAAAGATTGCACATCGCACAGTGATGATTGTCAGAAAGCTCATCAAAGTTGAAGGTTCAGTGCGCCGCGAAGAAAATGTAACACAGAACAGCTATCTGTCGGATTTTAATTAAATATAAATTAGGAGACATGAATTTATCGCCTTGGATCAGAAAACAGATGACCATCAGTGATAACTCTCGGTGCCATTGTCATTACCCAGTTCGCCATGTACGTAAACTGCAAGAACGGCAAGAGAAGAACATTTTATTAGAACATCTGGTTAAGTGGTAGTAAGGCAACGATACACAAAAGTTGGCGGTGTTGATACTGAAAAGTAACTGCTGGCAGTTAGTCCATGGATGAATTCGTAGATGATGTATGTGAATGGAATTAATTGCATCGCTATTCATACGCATTGCGTAAAAAACTGAATCCACGCGAATATGTTATCAGTCGATCAGTGATATCATACAGGGGAACATGTCACATATGAACCTGTTCGACATCTGAGTCGATAAAATCGATAAAGTTTTAGACATACAAGTGAATATACAGTGATTTATTTTATTTGAAAAAATATACTTTTAACAGTTTTATATTTGTAATTTTATAATGATATCGTGATAGCCTCTTAAAGTAAAACCCTCAAATCCGAGTCTAAATCCAAATAATTTGATTTTATTCGATTTGTTCAATAAAATTAGTCATTATGAGTAATTATAAATTATCAAAATGTGTTATAAGTTTAGTGTTTTTAAACATAATAATAAATGTTGTGCATGGAAGTAACTATATTCAAAATCCTGAAGCAGATCATGTAACATGGGCTTTAGTACCTACAATTTTAAATAGCAATCCTACGATTAAAGTTAATACTGTTGAATCCAATATAATGGAAAACACCAATAAACCAGATGAAGACGAAAAGAGTAGAAAATTTTTGCGAAATGCTGAGAATAGCAGAGACGTGGATTCTTTTAATATAATGTTTTCAAACAGCTACCCACAATTTTATGCTAAAGAATTGGAAATTCAGAACAATGTGCCAAGTCAAGGAGAAAGAGATCAAACAATAGAATGTGAAAAACTCAAAACTCAAAAAACAGAAAGTATAATTAATCAAATACAAAATTCAAATGGTATCAACGAAACTAGTAATGCAGATGATCTTAAGGTTGGTGGAAGATTTTACAACACTGATGATGATGAAGATGACGAGGATTGTAAGTATAAAATACCCAAATTGAGTATATATATATAAAAAGTCGCTTAGGCACGCATGATTTTCGGATACTAGGGATCAAAATAAGATACTTTGCTGAAGAAACTATGCCTCTAAAATGAATTCTGACGTCCCGTGCAATGACCCAAAAAGAGGGTTGAAATTTGAAAAATTCCATTTTGACCCATTTAGAGTGGCTCATTCGCGTCGAAATGTATGACCGACCCCCTATAACTTTGGAAAGCCGATTCACTCATGCCCGTGGTTCATCCCCTGGGACCCTGAGCGGTTTTTCAACATTCAACCCTTATTTTTGGGTCAACGCACGGGGCATCAGAATTCATTTCAGAGGTATGGTTTCTTCAGCAAAGTATCTTATTTTAAACCTCTAGTATCCGAAAATCATATGTGCCTAAGTGACCTTTGAATCGACCCGCACTAATATATATATATATATATATATATATATATATATATATTAGCGTGGTCCTTAATATGGACATTTTCGAATTTATTTGCTCCCGGAGCTCAAATGCTTCCAAATTGATAAAAAAATCCTCTATAAGTTTTAGCTCTTAATATTGTCTTTTAGATAGTGCGCAATTTAATCAAAGTTTTGTATGGAAATAGCATGGAAAAATTTTCAACAATTTTAAAAATGTTTTTTAGATATAACTTAGCGAACAAATGAAGGAGTTTTATTCAAAATTCGACGCTCTACAAAATAAATTATAAAAAACCTGTTTTGTAGAGCGTCGAATTTTCAATAAAAGATGACACGAATTGTCACTTTCAATTCATTTGTCGCTAAGTTATACCTAAAAAATATTTTTAAAATTTTCGTAATTTTTTCCATGCTATTTCATATGAAGCTTTGATTGAATTGCGCACTATCTCAAAGTTAATACCACCCTAATACACACACACACACACACACACACACACACATATATATATATATATATTATGTATATGTATATTTCATAAATATACATATTTTTAAATTAGTCATATTTATTTATTGTCCATTTATATATATATATATATATATATATATATATATATAAATCAATCATATATTTTAATTAACTGTTTGAAATATATAATAAGATTTAAAAATACTATTATAGCTTCATAAAATATATAGATCAAGTCCAAGTTTTAACATTGCCTTTCTCTATTTAACGATTCTTTTCTATTAACGACGATTATAAAGCTTAAAAATCGTAATTATTTCATGCTAATGTATGTATAAAGTTTAATGTATATATTTGATATATTGAAGTACTTCATTGAGTAATACGTGTACAATTAGAGCGAGATTCAAAATAACATATAACAATATTTACAAATTAGGGAAATTGGTGAGCAAAATAATGTCCTATTTGCAAAAATGAAACTTATTGCGGTACTTCCATTCACCAAAGTTGGGTATCAGTACAGAAAGAGTTGTTATGCTTAATGATGCGCTCATATTTTCCTCTTGACCGGATCGAAATAACATTTTTTTCATGTAGATTATTACGCGTAACAGTTTTAGGTTATTAAAGCATATATATATATATATATATATATATATATACAATATGTATATAACAGCATTTTCAGCGATGCATTGTTGTAGCTGTAATACCTAATTAGGTGCAACTGTTAACTAAGATATAAATATTTGCAGCAGATAAGTCATTCCAGGCTTTGTATGATATAATATCTAGAATTTAATACGAACACTTACGAAGACATTTCAATCATTACTTCCATTTATAAAAAAGAATAAATCCATTAATTTCCTAGAGATTTTGGACGAATCATAAAATAACTGATAATTTTGTCTAATATCTAATGTGAAATGATCATTTTTAACCGCCAAATGACATTTTTTTCAATTATTTTTATTGAGAGTCCATAACCGCTAGACCTGCCTTCCCAAAAATTTTACCAGTTGTTCATTTCGTCAATACAAGTAAAATATTTTTTGAATTATTAAAATCGAACGCTCCGTTCTCTTAAAAACTTAGTTACCGTTTTCGGTACTTTTTGCCCCGTACCTTCGAAATGACTGGACCTACCTTGTTTGAAAACTAATCATCACGTCTCCTTATCAATACGAATCAAATGTTTTTTGAATTATGCAAATCGGTTGATCCGTGTTCACGAAATCGTCGACGAAAATTTCATTCAGAACACACACTCACACACATTTATACATCTATTTTTTCTAAGATATACCAAAATGTTCAGAAACCTTTGAAACATAAAGATATATGAAAAATTTATTTCCGATTTTTTTGCGATTACTATAACTTACCCTACGGGAAGTTAATAAATTTTACGTCATTGATATACATGCGCTTCTGATATTAATTTTACTATAATAATATTATCATTATAATATTGATATAATATAAATAAGATTTTTAGAATCATAGTAAAAAATAATATCACAATTCCCTTAGTTTTCAAAATCGATTGACTTTGAGAGGCTCTCCTCTAAATATAGATATTGCTTACATATGATGCTCTCAAATTTAATATTTACGAGTAAAACGTCCTTAGCTTCTTAATTTATATTTATATGTAAAATATCTGTAGAAAAGTATAATCGGTATTAACTATGAGCATTATTAATACGAATTGTTTTTCAACTTTCATGCTATCTGCCTTTGCAGCATTATTTCGTATTAAACAACTCGCAAATACTTATGGTTTCTTTATAGATATTTGAACCAAAGTCTACTCTATTTTTTTTTTTATTTGTTGTACCGTCTTTACATATACTTTCGCCTAAATGCTTGCCGTGAGTTATATTACACTTATCTATTAATTAATGTATATATCACCGTTGTATATACCACTATCTTCATTTACATACCTAAAGTAATAAATGATTATCATAATTTTATGGTCCAGAGTACCAAAAAAAATATATTTCTCTACTCATACATGGTACATTATGTCTTTGCCATCTGAAGAATTACTCTATTATCATAAAGATAACATCTCATATAATAAAAGTACGCATGTAGGTAACATTTTACCAAAAATCATGTATCGTGACTTAACCATAAATAACGGCTATAGAACCAAGTCTACAAGCTTCGTTTAGATAATAATTATTCATCTTAGTGAATTGCAGAAAAAAAGTGAGTGAGTCTTTTTTAAGTTTATTCCAATAAAATTTAAAAAATTAGCGGTGTTTTTACTTATTCAGTAGAATAGTATCTATATTAGATACTAGTTACTATGTTGCCTCAAAATAGCTTACGACAGAAATAGCAATGTACAGAATAAAATTTTGCTCTACCTACCTGAATGGCTCTAAAAATATTCGTTGCTTCATACAGAGAATTACAAAACTAACGTAATATTCAAACTTAATAGATTATTACTACATAATGTTATTTAATTAGCAAATGGTCATTAATAATTTCTTTATACCACTGTAGGTTTATTTACATAAATAATTTTACCCGGCTCTTAAAGTAACAATATAACCTAAAATATTAACTAGTGGCGTATGGCATTGTGCCTTAAGACAAATTGCTGGAACTTCCCGTACCGTAACGAAATATTCGAGGAATATTAAATGTTCAAATAGATTAGTTTAAATACTGAAACATTCATTATTCTTATTTTATAGACAAAATGCAAGAGCTTATGATTTGGGCGACGACGTTTTTACATGTATTACAGAAAAGTAAATAAACAAAACTTAATCAATCGGGTTTAAAATGAAGGACATTGTCGAATATTTATAAGAATTATATATGTAAATTGAATTGCAAAGTTAAAATCATTTATTTGAAGTATATAATTGAGCTTTAGTACTATAGCCAAAATTAAAATTAAAATACGAATTATTTCAATAAACAAAAAAAATTGAATTTTTTTTAGTTTTGAAATAAAAAAAACAGAAGCAATTGCTTCGTCAACACTAGCAGAACGTTTTTTGAATCATTCAAATCGGATGCTTAGTTCTCTCAAAAACTGCCACTGTTTGCACGTTTAGTTCCGTATTTCCGAAATAGCTGTACCTGCCTTTGCCAAAAACTAACGACCACTTCTTCCCATCATTACAAATTGCATGTTTTTGGGATCATTCAAATCGGATGCTCCGATCTCAAAAACTTGATTTCTGTTTTGTGCACTCTTTGCTCCGTATTTTCAAAACGGCTAGACCTGCCTTTGCCAAAAACTAATCACCACATCTCCTTATCAATTACGAATCAAATGTTTTTGAACCATCCAAATCGGTTGATCCGAGCGTTTCGAGTTTTGGATGATTACAATAACTTACCCTACGGAAAGTAATAAACTAAAAGTTAAACTATAAATTATACATATTGATTGCTTCAAAATATGTCAGTCATTATGGAGCTTAATTATCTACGCAAAAACAAATTGCTGCTTATATAATATTAAACTTATTATAGCAAAATAACAAACAAAGTAATCTATATGCATACAAGTAACAGTCATTATTAAAAAATCGAATATAACAACTAACTTTTGACTCTTTAAAAGCAGCGTGGTCTACAGATTATGTTAATGTAGGGCGCTGACTCAATGCAATAATGGAAACTTGTTCGAACAAACATACTCTATCTCTCTCTTTGGACCCTATGTCAAAATCAGTATAATTTAGCTGCTATGACGACTGTCACCCTAGCACAACCGTATCCAGTTTCACATATAGCATCGAAAATAAAAAGCAGCGCTTTTTTACAAATGCGAGAATTTAGTCTAACTTGATTAATTAAATTTATATTTATTTATAAATGTCTATAATGTAAGTGTATACACTATTAACCAATTGTTATTATACAGATAAGGACTCCAATGGTGAAAAAATTAAGTAAAAAAGGAAAAAAGTCAAAAAAGATAAAAATAAAGCACAAGCACTACAAGAAGTTCCTGCTTCCGCTCTTGATTGCTTATAAGTTGAAATTCTTCACTCTGGTGCCTTTGCTTCTTGGGGGGCTGGTGCTGCTGGCGGGGTCAACCGGCCTTGCGGGCTTCTTCTTCGCCCTCTTCGCCGCCGCCATGGGTCTTAAAATGGGTGGCCAGGACCACCACAGCTGAGTAACCGATATTCATATTCGTTGATAGTGTCTGCGATTTTAAACGAATCGCAAATACTATCAATGGATGTGAATATGATCCGATGGTATATTTTTTAAATATAGAATTAATTTAAAAATAGAGACAATACGGCTCGCTTCTGTATCTGATAACTTTGTTAATACTAAACCTACCGAAAGTATGATTCGAGCAAAATTGTAAAATGTAATGTAACTCTTTTAATAATAACACAAGTCCACAAAATAAAAAAATTGTCTATATTGGGTGCGCAACATATGTATTCCAATATAGTTTTTACATACTAATCTAAAGTCAAAATTAGGGATCAAATAAAAAAATTGTTTTTTTTTAAAAGAAACGACAAAACCTCCGATCTAGTGATTCTTCTGCATAACAATCAAAATCTCATAATTTCTGTCATTTATTGGCCCCTTCACCTTAATGAGTATTGAGTTTCAAGTAAATGATCAATTGAGTATTTTTTGAGAATTTAGCAGAAATTTGCTAACATATTGCCTCCCCATTCCCCTGACTAATCAGCAATCACGTTTGCAATCTGAATATCTAAAAATATGTTGGCAAAACATTGTTGCATTCTACAGAAAAAAAGAACTTAATACATTATAAGTGAATATTCAATTGTCGTTTGAAGTAGAAAAGGTCAGGAAACGATAAAAAATTATAAAGATTTTGATCATTATGCAGAAGAATAACTAGATCGGATATTTTGTCGTCTCTTTGTTTTTATTTTCAATATTTGCCATTCGACCCTCAATTTTGACTTCAAATTCGTGTTCAGCGGTAAAAATCTTTATGGGAAAATACGATATGCCGCACACTTAATACAGATAACTTTTTTTTATTTGTGGACCTGTGTAATTAATACAATTTAATTAATGCATTTCGACATAAAATGCAACAGAAAAATAAAGATTTAGATTATTCAATTCAGACTAATACTTAAATAGTATTTTAAGAATTTCTATCATATAGTCATTCAATTATATTTAACTTGGATAATAGCTGCTGAACTGTTTCATATAATTTAATATTTCTCCAATTTGTCAAGTTAGCAGCTGTATTGGATAAACAAATAATTTTTCTGTTTTTTGTTAAAATTTTTTTGGAATGACTTAACCCACAAACGGCTTCAATACCTACGGCACACTTACTTTGCAACTATATTATAGTTTAATTTATAAGGACTCATTGAGTCTCTATTCTCAGTTTGATACAAATAAAATTTTTGGTCCAATACTTCATTATTTTCATAATTTGTTATTGTAAAGTATTTGGAACTAAAGTTGTATTTAACCCTTTGACTCGACTGAGATGCCGCCGCTCCGGCGACCCAAATACAAATTTTGCAATGCACGAGTGGAAAGGGTTGTTAAGTATCTTTTTCTTCAAATATCACATTTCCTGAAGCTTTTGATCTACATAAAGCATTTTCGGTAGATTTAGTGCAAGCTAACAAAACATAAAATTATTATATAATTTAGTATTGTAAAATAGAAAAATACCGCAACTAATATGTAATAATTTCAATAATAAGCAAATCAATCATTAGCAGAAATTGCATTCTATCATAAAATTTTGAAAATTATTGGATCACAGCGGTATCTTGACAAATTATTTCTGCATAAAAGTGGGCCTACTATTAAAATAATTGAACCATCTTTAGTGTTGTAATTTTCAAATGTCAAAAAATGTTCAAAACGAGCACTAGTTTCTTTCAGTTTGAATCAGCTAAATTTGAAATTTTGGATAATCTTAAATTCACGTAGAAGCTACTACAATTACAAATCAACTGCATTTTATTAATGTTCTTTATGTTACTTAATGTATATTTATAAATAACTTCTACATGAATATTGAATGAATATAAACTTTGAATAAATTTTGTAAGGCGAGAAGAAAATATATACGTATAAACACACACACACACACACACACACACACACACACACACACACACACACACACACACCACATATATATAGAATATATATATATATAGATATATATAATAGAATATATAATAAGAAGGATTTTTTTAATTATTTTAAATGATATATTAAATAAGCTTTTTATATAATATTCATGAATGGTATGCATAAAATCAATTCTTTTCAATGATGTGCTTACTATTTCTAAATATATGTATAAATATATGTGTGTATATGTAAAATAGTAATCCGAGTAATCATTATACTAAATTTTAGTTAAATTGTATAACTACATTATATCATACATCGTTACCATTTAGTCATATACATTTTATATTTACAAATAAGCAAAACAACATAATAGAAAACAGTATTTTACAAACTCAATAAAAATTGTTAAAATCAAAATTTCACTACATGGCAGAAATTCATACATATGGCATATGTTGATCGTTTATATAATTAACAAAATTATTTGATTGATCACTTTTGTATTATTATATTACTATGTACTAACATTTCAGTCAGGGTAATCTTGGGGGTTTAAGTCGTGGCAAGATAATTAATGTTATTTAATTTTATACCATTATATTATTATTGCATTATTTATTTATTAATCATAGATATACTTGTATATATATATTAAAACATGTTATATATAAAATGCATAGCAAAATAAAATGAATATTTAATAATAATAGTTCATGTGGTCTTTCCTGGCTCCACACTGCTCAAATGAGTCCAAATTGATAAAAAAACAATTTTCTGAAAGTTTTAGCTCTTAATATCGTTTTAGCGCAATTCAATCAAAGTTTGAATAAAAATAGTATGAAAAAAATATCAAAAATTTTGAAGAGCGTCATTTTTAATAAAAAATAACACGATTTTTCATTTTTAATTCATTTGTCGCTTAAGTTATACCTAAAAAAAATATTTTAAATTTAAAAAAAAAATTCCATGCTATTTCCAAAAGAT
>NW_020538040.1:68835315-69072183 GCF_003426905.1 Ctenocephalides felis
TGTAAAAAATATATAACTTGTCATCAGTACAGCACAACGAAAGTTAGAAATGGAAAAATATAACATTTAGTAAAAACTTGTACTTAAACTTTGCAAATAAATTAACATTTATCCTTCAATATTTTATGTCAAAATGAGTTGGATACTCGGAAATCGACTACAACTTTGAAATCTGTCGTGATCGCTGGTCGACTAGAGACCGGTCGACCAAAGTCGGATCCAAAAAAAGTCCAAATTAGACGACCCGGTCAGATTCTGCTCCTGGCAAGAGTTGAGTTGACACTCAGTACATTGTAACAAGTGCAATGAAACAGCTACTAGGTCGTTATTTCATAATCGACCTTGCAGTATTTTGAAGCGTGTGCTGTATGCATCAATGCCGTATGCATTTATGTTTGGCGCCACCTCGTTATGTTTAATAATAACTGGCAGAATGACTAGTATTTCACCGTGTATAAGATTGTTTATGATGATACCCTAACGAAAGTTGTATTGGATTAGCGGGTTAAAACGACCTGGTTGAAAATGTCAGGGTGGCACATACAACTTAAAATTTTTGGTCGAAAAAATTTTTGGAAAAAAAATTTTGGTCAACAAAATTTTTGGAAAAAAAATTTTGGTCAACAAAATTTTGGTCCAAAAAATCTTGGAAAAAAAACTTTTGGTCAAAAAAATTTTGGCCCAAAAAATTTTCAGAAAAAAATTTTTGGCTAAAAAAATTTTTGGCTAAAAAAATTTTTGGTCAAAAAAATTTTTGGTCAAAAAAATTTTGGTCAAAAAAAATTTGACCTAAAAAATTTTCGGAAAAAAAATTTTGGTCAAAAAAAATATTGGTCAAAAAATTTTTGTCAAAAAAATTTTGGCTCAAAAAATTTTCGGAAAAAAATTTTTGTTGGTCAAAAAATTTTGGTCAATAAAATTTTTGGTCAAAAAAGTTTTGGCCCAAAAAATTTTTGGTCAAAAAAATTTTGGGAAAATTTTAGGTCAAAAAAATTTTGGTCAGAAAAATTTTGGCCCAAAAAATTTTGGTCAAAAAATTTTTCGGATCAAAAATTTTAGTCAAAAAATTTTTCGGACCAAAAATTTTAGTCAAAAAATTTTTCGGAAAAAAATGGTCTAACAAATTTTGGTCAAAAAAAATTTATGCCAAAAAAATGTTGGTCCAAAAATTTTTTTTATATTACACCGATATTGACCAATATTGGACCGATATTGACCAATATTAGACCGATAATGACCAATATTGGACCGATATTGACCAATATTAGAGCGATATTGACCAAGATTAGACCGATATTGACCAATATTAGACCGATATTGACCAATATTAGACCGATATTGACCAATATTCGGAAAATAAATTTTGAGAAAAATATTTTAGTCAGAAAAATTTTTGGTCTAAAAAAAATTTTCGGAAAAAAATTTTCCGAAAAAAAATGGTCAACAAAATTTTGGTCAAAAAAATTTTGGTCAAAAAAATTTTGGCCCAAAAAATTTTGGTCAAAAAAATTTTGGTCAAAAAAATTTTGACCCAAGAAAATTTGGTCAAAAAAATTTGACTCAAAAAAATTTTGACCCAAAAAAACTTTGACCCAAAAAATTTTGGTCAAAAAAATTTTTACCCAAAAAATTTTGGCCCAAAAAAATTTTGACCCAAAAAATTTGTCAAAAAAATTTTGGTCAAAAAAAATTTCCGAAAAAAAAATGGTCAAAAAATTTTTGGTCAAAAAAACCAATATTAGACCGATATTGACCAATATTGGACCGATATTGACCAATATTAGACCGACATTGACCAATACTAGACCGATATTGACCGAAATTTTCGGATAAAAAATGGTCAAAAAAATTTTGGTCAAAAAAATTTGGGCCAAAAAAATTTTGGTCCAAAAAATTTTGGGAAAATTTTAGGTCAAAAAAATTTTGGTCAGAAAAATTTTGGCCCAAAAAATTTTGGTCAAAAAAATTTACGGAAAAAAATTTGTGCAAAAAAATTTTGGTCAAAAAAATTTTGATCAAAAAAATTTTGGCCCAAAAAATTTTGGTCAAAAAAAAATTTTTGTATTACACCGATATTGACCAATATTAGACCGATATTGACCAATATTGGACCGATATTGACCAATATTGGACCGATATTGACCAATATTGGACCGATATTGACCAATATTGGACCGATATTGACCAATATTAGACCGATATTGACCAACATTAATAAAAAAAATTTAAGAAAAAAATTTTAGTCAAAATTTTTGGTCAAAAAAAATTTTCGGAAAAAAAATTTTAGTCAAAAAATTTTTCGGAAAAGAAAATGGTCAAACAAATTTTGGTCAAAAAAAATTTGGGCCAAAAAAATGTTGGTCCAAAAATTTTTTTTATATTACACCAAACAAAATTTGGGCCAAACAAATTTTGGTCCAAAAAATTTTGGGAAAAAAATTTTTGGTCAAAAAAATTTTGGTCCAAAAAATTTTGAGAAAAAAATTTTTGGTCAAAAAAATTTGGGAAAAAAAATTTTGGTCAAAAAAATTTGGCCTAAAAAATTTTGGCCCAAAAAATTTCGGAAAAAAAATTTTGGTCAAAAAAATTTTGGTCAAAAAAATTTTGGTCAAAAAAATTGTCGGAAAGAAATTTTTGGCCCAAAAAATTTTGGTCAAAAAAATTGGTTAAAAAAATTGGTCAAAAAAATTTTGGTCAAAAAAATTTTGGGAAAAAAATTTTTGGTCAGAAAAATTTTTGGTAAAAAAACTTTTGATCTAATAATTAATAATTTGGACTAATAAAATCATTTTCTACCAAGGGAACAGTCACAATTTTGAATTAAAATGGCGAAATGAAATAAAATAAATCAGGTCAAAATCGTTTCGATGTATCAGGAGAACAGTCACATTTTTACATTTGACAGCACGTCGACTGAAACTTTTGTGTTGTGCACGACGTGCAATACAGCTAGGAAAATGTTAGTCAAATTGTTGTTCAAAATTGTGACTGTTCCCCTGGTAGAATAAATGATTTTAATACGAAAAATATTTAATTTCAAGCCCTAAAGTACGACAGAAATATCGCTGAATAAGCCGGGGTGGCGATGCGGGTACCCCCACAAGGGTGTCCCATACGCGAGAAGCAATAAAAGGAATTTAATTATTAACAGTGCAGACAGTACTGCACAGCGTGCGTTATGAGTTGTAAAAAATATATAACTTGTCATCAGTACAGCACAACGAAAGTTAGAAATGGAAAAATATAACATTTAGTAAAAACTTGTACTTAAACTTTGCAAATAAATTAACATTTATCCTTCAATATTTTATGTCAAAAATGAGTTGGATACTCGGAAATCGACTACAACTTTGAAATCTGTCGTGATCGCTGGTCGACTAGAGACCGGTCGACCAAAGTCGGATCCAAAAAAAGTCCAAATTAGACGACCCGGTCAGATTCTGCTCCTGGCAAGAGTTGAGTTGACACTCAGTACATTGTAACAAGTGCAATGAAACAGCTACTAGGTCGTTATTTCATAATCGACCTTGCAGTATTTCGAAGCGTGTGCTGTATGCATCAATGCCGTATGCATTTATGTTTGGCGCCACCTCGTTATGTTTAATAATAACTGGCAGAATGACTAGTATTTCACCGTGTATAAGATTGTTTATGATGATACCCTAACGAAAGTTGTATTGGATTAGCGGGTTAAAACGACCTGGTTGAAAATGTCAGGGTGGCACATACAACTTAAAATTTTTGGTCGAAAAAATTTTTGGAAAAAAAATTTTGGTCAACAAAATTTTTGGAAAAAAAATTTTGGTCAACAAAATTTTGGTCCAAAAAATCTTGGAAAAAAAACTTTTGGTCAAAAAAATTTTGGCCCAAAAAATTTTCGGAAAAAAATTTTTGGCTAAAAAAATTTTTGGTCAAAAAAATTTTGGTCAAAAAAATTTTGGTCAAAAAAAATTTGACCTAAGAAATTTTCGGAAAAAAAATTTTGGTCAAAAAAATTTTGGTCAAAAAATTTTTGTCAAAAAAATTTTGGCTCAAAAAATTTTCGGAAAAAAATTTTTGTTGGCCAAAAAAATTTTGGTCAAAAAATTTTGGTCGAAAAAATTTTAGTCAAAGAAATTTTTGGTCAAAAAAACTTTGGTCAAAAAAAATTTGGCCCAAAAAAATTTGGTCAAAAAAATTTTGTTCAAAAAAATTTTTGGTCAAAAAAATTTTGGTCAAAAAAATTTTCGGAAAAAAAATTTTGGTCAAAAAAATTTTGGTCAAAAAAAAATTAGCCCAAAAAATTTTGGTCAGAAAAACTTTGTTCAAAAAAATTTTTGGTCAAAAAAATTTTGGTAAAAAAATTTTTCGGAAAAAAAATTGTGGTCAAAAAAATTTTTGTCAAAAAAATGTTTGCCTAAAAAATTTTGGTCAAAAAAATTTTGGTCAAAAAATTTTTGGTCAAAAAATTTTTGGTCAAAAAAATTTTGGTCAAAAAAATTTTGGTCAAAAAAATTTTTAGTCAAAAAAATTTTTTGGTCGAACAAATTTTTGGTCAAAAAAATTTTGGTCAAAAAAATTTCGCGAAAAAAATTTTGGTCAAAAAATTTTTGGTCAAAAAATTGTGGTCAAAAAAATTGTGGTCAAAAAATTTTTGGTCAAAAAAATTTTGGTCAAAAAAATTTTCGGAAAAAAAATTTTTGGTCAAAAAAATTTTGGTCAAAAAAAAATTAGCCCAAAAAATTTTGGTCAGAAAAATTTTGTTCAAAAAAATTTTTGGTAAAAAAAATTTTGGTGAAAAAATTTTTCGGAAAAAAAATTGTGGTCAAAAAAATTTTTGTCAAAAAAATGTTTGCCTAAAAAATTTTGGTCAAAAAAATTTTGGTCAAAAAATTTTTGGTCAAAAAATTTTTGGTCAAAAAATTTTTGGTCAAAAAAATTTTGGTCAAAAAAATATTGGTCAAAAAAATTTTTAGTCAAAAAAATTTTTGGTCGAACAAATTTTTGGTCAAAAAAATTTTGGTCAAAAAAAATTCGCGAAAAAAATTTTGGTCAAAAAATTTTTGGTCAAAAAAATTGTGGTCAAAAAAATTGTGGTCAAAAAATTTTTGGTCAAAAAATTTTGGTCAAAAAAATTTTGGTCAAAAAAATTTTGATCAAAAAAATTTTGGTCAAAAAAATTTCGGAAAAAAAAATTTTGGTTTTCTCTTGGCATTAGAACGGCCCAAATTTTGGGAAAAAAATTTTTGGTCAAAAAAAAATTGAGAAAAAAAAGTAGAAAAAAATTTTGGTCAAAAAATTTTGAAAAAAAAATTTTGGAAAAAAATTTTGGTCAAAAATATTTTGGAAAAAAATGTTGGGGGAAAAAATGTTTGGTCAAAAAAATTTTGGAAAAAAATGTTTGGTCAAAAAAATTTTGGTCAAAAAAATTCCAGTAGAAAATTTTTGAAAAAAATTCTAGAAATTTAGGATTTTGGGAAAACATTTTTGAACAAAAAATTTTGGAAAGAAATTTTTGGTCAAGAAAATTTTGGGAATAAAAAGTTTGGTCAAAAAAATTTTAGGAAAAAAATGTTTGGTGAAAAAAGTTTTGGGAAAAAAATGTTTGGTCAAAAAAAAATTGGGAAAAAAATTTTTGGACAAATTATTTTGGCCAACAAAAATTTTTTTCCGAAAATTTTTTGGGCCAAAATTTTTTTGACAAAAATTTTTTGACCAAAATTTTTTTTGACCAAAATTTTTTTCCGAAAATAATTTGGATAACTAATTTTGGGCAAAAAAAATTTTGAAAAAAAAAAATTTTTTGGACCAAAATTTTTTTGACCTCGCGATTAAGTACGAACCGAATATTTTTTCGATCATACTGATCGGTTATTCCATACTGTCAAAAATGTCGAGGACATTTGTTTGAGCCATAGACATAAACTTCAAAATTAGAAATCTTGGTACGAAACCCAAAAAATTGACACAAAAATGTGTACACATTATTAAAATCTCTATAGAATATCTGATAATTTGGTATCCATATGTCTAGTGAACATTTTTACCGCCAAATTACATTAAAAAATATATATTGAGAGTTCATAACCGTTAGACCTGCCTTTCCAAAAATTTTAACAGTTCTTCGTTTAATCAATACCAATAAAATGTTTTTTGAATTGTGGGGATCAATTCGATGTATCTCAATGATGACTAGGGTTTTTGAGTTTTGTGCCACGATTGGCCGGGCCGTTTCTTTGTAAATCGCAGAGAATTGAAAAAAAATTCGTCTACATTTTAGCCCGCAATTCTGAATTGATTTTGAAAATTCAAAAACCGTTCGCTAGATATTCGTTGGGAATCGTGCTGATTGGTTTTTGGAAATATCGGCCGGGCCGTTTTCTTGTAATAAAGTTTAAAAAAAAAAAATTCGACGATTTTTATGATTTTTTTTTGAAGGTAGATACCATAGTCATCTAGATCATACTAAAAAATTACGGCCCTACGACAACTCGTTTAGCTTTAAAAATTCGTCAAAGTTTGCAAAAATTGGTAACGTTTTTTTGGCATTTGTCAAAATTAGACCTTTCATCGACGTTTGCTCAAAAACGCCTGAAATGATTTCAGAAATTTAGAAGCCATTCGATGTATCTCAATGAGCACTATAGTTTGTCAGTTTTGTGAGTTGATCTGCCGAGCCGTTTCTTTGTAATTTGAAAAAAAATGTTAAACTTTTTGTCCACATTTAAGCTCATTCTACCGAATCGATTTTAAAAAATCAAAAACTGTTCGAAAGATATTAGTTGGGAATAATACTGATTAGTTTTAGTGAAAATCTACCGAGCCGTTTTCTTGTAATTAAAAGTTGAAAAAAAAAATTAAGCCGATTTTCATGGAACTTTTTTAACGATATATATCATGGCCTTATAGAACTTACTGAAATATTACAGCCTTACGACAAGCAGTTTAATTTTAAAAATTTAAAAAGTTTGAGAAAATGAGTAATTCTTTTGACATTTGCTAAAATTAAAATTAGTCGATTTACTTGGTATAACGATAGAGTACTTGGTCTTAATGAACATACTAAACAATTAAAGTCCTACAAAAACTGGCTCAATTATAAAAATTATTGATTTTTGAAAATTTGCTTTTAAAAAATACTTCGACCGGGTTGACGTGTTCGATTTTCAATAATTTGTAATAAATCCACTTTGAATACTGTTAACTACTCATGAATTAATTTATCTATCATGGATTAAGTCGATTATTTACACAAACGGGAAGTTCATGTAACTTGCCTTAAGGCAAAATACCAATACCAACTAGTTTTTATTGAGAGTCCATAACCGCTAGACTTGTCTTCCCAAAAATTAAATCAGTTATTCATCTTATCAATACAAGTAAACGGTTTTTTGAATTTTTAAAATCGGACGCTCCATTCTCTTAAAAAGTATGTTACCGTTTTTGGCACTTTTTGCCCCGTATCTTTGAAACGGCTAGACCTGCCGTTGCCAAAAACTAATCAGCACGTCTCCTTATCAATATTAATCGAGGGTTTCTTGAATTATTCAAATCGGTTGATCGGTGTTCCCGAAATCGTCGACGAAAATTTGTATCCGCACACACACACATACATCCATTTTTTCTAAGGTACGCCAAAATATTCAGAAACCTTTGAAACGTAAAGATATATAAAAATTTTCATTTTCCATTTTTTTGCGATTACTATAACTTGCCCCACAGAAAGTTAATACAAGGCATTGCGTTAATATTAAATCATCGTGACGAATGTATTTTAAAAAATAGCACAACATGAATTATATTGTTGATCAAGTCTTCATGTATGCAAAACAATAAAGAAGCAACATTTGTGAATATGATAATTATATTGATATTGATAATATGATTAAACGACATTATTATAAAAGTGGCTAAAAACATCCAAATTGAGCCTTACTCAACTCTGGTCTAATTATATATTTTATTACCTTCAGACAGGATAGCAATAACAAACCCTCATCCCTTATTATATAATATAGTACTATTAAATAAGCCTTTTCATTGTCATGCATCATGTCCCTAAATCTATCATCATACCATTAATCCATTTTTCTAAGAATCTTAATCACCTGTTCCCGATTGATTTCCACGTATCATGGAATCACCGGTTAATACCTGATTGGTCAAAAATGTAATGAAACGTGCTTGAATCCACAAAAACGAGCCAATCAGAAAAATCATATAAAATTGTAAAATCTTATAATTTAGTATTAACTCAAATATCATCTAGCTAACATCAGTCTTAAATCAACACTCAACTAAGCAACAAGTCTTAAAACAACATTCAAAGCAATAACATCTAACATATTATCTATAAGTCTTAATATTTCATCCAAATATACAATAATTAAACACTACTTATTATCTTTTATTCGGTCTGATATAGCCACTTTCTAAGTATATCTGGTCCTTTGACAATATAAATAAAGTGCAAGTGTTTTAATAGAGTTCGGCAGCATCTCGGTGGATCAGGGACTTCTTATACATTTTTGCAATCTATCTTTTAACAACATACTTTTGGCCCATTTGAACCGGGTGGTCAAATAATGAACATAGGGCAAGGCGAGCGTATCTCCATCACTTGAGCGCTTTTTTGGCTTTGACATTTGCGCTTAGTCAACAGTTGAAAACGCAATTGTTTGCATTCTCAGAAAATCATTTTAAAAATTAATTTTGAAATCAATCAAAATCTATCCAATCAAAATCACGTAAATTGGTTTCATAAAAATACACACAAATAAAAAATTAATATTACAGGAAATACATGCAAAATTTCGGAAGATAAAACTTCATTCATCATTCTTACCTCGTTTTTTTAATGAGCCACCTTTTGATAACTCGGACAAAGATATGATTAATTGTATATTTGTTGATTATAATTCATATTTATTCATCATAAAAATGACCAGATCGATAGCTTCTGGTTTAATTAGATAATAAAATAAATTATTCATTTCATAAAAACTGCTCAATATTTTTTCAAATCTATTTTAAATTTTGAATTTACTGCTAAAACCATGCCTACTGTGAAAAAAAATTATAGTCACAAAAAACAGTCAAATCAACATAAATTATCTGAAATGTAATATTGAAAGCAGAAGCTTTTCAATTTTAGCATATCAAAATTGCTCTCTATGCTCGGTAATAATTATATTTAATAGCAATAGATCACTAATTTCCTCAATACATCACTATAAATAAACTGATACCAGTATATTAATATTTAAGTCAAAATTATATAAAGAATTATAATAAACTATTTCTAAAATTATGCTTACATAACAAATATTTGAGGAAAAACAACATACTCTATAAATTAAACATGAAATATTAAATTGTAATATTTCAATAGCAAATTCATCAACAAAAAATCACAAGATCGGATTTGTTTTTGATCAACATAATAATGTAACTAAATATAAATATATAATATGTGGCTATTGAAGTAATAAAGAATAATAAAACGTAAAAAAAATAATTATAATTTTTATTTGAAAAAAGTTCAATAAGATTCGCGCAGATCATAGGGTATGTCATTTTGATTGAGCTTCAAATAGACGACCTTCAATTGTGCATACTTTTGATAATACTAACAATAGCTACTTGCATGCTTATTCAAAATATACTAATCGAATATTACTATAATACAACTAAGACAATAAATATTTAGTACTGGCAATGTTCAACTCGGCTTATAATTTGCAATTCTTTGCAAATTGAATTATCAACAAACGCGCTGTTGAGGAAAGGCGGGGCATGTTTTCGAACAAAATAATTTTATATAAATATTTTTATTATTCAAAATATTATCAGTTCGTAATAAATTATCTAAATCATGTAAATATCCTTATTTAAAATAAATAAATAATTATATACAATTCAACAGCTATTTATACCAAGTCGATCGTCGAAAATCATTTGACATGCGCATTGTAAGCGAGTTCTTGCGCCGAGAACGATCTCTTGTCCCATCCGCCACCGCCGCCGCCGCTGGACCAGCCACCGCTGCCGCCGCCACTTGACCAGCCGCCGCCGTGACCGCCACCTCCTCCTCCTATCAATCAAGAACGATTATCAATATTTCACTAATTGTTTGGTAAAATTTAGTTGTTTATTAAAAGGTTTTGCGAAGGTAAACAGTCCCTACGCGCATGCTGTAACATAAAATGCGAATATAGAAGACCAATTTGACATAGAAGATAGACTGACTTAGGTCGGAGAAGAATACAATTAATTGACGATTTTCACAAAAAGAAAAAATACATGTTGTCATAAAGAAGATATCATAGAACTGCCTTACCGTGGGCATTTATTATCATTTTTTAATAGAATCAAATCATGCTTCAAATATATATTCCGTTAATATTCAGCAAAAACAGAAAAAATCAAATTATTACTATTAAAAGTATCTGAATTTTTAGTTACTTCATTTACGAATATTTAAAAAAAATTATAAACCGGATTTTAAATTTTCATTATATCAATACGTGATAGACAAAAGAGGGCCAATTATGAAACTTGACAAAAATTACAAATTACAAAAGAAAGTATCAATAATGGTTTTAAATAAATTTACCGATTCAAAGTCCAAACTATACTACTATGGTTTCGTTAAATTTTCACATTTTTGAAATTTCGAGCGTATTATTTAAACTTTTTATTATTTAGTGGAATAATATTTTTAAGTATGCAATAAAACCAATTCAGGATGTACAATAATAATATATGAATTTGTTAAAATTGAACTATAATTTTACAATATGACAAAATGTTTTTGAAGAATAATGAGCAATATTACGAGAAAGACTATTATCTGCAATGATTGATAATTTGTGAGTGATGATGAGCAAATTCAGGTTAAAATATGTATGTCAGTAAGTTATTTTGTTCTATTCATCACACTGCCTTCTTTGTATAAATATAAGATCTTGCAATTAAGAAACGCGATAAAACACTTTTATTACAAGAAGAATCTAAAGTCTACCGTAAAGTATTATTTATAACAATATACGCGAAGACTAGGTCGACTGCGTCAAACCGGAAGAATGTAAAAATCACAAAACTATAATTAATACACCTATAGTTATTTACATAGTACTAATTGTGAGCAAGTAATATTCGAAGCTTTCTCTGTTCCAATGAGATTCCAGATTCAAACTAATTTCTTCGAGAGCCCATTAAAATAATTCTCACGTTCTGATAATTCAATCCGTTCGTCTTGATGAAGATGACTCATCTGCCATCGTACATTATTCGAATCACCATATATCTTAATCACAGAATCAAGAATCAATTACATTCGCCACCGGTGCGAAAGTACACGTTCGATACAGCATACAGTTAATGTAGACAGACAGATAAAAGTACGGCTTTAGCCAAAGTATAGAGAATTTTTAGTTTAATTTGCGCTCGGATAACTCTCATATTATATAATACGACGAAGAATTTGCAATTACAAAATAAATTAAACAATCATCGAAAGCTTGCGAGATTTTGGCCCTATGATGATTAAATCTCAAAATAATTAAATGATACTTCACGGTTTTCGTGCCATTCTGTCAAACATGTTTTAGACTGAAGCATAGAAAGTATGCTTTAGTCCAAAATTTTCATTTCAAATTTCAAATTTAGAAAACTTTTTTAGTTTAAAAAAAGTGTATTGAGAGATACAAGATAATAAAATTACACCAATAAAGTTTTGTTTGAACTATTATAGTACAAAACAATAGAAATTACTTGAAGGCATGGAAGTCACATTCATGGTTTCTAGTATGTCTGTGTGTATATCAATACAAAGTCTCTGTAGTAAAGTGAAATAACTGTAAATGACACATGCACGTCAAATTTGCGGAGTAAGTTAAAAAGTCACTGAGCACTTAATAAAAGTATAATTTATTCTAGTATTTGAAATTATTGACATTTTGAAATTTCTTCAACTTTCGACATATTAAATATATTCTATTAACTGGAAAAGAAAACCAGGATTTTTCGCAATTCTAGTAAGGCGAAATATTGTTATGAAATATTTAAAAAAATTAAAACAGCGTACATTTGGCTTATGCCAAATATTTGTAGGAAGTGTATCAATGTCAAAGTTTTATGCCTTCGCTTTGCATAAAAAGTTCAATAACAAATGGCAAAATAAAAATTAATTTTCAATATTAAAATTTAGAATTCAAAACATCGACTAAGTCTAAAGCACAAAATTTGTTTGTAAATTTTATTTAAAGTTAATTATGTCGTTCATACCTTGTTTGGAACTGAGCAGCTTTTTAAGACCGATGATTCCAGCAAGAAGTAGCGCTATTTTCGATATGATCAGCGCTTTTCCTGCAAGCACAAAGAGTCCCGCTAATGCTATTGGGATCATTGCAGCCATTTTCATCGCAAAACCCATCATCATCATTCCCATCATTTTCTTCATTTTTCCTCGGCCTGAAAATAATAATCGAAATTAAAACGAATTCATTAGATATGAACAAACCTAGAAGGGGCGAAGTTCTTAATAAATGTATTTAAAAAACATAAACAAATACACCAATTTTTAACAACATTAGTAAACCTTAGTTCTTTCATTAATTCTTTTTTCTTAATATCTGCGTTTATTTCATTATAAAACATCAGCAAATTTCGGGTGAAATATGTCTAAATCGAAAGCCAATCCAGTGATTGGAAGTCTGGGTATGATTAGATGAATTAAATAGCATATAAGTTTGGAACTTTACTATAGACCAAACTAAAAAAATCAATAATACTTAAAGGATTTTGATTTCAATTGAAACTAGAACAATCTTATAAGAGCAATCATTATTTCTAAATAAAGTATTACTGAAACATTCGCTTAAAACTGACTGCTCTAATATTCATAAATGTTTATACATATTAAAATCCATTTAATATATTCACTAATTTAAATAAATTGTATGATTTGGATTTAATACATTTTTAATTAATATTTAACATGAAATAGAAAAGCTTTATTTAACAGAGATAAGTAGTAACAGGCGCTTTTCAATAGGATTTTGAACAATATTAAAATATTTTTTGTCTCAATTAGACATGTAAACCGTCCTGCATAATATTGGCATAGCTGCTTTCCCGCAAGTCTGTGCAATATACAAAATTATCTTTGATAATGTGTAGAAAAATTGTGATTGCTGAATTGTTTAAACAGTTATCTTGAATAATGTAAAAAAAATCACACCTGGGATTAATTAAACAAAACCTTGGGCTAGTTGTAACATACAAAATTGATGTACAGATTCAGGTGAAAATATTGGGTGATATTTATAGTTTGTAGGCTCTGGGCACATATAAAATGTATTATATATGAGACACTATATATTTTATTTGTATTATGATAATAATTGCAGTTTACGTTAATTTATTATAAAAATTTCTTTGACAGGAGACACCATATTTTTTATGTGCATTAATCATAGTTT
Source organism: Ctenocephalides felis (assembly GCF_003426905.1). Classification (NCBI taxonomy): domain Eukaryota; kingdom Metazoa; phylum Arthropoda; class Insecta; order Siphonaptera; family Pulicidae; genus Ctenocephalides; species Ctenocephalides felis. Next base: position 68,848,779 of record NW_020538040.1, read on the forward strand.
ACGTTGATTTATAAAACGTATATACAGCATGTTAATTTTTTTTTAAAATAAGCAAAGAATAAGTTATCAGAGACATTATTGTCGTATTTTTGTCGTTAGTAACTCACCCTTAGTTAGGGTGAGTTGTAACGCCGCACATTTTCTAAATTTCTAATTGTGAAAAACAATAACAATTGTGTACAATAGTAGTGAGATTATTATTACTGGGATCGGTAGAGACAAAGTTATAGCATTTATTCATATTTATTTTATAGAAATATAATCAGTTGATCTTAAGATATAATAACTTAAAAAAAACTATTACAACAAGCCCCTACCTCCCCTATCCATATAAAAAAGGTATAATATGTTTTTTTTTGTTTATTATTAGAAAATTTTAATCGGTTAGTGGGTTTAAATAATATCAATTATACTATTGAAGCATATTAAGAATTGTTTAACTCGTGTTTTTATGGCCGAACGTTGCTGACCGAAACTAGATATATTTGTAAAAGCTGTTGTGGTCCATTACATGTAGATGATTGTTATACTGCTTATCATATGAAAAAGAAGCATAGAAAGTTGAATAATAATTATAACTTGATATTGGTATTTTACCTTGAGGTAAGTTACATATACTTCCCGCTATGTGTAAATTATCGACTTAATCAATAAAAAATAAATTAATTTATGAGTGATTAAAAGTACATGGTCTGTTCAAAAAGTACCCGGAATTACTAATAATTAAATTTCGCGGGTCTGGAGTGTCTGATTGTCAAAATTTTTTTTTATTGTGTTGGTATACATGCCCCTAAAGTATGATGAAATTTTCAGCTATATTCACTGTTTACTTTGTCTGTGGTAGTCGCTAAGGTTCGACGTGTTTTTCTGAGCTCGGCGATTTTTACAATGGAAGAATTGAAAAAGTCAAAGAATTTGTATTAAATTTTGCGTAAAAAATGAAATAAAGTGTTGCAAAGTGCAAAAATTCACCAGATATGGCTCCGTGTGACTTTTTCCTATTCCCAAAGTTGAAGAGACCCATGAAAGGACGGCGGTTTTCCTCGATTGAAGAAAATCGCCGAGAGTGCTCAAGGACATATCAAAAGTGAATATCAAGGGTGCTTCGAAAATTGGAAAAAACGCTGGCATAAGTGTATTATATCTGGGGGGGACTACTTTGAAGGGGACCACATTAATGTAGACGAATAAATAAATATTTTTTTGAAAAAACGAAAATTACGAAAACTTTTTGAACAGACCTCGTATTCCGAGTGGATTTAATACACATAATTGAAAACGAACAAACACGTTAACTCTGAGTATTTTCTAAAAGCAAATTTTCAAAAATCAACAACTTTTATAATTGAACCAGTTGCTGTAGGACTTTAATGGTTTAGTATTTTCATTAAGACTATGTACTCTATCGCTATACCAAGTAAATAGTCTAATTTTAATTTTAACAAACGCCAAAAAAGCTACCCATTTTCCCAAAGTTTTGCACTTTTCTGCTATTTATAAAGAAACGGCTTGGCCGATCGTCGCACAAAACTGAGAAACAATGGTCCTCATCGAGGTGCATCGAATGGCTTTTTAATTTTTAAAATCGGTTCAGCCGTTTTTGAGAAAACGTCGATTTACAACAAAAAATCTGTTCACACGCATACACATACACACACACATACCTTTTCCAAATTTAGTCCCATTCGATTCAGAATGGCTTGAAACGTCAAGAAAACATAAAACTAGCAAATCGGATTTTTTGATGAAATTGATGAAAGCATGAACTTCTTCTTCGGGAAGTTAATTAATGAAAGTTTATTTTTATTGTTTTAATTTCACATTCTATTACGAAATAACAGCCGGTGATATGAGATAGATTTTTCAGTTCTGAACAATTTGTTTATAATCAGCAAATAAGTTAGTATAAAGTAGTGCAATATAAACGACTTCCCTATGTGTTCACGCGTTCCTAGATAAGATTATTGATATAGTTATGATGTGAATATTGTACGAGCGCGGATGTACGTTTATTCATTATCTCATTGTCAGTAGAAATTGTTTCGAATCAAGTTCAGATAGTTAATTTATGTAAGTATATTTTCTCCATCCATCAACAATGCAAAGGTCAGCGGGTCATAGAGATGCGCCGTTGTCTGCAATGAGCGATGACATACGAGACCTACTTGCTGCAAGTGCTCGAGTAGGTGGTACTCGCGGTAATCGCGGCACTCGTCCCCAATGCCAGGGACTCGATAGACTCGATAGACTACTATTAGGAATTATGCACCGGCGCAGAGGTCGGCGAAGTATATCACGAATGGCAAACGAAAGCATTCTTGATTCTTGGCGCACCTACGACGAGAAAGTTTATAGTATACCTCGCGTTGATTTAAATTCATCGTTAGCGTAATGTGCTATGAAATGACGTCCCTTCACGATTATTATTCTTATCTAATCTTGATGGACACTCGATTTAGTTCAACGTTGTAAGGCGAGGATTTAGAAATTAAGATTAAAGTGAATATTGTACCCAGTGTTTAAACCCAACATCGCTAAAAGTAATGAAAATATTTTCTAAGTCGATTTTATCGAGTAAACAAATAAGAAAGCTCACAGCAGCTTTTCATCTAGTACTAGAAGAGATACATCTTTGTTTTTGAGTTCAATTCTACTAAATATTTAGTCAATTAAAGTAGATACACTTATTAACTTTTCAATTATTACGCATTTATTAAGAATTTGTATAAAAATTAGAAATAATATTACTTAAAATTTCAAAAAATATGTAAAATCATATTTTATATATGATTATCATTGATTTATATATAATCTCGAATAATCTAATGTAAATTTAATTTATATTAATTCTATGAAGAAAACAGCTTGATTGGAGATTCAATCAGCAAATTCAATTCAACAAACTATTATTAAACCGCAAAAATAATACGTTTTTACGCTTTTACGTTTTTACTATTCTCTACAGAAATAATGTTTTTATTTAAATATTGAATCACTTTCATTTAATAAGCATACATAATTCAGTGGCAAATAAAAAAATTAATTTTGTACTATGCATTATCTTTTAAATGCATTTAAATGTAATTTATGTTTAGTATTTTATAATAAGTGTATTTTCTCAATGCATGCATGAATTAAACTAAAATTAACAATTTTGTGTAATATATATATTAGGGTGGTTCTTAAAATGGTCATTTTCGAGTTTTCTTGCTCCCAGGGGCTCAAATGGTTCCAAATAGATAAAAAACAATTCTCTGAAAGTTTTAGCTCTTAATATTAACGTTTAGATCAATTCAATTCAATCAAAGTTTTGTATGGAAATAGCATAGAAACATTTTCAAAAATTTTAAAAATGGTTTTTAAATGTAATTTAGCGAACAAATGAATGAATAAAACTCATTTATTCGTCGCTAAGTTAACTTATTTTGTCACTTATTTAATTGTTTTACCTAACCATTTAATATAAATAATGGGTCGTACTACCTTAGGGTAGGACCGTGAGCTGAGTTAAACTCCAGCTCGATTCAGGAAAGAAAAGTGCGAGAGATTTCTCTCATTTATATATATATATATATATATATATATATATATATATATAGATATATATATATATATATATGCAAAGGTCACTGATGGATATTTTAACTTTGTTAATAAGTTAATTGATAATTTTTGTCATTATAATTTGCCATTTTGAAGTCTTAAATAAATTCTCATTTAATAACCGTACCTGAATTCTTCATCACAAATTAATTGGGGGTACAAAATTGAGTTTTGATTCTATGGTATTTCAAAGGATAAGACTACATATTGCTGCTCTAGCGGGTAATCATTCAGTATTGTAAACCTAAACATTACTGTAAACAGGTATGTATATCGATGATAAGATTCTTCGCTATTGTTGTTAAAAGACCAATGAGGGATATGTACGTGCAGATTATAGGTCAATTCAGTTTAACAATGCAACAGAAAGTAGTTTGTTATGTACTTTAACAAGGAAAGCAATGAGGTCACAATAGTATATCGCGATACTGCTTAAACCATCACAAAGCAAAAGACAAATAGAGGTCTTTTGTCCCAACTTCAAACGCGAAACGGACAGCGCAATTAATTAAAATTAATGGACGTCAAATCAAACGGCGCAATGAAATCGACATTAATGCCTCTTAAGAGACATGGGAAAGCAAGATGTTCATTATGGCAACATTTTTTATTTGTATAAATAATAAAACATACCTAGATATGAATACGATGCTCACAAAAAAGCATTTGTCATAAAAAACACCGATTAATTCCCAAAGCCCATATGCATGTAAATTTCATGACCGTCATAAGCACAATGACAAAAATTATTAATGAACTTATTCATAAAGTTAAAATATGTGTCCATCAATGTCACATATATATATATATATATATATATATATATTAAATGAATAAATACACTGTTAAGGCACTGTTAGGCTATTTAATGTTTTTCTATTATCTAAGATTATTTTACACATAAAATTGTTAATATTAGTTTAATTTATTAATCGTGCATCGAGAAAACACATTAATCATAAAATATAAAACATAAGTAATATTAAATGCAAGTAAAGAATAATGGATAGTATTATTACGGAATTAAGAGATAGATTGAATAGAAATATGAGAATCATTGATAATTTATATACAAAAAAAATTAAATGAATTAGCACACTAACGCTTAATAATAACATGAATATTATTAATTCTATCTAAACAGTGAGAAATTGAGGTGAGCATGACTTGAAAGAACTAAAACAATATTGAAATTGAAAAAAACTGTGATAATTAACACCGCATATAATAAAATTTTTGTGCGCTTTTATAACTGTTAATAAATTTACATCCTACATTTAACGGAATGTAGGACATTTACATCAACTCAAAGAGTCAATTAATGAAATTTGTTAGTATATAAAATGAGGATATAAAATCTATGGTGTTAGGTTTCTAATAATAAACATTATAGATATCTATTTGTGTCAGTTGATTCCACAAATTAATTACTTTCATATCTGCCAATTACACTTTCTTCATTTATCAAATTAATATATCATCGCGGGTTCGAAAAGTTAACATATCTCAAGAAAATAATGCATTTGCTAAATCTCTACTAATTAATCAATTTATTTGAATCAAATTGGAACATCTATTATTGTTATTTAGTCAACGATTTATTCAAGAAGAAGTATTAAATAAAAATTAGAATATAAATAAGAGAGCCTGGGTACGGTTGTGCAGGGTACGGTAGTAACAGTCGTCATAACAGCTAAAATAAACTGATTTTGAGAAAGGGTCCAAAGTGAGGAAGATGAAGTATGATTGTTCGAACAAGTTCCCATTATTGCTTACAGTCAGTGCCTTACATCAACATTATCTATGACCGCCGCATTGCTTTTAAAGAATCAAAAATAAGTTCTCATGTTCGATTTTTTCAATAATAACTGTAACTTTTATACAGATAGATCACAAAGAATTCTTGTTAACTTTCGTTTAAAAAATATGTTTTGTTACATATTGTTATATTTTATTCATAAGCTTTGTTTAAAACTTTATGTTGTGTTGTGTTACATGTTATTGTTGTTAAGGACAATAAAAGTTGTTACAAACCAGTATAGCATTCATTGCTATTGTTTTTTTAACGTATTTTTATGCCTGTCACAACCGTCCCTCGAGTGTAAACGATTGTGAGACTCGCCCTTTTTTTGGTGTGATTTTGTTTTATGACAAAATCATCATATTCCAAGACAGCATTTCAGTATTTTCACGTAGACAATTCTTTAAACTACCTCTTAATTTACTTTTCTCTCAGCTAATTGGCGAATTATCAAAATTATTACCCATTTTCCCCTACTGTTTCAAGTACACGATTAGTATTTCGAATAGCATTTTTGCTTTTTTGTTTGTTTCAGACAATTTTGAGGATTCAGTAAAACAATCGTTCTCAACTTCTATACAAGTAACGAAGGGATGAAAGACAATTATATTTGCCTTATAAAATTGATTATTTCGAATACTTATATGCTTACACATAATGCACAAAGTTTAAAATATTTCAATAAATTGCTGGTTGGTGCATTTTTATTAATAAAAAATTAATTTAAACTATCCTGACGTAAATAGATTAGGAAATATTTTGTGTAATATTGTAAAGTATAATTTTTTGTTATGCATTTAACTGGAAGATTTTTACCAAAATTTGTCAATTAGATAGAAGTATCATGCCTTATCCGAGATTAGTATTGTTCTTATATATGCGTACGCATATGCAAACATTTAGTGCATCTATATAACACAACTTGTATGATCGATATAATTATAATATATTAATGCACTCGTACTTTTCCTATTATTTTTACGAGTACTATTGTTTTTAGTACAATTTGCAATAAATCAGCCAGTTTATCAAGCAAATGGTTTGTGTTAGAAATAATTTTATATTTATTTTGCATCTATAAAATATATATTAGAGCTCCAATTTTCTGAAAAATCAGTTTTATATTTTTTGCGATTTCTTTGTTATCTTGTACAGATTGTAAAATGAATATAAGCAAAGACTCACTGACGATTTATTATATATATATATATATATATATATATATATATATACATATATATATTATTAATTATTAGACAGATTACAAACCTTCCTCGACACTCCTGCCGAGCTCATCGGAAGTCATTGGCGGGAAAGTGATCTGTACCGTCCGCGTGTTCAAATAGTTAGCAACGCGTTCGATGAGCATATCGGTGAGCTCCAAGTCTCGCTCCTGTAAGCTGCGCGTAGTCGACAATCCTTCGACGCTCTTCTGAGTCACCGGAATTCCGGTTCGCACAACCTGCAGCCCCTCCGCCAAGGGTAAGGTCTCAACAGAAGTTAAACGATCCACGAACGCGATGGCACGCTTCTTGAGACACGGCGAAAAACCATCATCAGCCCTAGCGCATTCCAAGTATAGTCGATGCACCATCTTTGCACCCGCAGCAGGCAAGTCGAAGGACTGTGTCGGGTACACGGAAAAACACAAAAACACCGCGCACATGATATTCAAGCAATACGAATTCATCGTCATCCTTTTGCTATTTGTTGTAATCCGTATTTTAATAGGTTTCTATGCTCATCAATTGCAGTCTATTAACTGATGGAGCGTCTTCCTTCTTATTTGCTTTTATATTGTTTGGGTTATGTCCCCCGAGACGAAGAAGAAGACACCGCACCGATGTCGGTGGAACTTGAGGTATCGCACTATTAGTGGGGAGAGTTCTCTCGGATGGTCTGGTATGTCATTTGTACACTTTTCGTCATGACGAGGATGATAAGCGGATATATATGTATATATTTTACTATAAGTGACCTTTATCCTAATCCTGTACATTGTTGATGCTATGCGCTGACCTCCATACTTATTCATTGCTAGAAGAGCATGAGAATACAAGCGCTGTGGGAGCAAGTAGAAATGCCGGAATTATCTTTGAATACCTATCGATATACCTTATTATGTTTAATCTATGTCGCTTACAATTTTCATTTCCCATAATCATTTTGATATCCAAAAACAAGTCATAATCAAATTATCATATATTCTATAATTTTGCTTACTATATCTTGAGTTCCGTACCACCATACTATAACTTTATATATCTCCTTATAATTTTACTAATTTTAAGAAAATTCGCTCGGAAAAAACTATACAATTATATCCATAATATTGAATACTGATAATCAAAAAGTTTAGAACATTTCAATTATCTTTGCAGATTTTAAAATCTGATTGATTTTTTTTTAATAATTCATATTCAAATCATATATTTTTTGAAATAGTAATATATAAAAAAAATAAAGTTTTACAATATTTAGAAAAAAATATTATTAAATGAACGAAAAAAACGCTCAGTTATTAAACAATATTTAGTAATTTATGTATTCATGTAATATTAGGGCAGTCTATATCATCAATTATTGTTACTCTAAAATCATGTATAATAATAAAAGGAAATAATATAAGAACGATTAATTTTAATATAGCAAACAATGTAATACCAAACTAAACCTTATTCTATTTTTATTCATTAACTATATATTAAAGATTCAAATTCAATTTTAAAAATTTAGTTTTGATTTAAGAGCATTCAATTCAACATAAAAGTTTAATAAAATCATGAAATAACATTGATGAATGTAAAATATCACAATGCGATGAAACTACCATATTATTATAACGATATTGAAAGTAAACATTATTTTTATTACCACATAAAAATACAATAAAGTACTTACTAATATAAGTGTTTAATTACTCATTTCATTAAACATAAATTTTCACTCGCTGTCTATAACGGTTGCATACATATATAATTCGTCTTGATTTAAACTTATATATATAAATAATTAAATATAAAATTAAATTTGCGATGCATGCAAAAAATGCGGGCGCACGCCTTAGGAGGCGACAAATTTATTAAAATATCATTAAACAACATATCATTAAAAAATATATAATTTTTAACTTTTAACTAATCTTGAACAATATTTTTTAAACTTTAAAACAACAATCTGATACACGATGGGAAAGTATAGGTAAATACATACACTTCAGCCCTTTTAGAATTTTACAATTAGAAGTTTAATATGCAATTTTAGATATTGTAAATAATGAAAAATTAAATTAAAATAATCTAACATTAAGTACCAGTATTATGTTTTAATAATGAGAGGCTAGAATTTTTTGCTCTCTGTGATTTGTTCAATAGAATAAATCGCATAAAATCCCCAAAATAAATAAGTAAAAGTTTTCAAAAGCTAAATATTAATATTGTACATGTGTTAAAAATAAAAGAAAATTTTAGAAATATTCTTGCAAGCAATAATGAAACATACTGAAATTTTTAGATGTCAAAAAAAGTTTGTATTGGAAATAAGAATTTAAAAATACTTCTTTAGTGCGACAACGATAGAAGGAACTAAAATTTGATCGCCTTGATCTTGACCCGCAAATCGCCGTGATCTTGTAAATAATTTCAAAATCAATGTATTTTTTGCGCATTCAGATTATAGATATCCATTTTTTGTGTAGAAAATCCATATATAATAAAAATTAGTTTAAAAAATTTATGTAAATGTTTATACAATTTTGATAAACTGTTCAAAAAATTAAAATAACAGGGAGGGGGGCGCTAGAAAAAAATGTGCATGCGGGCGCTGAGTATCCCAGGACCGGCCCTGGATATAGCTACTATTAATACTAAAGCTAAAATTCGAATTTTTGGAAAAGGAAAAAATGGATATTTTGTTAAAATTATAGGAATATTATGAATGTATTAAGGGGGTATTCTAGTGTAGAAATTCAAAAATTTCTTTTTTTCTTTCTTTTTATTCATAATAATTCTTTTTTTTATTTCATATTTTCAAAGTTTAACTATCTAAGAATATGGGTACGAGAAGGTTTTTGAAAATTTGAATTATTTTCGGGAATATAGGCATTTTACTGTCTTGGTCTCCATACTAGTTTGGCTTCACGCAAAACTTTAAATGCGTTTTTCTCAGAACTTTTTCAGTACTGTTGACACGATTTCTCATGTTTTAATCGACCGATTCACTTGAAATGTTCAGAGAGTTTTATTTATAGACCTATCTATAGCCCGAACTAGGATTATCCCCAAATTCCAATTTTTACTTAAATAATTCGAGAAACTCAAAAAACAGTAAAACAACACTTTTTTTTTTCAAACAGTCGCCAATTTGTAAAAAAAATTTTTTTACTCATCGCTAGTTCTGGCGATTGCGACATCACTGTAGATTAATAATCTTTTTAATTTTTGCATTTCCGATGGCTAGGATAGCTGAAATCATGTCAAGACTGAGGTGCCAATTTTTTGAGACCACCCACTTCATCAGCAGCAGTTTTTACAATTTTCAACTTTTTTATTTTCTAATTTTTGTTTTGTATTTTAATAATATTAATAAACAAGTGGTAAAAAATGGATATTGAAAACATTCATTGCTTTCTTTTACGACACTTTAAAAATGACCTGAAAATCATCGCTCTACACTAGAATACTCCCTTAAGTACGGGAAAAGTGTTAAGTACTGACACATTTTTGAGAGAGATTGCACATTGCGTGATAGATTTATTGTAACGGAAGGAAGAAAAGTGCAGACGTTAAACTACTTGAAAAAAGTGTAAAGTCAGATAATAAAAAAAGGAAGTGTAAAAGTGTATACTATTGAATGTTCTAAAACATCAACCGATCATTAAAAATGTTTTTTAAGCGAAATTCACTAAAATAGGTATTTACCACAAAGAATAATAAATAGTAAAATAGTTTCAATAAAAATAAATATAAAATTGCTATTATTAGCATCACGCTTAGTTAAAAGTATTCAACGCACATGATCTGCATCGGAGTAATTTGGTATCAATAATCATTTAGTGGTTCCCGCGCAGGAAATAAATTTATGTATTACTTGGAAAAAGTATCTTGTAATAAAATCGAATGATTCATCATTATTTAAATACATAATAATAAAATTATTAACCTATTTCAGATAATGTAAACTTCCTTCCGAGAAAGTTATTGTAATCGTATGAAATTGAAATTGTTTCGAAATAGTCCAAGTTTTTATTTTATATTTTAACTCTTCAAAGGCTACAGATCATTTTCGTATAGACTTATAAAAAGACCGGTTGAATTATTTAAGAAGGCTTTTACTCAAATTAGAAATTCGTAATAATCTACAAAAAATGTTGATAACGTGAAACAATAACAAAAAAATTAAATATTAGACTAAGACTTTTGATCTTAATATAGCGGTATTTTAAATTAGTTTTCTACAATATTCGATCCTATATATACAATTAAATTAAATCCTATAAATCCTATAAATACAATTAAATACTCAGTAATTATTGAAACAAGCAATATTTATTATTCCCGCATATCATAACCTTTAGTTTATTTTAAAATTTCTAAAAGTTTTCGGCACTTTTCAAAATTTTCTAATATTTTAACAAATTTAAAATGAACAATATTTTTTTTAAATTTGAAAAAAAAAATATTCTTCAAAAAACCGACTACTTATTTAAAGTATGATTATGAAACGAAAAGTTATAGTAATTGTCTAATGCTTTAATAACTTTAAATCTTTAATTCGAATATAATCATGTATTTTCATCGAACATGTTTATTATTATCATTAAGGATATGCATTTCATTTAAGACATCCAGTGAATTTTTCTAATAATTGATTGTTCTGAGCAGCAAATAAAAAAATATTGCCAATTTTCTTAATCTATTAATAATAATTATATTTCTTAATTATATTAGCAAGTATAAAAGCCAGAAATGCCATGTGAAATAATATTATAAGTGAAATATAAAATGTATTGGAACATCAAAGTCTAATAAGCAAGCAACAAGTCCGTATATCTACGTACAGTACATACAATCAATTCATTGCGTGTCATTTGTTTTACCATAAATAAAAAAATATGTTTAATAAAGCAATCATATTATTGGAAACTATTGCCAATCACGTATATCAATCAAATTTATTAACCGCTAAGTTACACTATGCACTTAATCATACGTATATGGGGAAAGCACTTTCCATTACATAACGTGGAAAATAATATTCTTCTTATATTATAATAATAAATATTGAAGCACTATTTATTATTTTTGAGTTCAAAGCTGGTATTTTAATGAATGAAAAAAAGTACATTTTTGTTTTTTAAATTATTTACCATGAGACTTAGAAATGTTATTTCTTAGATACCGAATTTAACGCGATAATCATATTTTACCTATTATAATACACTCACAATTAGTTTCAAACACAAAAATATTCCAAAATTGTACAAAGCACATTTTTTAGATAAATAATATGTTAGTGAGACTGTTATTTTGTAACTGTTTTAGTTAGCATCTAGTTAGAATCTATGTATGAGAAGGGTTAGATTCAAAATCGTAAATTAATCGTATAAAAAGTGATATGCGAAATTTCCAAATAATATCTTTCGAACGAATTTTCAATTTTCAATTTTCAAGGTTTTAAAGTCTTTTAGCTAAAATTTTTTACACTTTTCTATTATTCCAAAGTAGCGGCTTATCAAGACTCCACCTTTAATCAAATGCCTAATAATTTGTGTTTAAATTAATTTAATTTTAACGCATCATATCACAAGATCGACTTTTGAATCATCATTTATTTTTTTTTTTAACTTTGACAAATTTTTAAAATTAAACCACTTGTTGTGGTAGCGTAATATAGGGTATAGCGCGGGTTAAACGTCCGCGGGCAAGAAAGCTCCACCATCGATACTCAAAAACCAGTAAAGTTAAGAAATTCTTAATAACAATATTTGAAAGTAGAGGAGCAAAAATATATAACCCGCCGTCATCTTAATTCTTACGATGTAGCTATCGGGAGAAAACGGCAATGTTTGAAAATCCATAACAAAAGTATTTTCTTTGACAACAAATTTGGCAAAATAAAATAATGATAATATTGGATATTATAGATAGATATAATTAAACTCGTTTCTCAAATTATGAAATTTATTTATGCTGGTACGCAACATTATTCAATAATAAAATAATTATATGCATTATTAAAATCTATGCTAATTTATATACTTATCGTTAGTGTTATTTCATATGTCAAGTACTCTGTTCTTTTTTCAAAAAAATGGTTTTTACAACTTTTGCTTCGTAACTTCAAAACGGCTAGCTTTATTAGATCAGTAAAAACTCAAATTGAATGTTTTGCGAAGGTCCGGACAGAAGATCATAAAACGTATAGATATGATAAAAATTTCATTTTTATATCTTACGATTTCAGGACCTCGTGGAAAGTTAAAAAATAAATATTTGTTTGGATATCATATGCGAGCAAATACTTTTATATAACTGTATCTATATATTTTCACTACTTTCTTGTGTACGAACCCACTTGCTATGTTGCAAATGCGTAATTTTCTATAATTTCATAGCAAAAATGTTTGAGTGCATTGAGTCTTATCATGCAAAAATGATTAGTATTTTATTTTTCTGAGGTTTGAATATATATATATATATATATATATATATATATATATATATATATATATAGAGGGGGTCGATTCGTATGGGTCAAAAAAAGTCGCTTAGGCACATATGAATTTCGAATTTTTGGGATCAAAATACGATACTTTGCTGAAGAAACCATACCTCTAAAATTAATTCTGATGTCCCAAATGCATTCACCCAAAAGATAAGGGTTAAATTTTGAAAAACCGATCAGGGAGGTTCGAGGGGTTGAACCAGGAGCATGGGTGAATCTGCCATCTAAAGTTAGTGGGAGTCGGTCATACATTTGGACGCGATTAGGGCACTCTGAATGGGTCAAAATGGATTTTTTCAAATTTTAACCCATATTTTTAGGTCAATGCACGGGACATAAGAATTCATTTTAGAGGTATGGTTTCTTCAGAAAAGTATCTTATATGGTTCTTAGTATCCAAAAATCATGTACCTAAGCGACTTTTTTAACCCATACAAATCGATCCGCTCTAATATATATAGATATTGAAGTAAAGTAAACTTCAGCCTTGCTAACGAAACTCTGATTAATAAAAGCTTTGATTTAAATTCAACTTACACGAGGATAACATGGATAGTATTATTATGTATGCAAGAAAACAGAAATGCAAAGATCATTTTCGCTTAGTAGTGCCATAAGTGTTTAAAATTCATGCATTCTGATGCCTGTAACCCATGTACGCACGCAAGCTATCTTATTGAACCTTTCTTCGCACTTATCGATCAGTGACGGACTTCTTACAATGCGGTCTTGATGCCAAAGATGATAGACGGAGAGCTGGCAATATCTAGAAATTTGTTTGTTTGTTTAAATATTCCCAAAACACCAATAGCGGCGAGGACGCCAAGGAAATGAAAAGAGCTTATGTCTAAGTTTTTTATTAGTTCAAAATAACGGTATTTACAAAGGATATTATATTGAATACATATTGGAATCCGCAAATAGTGAAATTTTTAGTCGCGAATATAGGAATCGGGTCGCAATAAAGGTCCGCGAATAAGGGACTTCTACTTTTGTAGCTTTTTCTCATCATTTTGTAGCTTGAACACATCATTATTAAAATCAACTATTATATGGTATAATTCTTTGTCAGCCTTTTGTTTAAATGGCGTTTGATTCAATGTCTGGTTCACCATTCAAGGATACGACTGACATTACTGTAAGAGTGATTTTACGTGATATTAAAGTTTTAATAATTTATTTTTGTTATAAGATTGCCGTGATCTCTCATACCAGAATAATTGTCTGACTGAGATACAGTATGTATGAATTATATCAAATATAGTTTGTTCTTTTTGCAATATATGTATGTATTTGTTCCGAAATTTCAATGGTTTAATCTCAATGTATGCGTCCCGGCTTTAGATATTTCGTCGCGGATTTTTAAAAATAGTTTGATTGACGATAATTTTTAAATATATTTAAACTAAAAAATTTGAACCAAAAAAATGTGCATGTAGGTTTTTAGCGCACCTCCGCCCACTGCTGGGTCACAAAGGTCCAATTTGACTTTAAGTAATTATACAGTTCAAACTAAATAAACTACATTACAACACATAACAGGTATCGAACAACCAACTATCGAACTATGTTCAGTAAAATTCCCAGTCAATTCTTGGTTATAGAAATGTGTTTTTTTTTTAAATTTGTCACCTGTCTCTTTTACCCCATAGAGTAAAATAGACAGCCAGGCCGCAAACAAATATAATGTCTTATTTTTAATTTTAAAAGAATTTTACGAAATCATAACTACCTACATTACTCAACCATGGTACATTTGTATTTAACCTTGATCTGGTATTTCGTCAGAAACATTCATCAGCAGAGTTGGAATAACTATTTATTTAATTTATCTTTTGTAAAATTGTTTTTCTTAACTTAAGCTATTTTTTATTTACTATTTTTTATCGTCTACAATTTGCTATGAAATGTTCTATTAGCCCTTTTTATTTCACTCACATGTAAGTTTTCATAGAGGTTATATGGAGAAAAAATTGTTGAATCTAGCATAAAAATAACAATACATCAGATAAAACAATTAAACAACGTATACTTAAAAATTATATTAATGTTTCGTAAACAACGAAAAGTAAATCTAACAACGAAAGTAAATACGCTTGTTATGGATTTAATACAAATCAAGGTGATGGCTGGTTTTACACCATTTTCCCTCTACTTTTAAATATTGTTGTTAACTAGCGGGGTGCATGGCATCGTGCCTTGAGGCAAATTGCATGAACTTCCCGTACCGTAATTAAAAATCTTGGTACGAAACCCGAAAAAATTACACAAAATTGGTACACATTATTAAAATCTCTATAAAATATCTGATAAAAAAAACATTTTTGACCGCCAAATGACATTTTTTTAACTTATTTTCATTGAGAGTCTACAACCGTTCAAGTTGTTCAACTTGTTCATCGGACACTCTGTTCTCTTAAAAACTGAGTTACCGGTTTTGGCACTTTTCGCCCCGTATCTTCGGAACGGCTAGACCTGCCTTCGCCAAATACTAATCAGCACGTCTCCTTATCAATACGAAATGAATGTTTTTTTGAATTATTCAAATCGGTTGATCGGTGTTCCCGAAATCGTCGACAAAAATTTGTATCCGCGCGCACACACACACACACAAACATTCATTTTTTCTAAGGTATGCCAACATGTTCAGAAACCTTTAAAATGTAAAGATATATAAAAATTTTAATTTTCGCTTTTTTTCGGATACTATAACTTACCCTACGGAAAGTTAAAAATTTTTTAAGATTACTAGTTTTTGAGATATTAGCGGTGGACCTTTTTGCCCGCTGACCTTTAAGCCCCGCTCTATCCTACTGTCGATTTTGAATTATTAGGTTTTATATATTAGGGAGAAAAATCATATTGCAGAATGTTACTTTTGTTTTATAGTTAGCGATATACATAAGTGAATATGTTGTCGTAGTCGGTCTACTAGCACTATACCATACTGGCGCTCGTATATCTCACGTAATGATTGTGCTGTGCAGTATGAATATATGGCCGCGGTATTGTGCCAGTGTGCCGACTCACACGGTATCATCATGCCGTCATAGAATCTACCATCGACATCGTGAAGACCTGAATTTATTAAGGCGAAATCACCTCCCGCGCAATGCAGCTTCCGACAGTTCCGGGCCGAAATGAAACGCCTTCAACGGAAACGACTTCGACTAATGAATTTATGCGCTAATTGTATGTATTATAAAAAGCCATTGTTTTAAAAGCTTGCATTATTTTATTATTTAGAGTAGGTACTTTGAGAATTTAATGGTTCAAATTCAGTTTAGAAAATTTCTACTTTGTCATTGCTCTGATTATACTATGCCTTGGTTGCAAGTTTAATGTGAACGCGAAAACCATAATTAAGAATCCGAAAAACTCAAAAAAACAGCCACAATTCTTAAACCTGTACAAAACATGAACTATTTCATTTTCAGCCAAATTAAACAATTAACTAGTGATGCTGAAACTTTTTTCGATGTTTTTTATATTTTGAAATTGAATTACCATTTTAGGACCTTTTTTTCCTGTATCTTCAAAACAACTGGACCTGCCTTCGCCAAAAACTAATCAGCATGTCTCCTTATTACAAATCAAATGTTTTGAAATGAATTATTCAAATCGGTTGGTCCGTGTGCCCAAAATCGTCGACGAAAATTTATACCCGAACACACACACAAACACATCCAATTTTTTAGGAATGCCAAAATGTTCAGAAACCTTTGAAACGTAGAGATATAAGACATTTTATTTTAAAGGGTATGGGCGTGTTTCCATACAGAATTGGCCCCACCCTGGTATTTAAATAATTTTGATGCCATTTTATAGGTATTTTCGAGCAAATCCGATATACCAAATTTCAAATCCGTAGCTCATCATTTGGCCGAGACATCATTGAAAATGTGTGAAAGTGGCCCCTATATATTGATATCTATAATATCAATCATATAATATACTTGTGCAATGTATAAATAATATATATCTAATTATATATAAATATATTTATTATTATACACATATATATAAATATATAATTATTCAAAATAAAAATGTATATATCTTGTGTTTTATTAAAACTATATTACAAAGAAATGTTCCATACCTATATGCAGAATTTATCCAGACGCGCGGCGAGCAGTGCTGTTGCTAGTCGTTGCAAATCAGAGACGACTTACATGCAAACACGAGTGTTATATGAGCGCGAGTGTGTTCTTGCTCAGGTTTTTTCTACTTTTGGATGTGTTCTACCACATGAAATAAAACAAAATTTTGGACAGTAAAAGAAAATTGAATAGCCTTTTTAATGATGCTAATTAAAAATTTGTCCAAACAACCGCACTACTCGAAAATTCAAAACAAAAAACTATTTTCACTTTTTCATGCACTAAAAAATAATTATTAAACAAAATTTGTCATTAATAATATAGTACAAACCGATGTGAATATAATGGCGTTATTGGTTTATCAATATCTTTCACAGTTGCGACAAAAAACGACTTAGAAAAAAAGGGGGCACTTTCACACATTTTCAATGATATCTCAGCCAAATGATGAGCTACGGATTTGAAATTTGGTATATCAGATTTTCTCGAAAATACCTATAAAATGGCATCAAAATTATTTAAATATATATACCCATATATATGCCCATACCCTTTATTGCGATTACTATAACTCATGGATTCGATTTTTTGCGATTACTATAACTATGGGAAGTTAAAAATTCGATAGCCAAAATTTAAAAAATGTTATTGTTATAAAAACCTTTCATTGAAAAGGCCTTTGCAGATATTGTGATTTCCAAACAAACAAGCTTTTTAAGTTTTATTAATTCATAGACTAATGTGGCTCTTCACGATACCCTTCTACAATATACAAGTTAATTATAATTATGTATAAATAAGGCGTCACAGTAAAATCATTAGATTTGTATTACAGCATCTAAATTCAAATTGAATGAGGATCAACCAAAATCATACAAACCGTCAAAAATAAGATTATCATTAAAAAACATAAGGGATGATAAAAATTATTATTTTTTCATTAGAAAGCCGCAAATTTAGCAAAATAACTACAATAATTGATTCATTTTATTATATTATTAAAGTTTTATGTTTGAAACAATTAGAATAAAAATATTCTAATGTCAAAATTATAATTTATTAGTAATTACCACCAAATTGATTAAAATAGCATAGCACGTATACTTTTTAGTCAATGCCATATATCTTTTAATAAAAAAAACTTAAAACAACGTTCACTATAGATGTTATGATTTTATGTTAGTATATGTTTCTTATTTCAATTACTATCATACATCATATGCCCTATGATTAATCAAGAAGATCTTTTGAATTCGCGCTATGATTATAATAGATAAGTTTTCTAAATATAATTATCTTAATTGAATCATGAATTTCATGAAAAATTTGCATTCGGTTTGCAAAAATAAAACAACCTATGTCATACAATAGTTAGTTATAATACACGATACAAGTTTATTATTTCAAGAATAATGTTCGTTTGAAAACATGTGTTTATGAATAACATGATAGTAAAAATTATAATTTGATTTATAATGTAATATTAATTTACTAAACATATTATCGAATTTACTAATTAATTGCAGGCGCTTTCTGACTTGTGAATAAATATATGGAATATTTTATCCGATTTGAATGATCCAAAAAACATTAAATTTGTAATGATTAGGAGGAGTGATGCTTAGTTTTTGGCAAAGGCAGGTCCCGCTATTTCAAAGATTCAGAGCTAAATGTACAAAAAATGGCAGTTTTTGAGAGAACTAAGCATCCGATTTGAATTATTCAAAAAACTTTCTGCTTGTGTTGACAAAACAAGTGCATTTGGAAAAAAAAATTCATTTTTTTTTATTTTTTTTTGTATATCGAAAATAATTTAGATTTTAATTTTAATTCTGGCTAAAGTTCTAAAGCTCACTTTAGTTTAAATTCTACTTTAAATAATTAATTCTTTAAATATTTAATTTTGTAAATCAGTTTATATAATTGTTATAAATATTAGACAATGTTACAGTATTTATTTATGATAATCTATTTGGAAACATTTAATATTCCTCAAACATTTCGTTACGGTACAAAAAGTTCCAGCAATTTGCCTTAAGACATGATGCCATACACCACTAGTTAAATTATATTTTACAATACACAATTTAAAAAAAACATCAAAAACTTTATATTCAACGAACAAAATCCCAAAAAATATTTAAAGCGTAATAATTTTTTTTTAGAGAAGGCTAAAAAGTTTTTTTAATTATTAGTATTGTGGTTATAATGAATGGTACGAAAAGTAAATACGAAGGTTCATGAAAATTTTAAAATTACCGAAAAGCAAATAAAAAAAATATTAATGAAATTATACCATTCTTAAATTAGTTTGAGATATTACATTGCTAAGTTTCAGAGATTTCTAATATACGAAGTAAAAAAAAAAAATATAAAATATTTAATACGCGTAATATAAAATAAAATATAATTTAATATAATATAAATAAATTGATATAACATTCCTAAATTCTTCTGTAATTACTGATATTCTAAAATAATTAATTATTAAGCGCGCTTAATATTCATATTTACTAAATTTTGAATTGCCTGTTTGACTAATGTAATTATAATATATCACGCCTAAAAATTATCAAAACCTTTTGCAAAACATTCTTTTTTATAATTTCTAATATAATTTTTAGTTTAATGGTGACAAATTTAAACTCAGTTTGTCAAGACCTTACGTTTCTGTTACGAGCTTTGGATAGAGCTTAAGATGTTATATGTTCCATTTGAGATATTAACATTGTGTTAATTTTGAACATTTTTTCCGAATGTTTGCTCGAGTAATTGTTCTCCTTAAAATTTTAAACTCAACGTCGTGTTTTAAATAATTTGCAAGTGAAACTTGATATTTTCGAAAGCAAAGAAAACGTGAGGTCAAAAGTGATTCATGTCAAATATAAGATTGAACGCTTGATCAAAGAAGCTTTGTAAAAGAAATTATACAATATATCGCTAAGATAGAACTATGTCAGTCGAATATTACACGCACAAATAAGCTAACAAATGAGTACTAAGCAAGAAATCATCTCTCAAGAAGTATTTGCGATGACAGCAGAACTTTTTCCCAATTATTTATAAATGAACGAATTGAGCAAAGTCATTGCTTTAATGATCGCCCATCGTTGAATATTGGAACGCAATAATTACTTATTGTTATTCACAAAGAAGATGACTAAAGTAAAAGATGATAAAGGTATGCGCTTATAAATTTGACGCTGCTCTTTGATTGGCCGCGAATTAATGTTGACACAGGCCTAATGCGCTTTTAATGTGGAATATTTTATTTTTACAGTCGCACATAAATTAACAATTTTACATGCCTTCAAATGCGAACAAAGACAAATCAATTTAGTAATTCCCACCTGTGATTGCAGATATGATATTAGTTCTGAAACATAGGGTCACAAGCTACATCGATCAATTCTTTGCTGTTCTATTTTCATGTGAATTTGTTATTACACGTTGATATTCTTATAATTGTATTGAAAAACTGATGGTGCATGGCATCGTATCTTAAGGCAAATTGCTGGAAATTAGTTTTTTTAAAAACGGCTTTAAACAAATTAGTTTTTTGAGAATTTTGAAATTTTTGAAAAAAATTACTTTGTGAAATACATATTCGATTTTTTTTTATATTTTAGAGCCGAAATATCGAAGCGCGGCGTCGCAGTCTAACGGAAAAACTTAAGTACAAAACCCATTGAAATGTAAACAAAATTTGTTCTTATTAAAATTTCTATAAAATATCTTATAATTTGATATGCATATGTCTAATGATCATTATTGACCGCCAAATGGCATTATTCCTTACTTTTTTATTAAATCTTTGGAACCGCTAGACCTGCTTTTCCAAAAATTTAATCAAATCTTCACTATAAATAGAATGTTTTTTGAATCATTCAAATCGGTTGATCCGTATTCCCAAAATCGTTGACGAAAATTTGTATCAGCATACATACACGCGCGCACACACTTACACACATATACATCCATTTTTTCTTACTTACCCTACGTGTTTACTGTAACTTACCACACGGAAAGTTATAAAAATGGAAATTTCAAACAATAATCCATAAACCAATCCTAGACATTTACCTCAACATCGGTCAAAAAGGTGGTACAATCATCGAAAGATTGTAACGTCATAAGAAATAAAAAAATAACGAATTTAATTCACACTGTGGTTGAAACTTTTTATCTCTATAATCACATACTTATATAGTAACTGATGTAAATATAGTATCAATTGATAATACAAAATACGATCTAATAAAATTTTCTTACTGCATATGATAATAAAAATATGGCTAATTCATTTTTCAAATCCTTTAATAGATGATTACATTGGCTCAAACATATCAGTTGAGTGCATTTTGCATTAATACGAAATTATATTAAACAATATTATTATATTGTACGTCAACGTGTTATTAATCATTCATTCATTCATTCATTCACTCGATTAGAAATTTAAAAAACATGCATTGTATAAACAGAAAATCAAAATAGTTTAAGACACATATCAAGTTAATCTGTGTAATTTTTTTACAATATTATAACTAAAACTTTTGTTATTAAGTATATAGCTGTAAAAGGTAAAAACAAAGTATTACGTGCAAGCTTCCTACCTTAATGATTCTTGTAGAAGGTCCATGCGCAACATGTTCCAAAATGATTTTTTCAAACTTATTTAACAGTGAAAAACTGTTAAAGTATCATATTGAATTTGGTAATGTATTATAACTTTAATGTTTTGAAGGTATTTTTCCTAAACCCAAATAGCGTCTACTGGCATTCCTCAGATATTGATCTGTAAATATTGATCATATAAAATTTTAATGTAAGAGGAATAATATCGTAAGTTGCACGTGGAGAAAATCAAAAACAATATTATGAAAATGACCAACAAGAAAATATTTTTATAATCAAGTAATTTATATTTTATTTTCATTTTAGTATTTTAAATAAAAATCAACCATAGACAATTTTTCTCCATAAACATAATCATAATGCATAAGCATTAGTTAACACTATAAACTCGCTTTGTTCAAATATTTAAGAAACCACTTTTTTTAATCTATTTTCTTCCTACCTATTCCTATTAATTGCACAATTGAAAAACCTATTACAAATTGAAAAATTACATAGATTTAATAGCAATATATCACAAATATATCGTACGATATATTAAATACGATAAAATAAAATATGATAAAATAAGTATGTTATCATAAGAGTTTTGTTCTTTTATTAAATTTATATACCCATACATAAATAAATATGGATATATCAATAAACTATAAAAAATAAACCATTGTTGAAAGAAAACCTGGTTAAATTATATATATATATATATATATATATATATATATATATATATATATATATATATATATATATGCTATATGAGTGGCAAATACTGTAAGAGTTCAAAAATATTTTACATAATTGCAGTCATTTTCTTAATTTAGAATTAAAGAAAATAATAGTCAATAAGATTATTTCGTGATATTATTTAATAAAATATATGGCATAATTTATTCATACATGCAATGCTGTTGGAAGTGTCTTTAATATGTTAGACAATTTGAAATATTATTAATAATTTTAAAGTACGAATTTTCAAAATATTCTCTCAAATGAAATCAATGTTTAAATCCCAATTTATTTTACTTACAATTAGATACTTTATAATTTAATTCCCATAAAAAATTATCTATATATTGATAGTGATTTTGACGCACAAGTCTGAGACATGGCCTTATAACTGTAGATACATTGAAATTTATATTATTTAATTTTTATTCAACATAAAATCATCACAGACTTATGCAACTGAAGCAGTTTTGATCCTGTGAAAATAATAGCAATAAAAATTAAATTCCAGTTAAAAATTACTAAGTCAATTAAAAAAAAAATTGGTAAAAACACTATTACTAATGTGTATATTTAATATGTATTTATGTAGATTGGAGTGAATATTGAATTTTGTATAAATACTAATAAACATTTTAGTAATAGTGACACATGTCCATATATATGAAAAATAAAATAGTAAATAGTACTTACAATTACTAAGATTAACTAATTGTAAGTACTATTTACTATTTTATTTTTCTTTTCACTCCAATTCAATTGTTTTTAGTTTTTATTTTATTTTTAGTTTCCACTGAATGAAAGCTAGGATTATAGCCGAAACGTATGGATTTAAAATAAATTTTTGAAAGAAATTCATGTTTTTATTGATGTTATGCCCGATTACTAGCTTTGTTATATATTATTACATAATATATATATATATATATATATATATATATATATTAAAATTGTTTTTGGGCATCCATCCAGTAATTAAAAACATTTTTATTGAAAAAAAATATTTTTATTCAGAAAACATATGTTTCGGGTCTTGATTTGACCCATCTTCAGTGCATACAAATAAATTGAAAAAAAAAAAAACAAAAATCACATGAAAATTGCACAAAAAAATTATGAAACACAAATTCCATATGGAATAAGCTTTTTTATAATAAAATATATTATTTATTTTAATTTTTATTTTACAATTATTTTAAATTTATCATAACTCGACGTTTATCAACTTGTGTTTCATAATTTTTTCATGCAATTTTCATGTTATTTTTGTGTTTTTTTTTTCAATTTATTTGTATGCACGGAAGATGGATGCCCAAGAACAATTTTATCATATTATTTCACCATCTGAAGAAAAACCTCTCGCTATATATGTATATGTATATATTATTATATACATTTAAAAATAGTAGTCAATCATACATGTACGTTTGTGATAAAAACTATGTATAAAATATGAACTGATTTTACTGTATATAAATAGAGTATTTCTTAAACCTTAACTATTAATCTATGTAAAACGTAACACTGGGATGAGTGCAAATAATATAGTCTCTAAATCATTATAATTACTTTGAACAGAGAACAAATTACTCACAATTACATTGTTGTAATCATACACATAAAGAATAGCATGCTAATAAAAACACAGAAACTATGCATATTAGTTGTATGTATGTATATGTATATATTCATACATATTTCAGGTTAATGTGTTTTCAATATTATAATAATAATAATAATAAATCATAATTATGCATATAATAATTGATTCATTAAAAGTATCATAAAGACTTCACCCAAGTGCAAAAAAAATATAATAACTTTTTCCAAGAATATATTTAATGAGAAAATATTTATTAAAATATTAAAATGTTCTTTGTCTGCACAAGTACAATATAAACTTTTTAAATTAATGGTATTAATTAAAAGGTCTGCAAAAGACATAAATTTCAGTCATTTGAAAATTTTTGTGTAATCTCTCAATCCAAAATTGTGAAGAATAGCATACCTATTTAATTATAATTATAAAAATTCAATTATAAGATAATCAAATATCTTGCACACATGTTAAAAACTACTTACATAGTGTAAGAAACGTTAGATATGCCAGTCATAGATAAAAGAAGAGTATGTCAGTAAAACAAAATTAAGAAAGAAATCATATAAAGTAGCAATTGAAAATCTCAGAGACCTAATTGAGAATTAAACAGAAACAACGGCTTAAACGTTTTTTATTAATATTAAAATTGTTTTACTATTAAATCAGTAGTAAAAATAATATATTTATGAACTGAAATTATAAACAACTTGTGCAATTTTTCCTTAAGCCTGACATAGTATGATAGAATGACATACTTTAAATTTTGCTGGAATGTAACTCCGTGTTAAATGTGACCTTACTTTACAAATTTATTTAAAAATTGGCATTATAATAAACTTTTCTTCAAAATTTAGCTAGATTCAAAAATTATTTGGTACAATACTTGCTTTTTGAGTTAACTTGATTTATGAAAGCTAATTAGAAGCTGATTGCATAAAATATACTAAAATATCATCTATCATGCTATATAGCAAGCAAACAAATGTATTTTTTCATAACTTTATTATAGTCTTCTTTGGAAGCAGGACGGATTTCATAATTTAAGTATGAATGAAAGACATATGAACTGAATATATCTCAATTAACAAATGCTAATCATTGCAACTCCCTCAAAAAATGCAACAGTATAAGCCCTCCCCCCCAAGAAATGCATCAGCAATAAAAATTAGTAGTATATATCTAAACCACTTCAATATTTAATCATAGATATATTCAATTCATTCATTTAGTTAAACTCATCCAAATAGTGATGCATCAAAATCAAATATTTGAGAGCACAAGGACAAGAACACATATGGGATAATAGAGAAACATACAATTCTCTAAACGATTATTCTACGTCACCAAAATGACATAGCAAAATACCACAAAATTAAAGTAAGCTATTTAAAAAAAACATGATTTTTACTATTTACAATATTAACTTTACTTTGTTCATTGTTATCATTAAGAAATATTATTCCACTGCTACATCAGAAGACTAGCCAAGTTGAAAGCAAAACTTACAACCAGCTTCATAAGTCATTTCATCGTAAACGTACCTTAAATAAATGCATTAACAATTAAACTTGGAAATAATCATCGACTGCATCCGAGTAGATTTTCTTAGAAGGCTGAGTTTTTTCACACTGATATGTACTAAGTGTGCCATGCACAGAATTAGGTGTGTTAATACTTTTAATAGAATCATAGTTTGTTTCATTATCAGATGCTAAATTGCATTGTGTCACTGATTCATAATTATGCTCCAATTCACATTTAATCTCATTTTGAATTTGATTACTTGAATCATTAATACTAGTCAGGTCAGGTACTGTAGAATATGCATCAATATCAGATTTAATAATTCCTGGCAAATTTAACTCTTCATAATTTGGATCACCATCGAGGCAACTATCACTTATGTTTTGACTAATCTCGGAAGATATATTTGATTTAAAAGATTGTAGAATCTCTGGTACGGTATTATAATTTTCTCTATAAATACTATCATTAATATTTTTTATACAAGAGTTTGTATCTTGTAATTTTTTTTTATCACATATAGTTTCATAACCGGGATCTTTCTCTTCACTAGAAAGTCTAAGATTATTAATAGATTTTGTCTCACTATTTCTACTTTTATTTAATATTATTTGTGGCAGTAAGTTTGAACTGGAACCATGAACTTTGTTAGATACAGATTCATCTACTTCATTATCAAACACTAAATTAGTATCAGTTCTATTATTCAGATTATCTAGTTTTTCATCATTTTTTAACAACATCAGCTTATGTTTCTTAACCACCTTGGCATACATTCCTTCTAAATCTGTAATAGGCCCTGTAATTTCAGATTCATCAGATAAAATTAAATTCGATAGTTTCAAATTTTGATTCGTGCTATCTCCTAATGATTCCAATGGACTCATGGTGGAATTAACATTACCATTAACTAATACATCAGATTCACTTTGAGAAATAGTTTCTACTATAGATACTGGATCCTGGTTATTATAAAAATCTGTTTTATTATTATCATTATAACTCATTTGCTTGTTCATTACAAAATGTAAGGGGTTGGAGGGTGGAAGAGGTAATGGTGAATTTGCCTGACGTTTCATTGGTTTGGGAGACTCTAAATTTCCAACAGATGATACACAGCTTGAAGAAGAATCTAAAACATATATTTACATAATATTAATCTCCTTGTGTCATGCCAGTTATGAAATTTTTAAAATAATTGATAATCAAGTTACACATCAACTAAAATTTAAATCAAGTATGCAAGTATAATTTTATAAGAGCAAGTCTTATTTAACTAAAATAAAATATAAAATATAGGTAATATATTTGTTAAGTTTGTATCAAGTATAATAAAAAAGACCTATAAATAAATAATGAATTAAATTAAAGTTATTAGTTGAAAGTTAGTAAGTAAAAAATGTTATAAATGACACATAACAATCTCATTTTCCATGTTTTTTTAAATACATAATTTAATGCCTAGATCCAGACCTATTGATTATGAGAGTGTTCTTAAATGAATTAAATGAAAAGGCTACATATACTGACCTTGTCTAGTGTGAAGTTGCAGAACTTGTGTAGTGTTACTGCAATTTGGTACGGTACTTCCTCCTGCATCTTTCACTTCAGGCAAATTATTATTCAGAGATACTTCCGGCTTTATAATTGATACATGTGCTGACGGAACTGGCTGATCGTTTACTATATTATCATTAGTAGGAGGATGAATTTGTGCATATGTTTCAGAGACACTAGTATAAACTTCAAATGGTGAAGAAAATGGTTGTTCTTCAATAGCAGCATACATTTCATCTATAATCAATCCAAATTAATTAAGTAAATTGAAAATAACTGAAAATAATTGAATCTGCTATTAACTGGTGGCATCTGAATTCTGAACTAATAAATTTGAATGTGAATAGATATGAAAATTATAACAATACACAAACCTGAATCATCAGAAACAGTAGTATAATGTGAATCAATTAGTTCTTGATTTGATCTTGATGGATTTTGATTAGCATGAACTAGAATGTTGACAAGAGGTTCCCTCACACTGATGCTTGTATATCCCTCTACAAATAAAAGTTTTGTAATGTAGATTATTAGTGTCTAAATTTTATTTTTAAACTTGTGAGTATTTATTTAATTGGGTTAAACAAATTGGATAACATTTTCAATACCAAAACAATGCTGAAAGTGAAAAATCTGAAAGTAAATTACTGGCCAGTATCAAATCTTCTAATTAAATAGTAACCATAAATATCAGTTTTAATTAAACGTGGTAGTACATTGAATCTTGGTGAGCCAATACCATTTTTGTAAATCTATACTGTTGAAAATTCCAACTAAAATTTAAATGATGAAATACTAATTAAACTCAAGATGTAGAATTAATTTACTTGATGAATCTTGGGAATCACCACTAAAATGATTAGCTTGAATAGGTGGAGTCATGTATGGCAGTTCTTGATTTGCTGATACTCTTCCAGCAATAGCCGGTGCAGCAGGTATATCTAAAATAAGTAATAATTTGATTTGTTAATAATATATTATAAAGCTAATATATATATATATATATATATATATATATATATTTACTTTATCTTCTATTAATATTTATAATATATCTAACAAATATTTTTTTTAACTGTTTATAAATGGTTTTTAGATTTTGTTAAAATATGCTTAATGATGATCAAACATACAGTGTCAAAACGTATACATAGTTCAATTATTTATTGTCTATTACTTTGACTGTTCAGCTGCAAATTAACATTTCAAGAGTATATATATATATATATATATATATATATATATATATATATATATAGATATATATTTAATATAATATAATATAATAAGTGTTGTGTATGAATTTGGCCAGCAATAATTTGTTTTTATCTTCAAGTTATACTTTGTGCTCTACAAGATAAATTTCAATTGCATTATTGTCATGTGCATTAAATAAATGAATATATATTTTTATATAATATAACAAGACTAAGCTAATCACAAGGCTCAATTATCATATTTGGCAAAACATTATATCATTATATGTATGAAGTTATTTAAAAAGCAGTAGAATTATGCACAAACAAGTAGAAATAAATAGTAAATATACATAAAAACAATCAAATTGCTAATGCTCACTAAAACTGAGTTTCATAAATTTGGTAACTCTCAAACATATTTTGTATTATAATTAAAAAATAATAATAAAATTCTTACCAACTATATGATCATCATCAGCTGCACTGTGATTTGGCATTGTATCATTATTATTATTTTGAACACTAGATGCTATGATAATGGCTGAACTCATCGATGCGGTTTTAGCTCGTGAATTCTGTACTTGGGCATATGGATGATCAGGAATTTGTACCTATGGTTGGTATGAAAGTAATAAAAATTATTACTTCTTACATAGACAAGTACTGCATAATCATTTTCAGTTTAGGCTATAGACATAAAGAAACCAAAATTATTCTTGCAAAGCAATAAAATAATATACAAGAAAAACAATAATATATATTGAAAATTGATAAAAGATCATTAGAACACTCATCACACATTTTAAAAATTAATGAGTAATACAAATTCATTCAACCACTTTAATGATAGTTAAAAACCAAATTATCTTAAAATCCCCTCCAAAACATTGGCAAAAAATTGTTTCAAATAGTTTTGTACATATAATTGCGTTGTAATTAACAGCTATTAATAATATTTTTCTGTCACACTTTCGCCAGAAATCAATTTGTTTTACAAGTTTAAAACGAGTTTAAGATAACCAAAATTGAAAAACATGATAATTAATTCAGTATAAATATCAATTAGGTTATATGCTATGTGTAAGCTATTTTCAATTTGCACACAATAATCATATGCCATGTTTAATTAATTTTAGTTTTATGTACAAGAATTTTAACAAAACATATATATATATATATATATATATATATATATATGTAGTGTGTGCATACTAGTTATTTTATTATCTAAATATTCTTGGCTTAGAAAATTATTCAAACAAAAAGTTATTGAGCACATTGAACAAAATTTAAGGCACACTCTCATCAAAAAGAAAGATTTCAATGGTTTTTCTTTTCACTATGATATAACACAAATTTTACAGAACTATTTATGTGAGAACCAATGATTACAGAAAATTTTTGACCGAATTCACAGATTCATATATATTGAATAGTATTTATTTGGATTCTTTTAAGTTTTGACTAACTGGATTCCCAATATATTAGGTTCAGTAAAGTGACTCATTTCATTGAAGAATGTGTAAATTGATTGTGCATACCCTATTATATGGATGTTCAAAATTTGAAACAGTTGCATAGGAGGATGTTGCATCATCTTGTTGATGGTCAAGATTGTGATGAGTTGTGTTTCTATTAGAACTACTCTGTACCTCCGGTCTCAGTGTAGCTGAAAAAAAGTTATTATTTTTTATAAAAAAACAATAGAATTAAGCTTACGTTTGTACAAATAAGTATATAGTTTAATAAGCAAACATAATCTTTTACAAATTCTGGTAAATTTAATTGCTCCAAAAAAAAATTTTTAATGAACAAATAAGACATTAAATAACTAAAACTAAAATCATTCTGGAATTAAATCACTTTTAAGAGATAAACAATTATTTCAAAATAAGATTTTGCAGGAGAATTATTTCAAATATTGTAATTTTAAAACAACAAATAAAACGTACATCCAGATTCCAGGAACACTTTATCACCCACAGTTGCATATAATTCAGTCACGACTTCAGGCACCTCTGAAGTAGCATGCTGTGCATTACTTTCGGAACATATTGGAATGTCTGGAAGACTTCTGTGTGGATTCGCATTGATCTTCAATCTATTTTATTTGAAATATATCAATATTAAAATTATTTAGAAAATAGATGATTATTTTCAATAAAAAGCACACACATTATTATTTTGCACTAGTGAAAAACAAGTGAAAGAATTAGTCGCATTATTAACTGGAAATACTTTAAAAATCTAAGAAATAAGCAGCAGTTGTGAAATCATATATTATATAACTTTTCTGTTTACATTTTTTTTTACTTGATATATAATTTTGGTAATACATTTCAAACTATTTACATTGATATTAAAACAAAATTACAAAATCAAAATGCTGCATCAATGTAATCGTTCTTTACTTGCTTTGCTATATTTATAAAGTTCTGCATACCTATGCTATTTTTATTATTTTTTAATGTGTGTTGAAATATTTATAAGCATAAAATATTCAATAATATTTCTGCTTACCTAATTTTCGTCAGTTATATATTCACGAATACGGTTAAGACGACGCTCCCGTAAAAATTACGATCATTTATGTGTTCAAATTGCCATTTATGGTAAAATTGTTATTAGTTAAAAGCGTTCTCTCGGATAAATAACATTCCGAGATATTGTTGTTTAAAATAACACATTTATAGATTTCCTTCACATTTATCAATTTTTGTATACGAAATATGTAATAAACTGACAATTAAAAATAACTTAGAGCTGTAAAATGTTCGTTTTGTCTCTCAACTCCATCGGCATACAAAATTTTATCAAAATTCCTGGCGAGTAAACCTGAGGCTGTACTCATAAGCTAGAATTCCTTTAGAAACAACTATACGTTGGAATACAACTGAATCGTAACTAATGCGTATACGATTTGAGTTGAAAAACAAATGAATGGAGATAAATCTGAACGTAATCAATGTTTGCCATATTTATAAAACAAAATAGTTATTAAAAGACAGTGCGTAGAAAACATTTTAGTGTTCGCTCGCAACTGATACAGAAATAATTGAATATTCTCAGCCTTAAAGCAGAAAGGAAATAATACTTCAAGGTAGGCTTTTTATTGTAGTTTAAAGTAAATTTTAAATAATTATAAAAAATAATCGATTATCTTTCAAGGCGCTTTCATCATGAGCATCTCGCGCTTATTGAAATTAAAAAGACCTAACATGACCAAACAGAGCATCCGCCCTCCAACATCGGCAGATGTTTTTCACATCATGCGCAATCCTACATTTTGTCGTTTTCATCAGCCTGTGTATGAATTTAATTTGGTCCTGCAACCACCATCTCCCAACCAAGTCAGCGATATTGATACTTTCTTAAGGGGTAAAATTATTCCATTCCATTTCGACCCAAACGGATGCTGAGGGCGATTTATTGATTTACCAAGATGATAAAAATAAGTTATTGGAAACCAATAATCTAATTTGTCAAATAATTAAGAAATTGACCATTTATGCATAAATAATTAATTATTTAGTATTCATGCGCCCTTCACTACTTACATAGTAGAATTGTGCTACATATGAACTATGACAAACTGTTTATCCTTGATGAGGTAAATAAAAACAATTAGAAAATTAATCTGTTTCTATTCAAAAATTAATTAATAAATAATAATTAGTTAATCATCAATAGAATGTACAATAAAATGAATCCAGACTATCAATTGCACATCTCTAATAATACACTAAACATAAGTAAGCAACACAATTTTAAAACTAATTCTGATAAATTCTAAAAGAAAACTGCTTGAAATGAAAGTCTGATTTGCTAATTTTATGTTTATTTCACGTTTCAAGTCATTCTAAACTATTTGAATAATGTGCGTATGACGAAAAATTTTGCCTGTCGACAGCATGTTCTTGAAAACTGTAGCTCTAATTGTGAAAATTTCTCTTGCTAAAATTCGATAATGGTTTAACAGTCATATTAAAAATATTTCACCAATGTTTTCCCAAAAAGTACCTAATATTGAAAAATTAGTGCTAGTTATTTGTCATGTGTGAAAATAGAGTAGGTTTTTTTTTGTTAAGTTTTTAATTCATAACTTCCCACTTGATCCTTTTGGTAAAAATTGCAAAAGTAAGAAGTAAGAAGTATGAAAGTATGTAAGTTCAATGAACGATTGAACAAATGCATATAAATATTTACGAAACAATTCATCGAATATGAAGGATTCAATAGAAGCTACATTTTTGTTACAAAATGTTTGGGTTCCATAACTCTATTAAACATTTTCAACTCACTTTTATATTTCTAATAATTTATTTTTAAGTGAAACTTGTTTTTATTCAGAAATATATGATACTGCACTAACCATGTAAAATTATCACACAAAAAATTATTCACAAACAATAGATACTATTCATTTAACAACTCAATTACTACAGCATTTATATATTATTGTGTTGCAAACTCAATAATGCAGAACATATTAAGGGGGTATTCTACTGTAGAATTTTGAAAAAATCGAAAAAATTTTTTTTTCATATTTTCAAAGTTTAGTTATTCAAAAATATGTCATTAAAAGGATTTTTCAAAATTACTATTATTTCCCGAGTTATAGCCGTTTTAGTGACGTGGCCTCGGTTCGGGTCCGACTTGTCTCAAAACTTTGAACGCGTTTTTCTCGGAACTACTTTTTTCGAGCTGGCGGTAAGGATATCTCGAGTTCTAATGAACCGATTTACTTCAAATTTGGAGAGAATCTTCTCTATACATCGCTTTATCGTATGGACCTTGCCCAAAACTATAACTTTTCATTTAGTATTTTTAAAAAATTCGGAATTGTTAAAAAAACATAAAAAAAAAATAATTTTTTTTTCAAACTGCCGCCATTCAAACAAAAAAATTTTGTTTAACTTATCCAAGATTCATACGATAGCGGCATCTATTATAATTAAGAATCCATCTATTTTTTATGTTTCAAATCACCAGGAGGGTTGGAATCATGTACGCCAGGACACCCTCTTTTTTTGGGAACCCCCACTTTGACTGCTCATAACTTTGTGAATTTTATTTTTTTTTAATAATAATTTTTTTATGTAATAATAAAATATCAATAAACAAATGATAAAAAAATCGATAGTAAAATTATTATTTGTTTCCTTTATACAGCGCTTCAAAAACCGGGCGAAATTCATGGCTCTACAGTAGAATACCCCCTTAATTGAACTTTAATAACCAATATTTAATTTTTTATTTGCAATGTCTAATATACGACGGTGTATCGCAAAACCTACATACAATCAATAAACCTTTTATTGAAAATGAAACAAACGATAAATATAATAAAATATAATAAAATAATCATATCAACATTATTCGGACAAGTAAAAATATGAAGATGAATTAGAAAAATTATAATATTCGATTGTTACAAATTACAATTTAAATTAACAAAATTATTTCTGGAAAAATAATCATGCTATAAAGAAAGGTATATCAAATTTAAATTATTATTAAATAGGCCTCAACTAAGAACAATAGCAATGTATAGCAAAACTAGCTCTCCATATTGTAAAGATGGTAAAAGAAGATAATAAATACATTCCATATTGTGAAGATAGTAAATGACTTTTATGACTTACGAATAGAATAATTTCGTTAGAATAAGGTATCACAAATTGTTATAAAATCTAAATTCTCAGACAGATATCCAGAATAATTATTATCATATATTTATTACATATATTATTAAATATATCAATATTATTATAGATATCATGTCTGGTTTATTACTGTAACAATTATATTTAAATAATATACTTCATAATAATACTATATTATTGACAAATTAATAGCATTGTGGAGATCATCATATGCCAAGTGTAAACTCATTGTATGTACGTAACATATTCCAAATGAACAAATTACAGCAAAATACAATTTTATTGTTTAGGAACATATGTAAAATAAATTTTGCTTTGTTTATATCTGCGGTCAAAAGAAAAATATTTAATACACATAGAAAATGTTTCTACTTAATTTACCTTTTTGTTTGATCTTCTGTTAATGTAGTATTTGGTGGTGTTGATCCTAAAAGCGTATCTTGATTTAGTACTTCATCAGGATTAGTGATCTTAACCATTCCAGTTAAGCCCAAAAAATCATTTCTGATAAAAATAAAATGGCAATTTGTATATTAGATGGCAAATTTTAAATATTGTCATGAATTGCATGTATTTTCAAAATCAAAATAACAGAAATTAACCATTATAAAGCTATATTATTTTTATATTTATATTTATTATATTTCTTTTTGGCTATATTATTTAGCAATATGAGTATATTAGCACATGCCAAATCATGTGAACATATTTTTTTCCATAATTATATTAAAGGATTACATTGATCGAATAGAGAAGGTATTAAAGTTGAGTTAGTAGAGTTATTAAAGATATTGTAAGTTATTTTAATTTTATGAACAGATATATCATTTGATACAGATGCATGAAAATCATCCATTAAGATATTCAAAGTATATCTTGATTGAGCCCATATGAAGTACCATTTAGATTCAATCTCCTAACAATGAGATATGCCTTGAATTTGAATTTTGTGCATTGCAATGCACTTTACTTACTTTGGTTCGAAGCCACAAAATCATATTATTACGAGTGCCACAGATAAAAATATTAAGGCAAATAAATTTAAGAGTCTTACTGAACTTAGCAAATGGTATAGTTCCTAAAAATATTTAAAAAATAATTTAATGATAAAGGATAAGGTTATTAAAGATATTGTATGTTATTTTGAATTCATGAACAGATCTACAAAACAGATTTGATACAGATGCAAAAAAAATCAGCTCAAATTAAATAATCAATTAAGATATCTGCAGTATATCTAAATTAGACCAATACAACGTCATTCCATTTAGACTCAACCTCTGAACAGTAAGATATGCCTCGAATTTCAATTTTGTGCATTTCGATGCGGTTTACTCACTTCTGCTCGAAGCCACAAAACCATATTATTACGAGTACCACAGATAAAAATAACAAGGCGAATAAATTTAAAAGTCTTACTAAACTTAGGACGTAGTATAATTCCAAAAATAATTAAAAAATACATCAATTATAAGAGGTACAGTTTTTAAAGTAATTGTAAGTTATTTTGATTTTATGAACAAATCTATGTGTTGATACAGATGCAAAAAAAAAACAGCTCAAATTAAATAATCAATTAAGATATCTCAGTATATCTAAATTGGACCAATACAACGTCATTCCATTTAGATTCAACCTCTGAACAATAAGATATGCCTTGAATTTCAATTTTGTTCATTTCGATGCACTTTACTTACTTCTGCTCGAAGCCACAAAACCATATTATTACGAGTACCACAGATAAAAATAACAAGGCGAATAAATTTAAGAGTCTTACTAAACTTAGGACGTAGTATAATTCCAAAAATAATTAAAAAATATATCAATTATAAGAGGTAGAGTTTTTAAAGTAATTGTAAGTTATTTTGATTTTATGAACAAATCTATGATTTGATACAGATGCAAAAAAGTCAGCTCAAATTGAATAATCAGTTAAGATATATCAGTATGTCTAAATTGGACCAATACAACGTCGTTCCATTTAGATTCAACCTCTGAACAATAAGATATGCCTTGAATTTCAATTTTGTGCTTTTCGATGCACTTTACTTACTTCTGCTCGAAGGCACAAAATCATATTATTATGAGCACCACAGATAAAAATAACAAGGCGAATAAATGTGAGAGTCTTACTAAACTTAGCAAGTAGTATGATTCCAAAAATAATTCAAAAATACATCAATTATAAGAGGTAGAGTTTTTAAAGTAATTGTGAGTTATTTTGATTTTATGAACAGATTGACAGAACAGATTTGATACAGATGCATAAAAGTCAGCTCAAATTGAATAATCAACTAATATAAGGTCACCTAAATTGGACTAATATAAGGTCATTCCATTAAGATTCAACCTCCTAACAATATGATATGTATCGAATTTGAAATTTGTGCATTGCGA
This sequence comes from Ctenocephalides felis, assembly GCF_003426905.1. Classification (NCBI taxonomy): domain Eukaryota; kingdom Metazoa; phylum Arthropoda; class Insecta; order Siphonaptera; family Pulicidae; genus Ctenocephalides; species Ctenocephalides felis. The sequence goes on from NW_020538040.1 coordinate 68,885,318, forward strand.
TGCACTTTACTTACTTTTGCTTCTGTTTTCTGCAACCGCACAAACACAAACTTATAACCAGAACAAAACATAAAGACACTGCTATAGCAATCAATGGGAATGATGTACCTACATAACTCATCATAGAAATATTTGATATTCTCATTTAATTTAATGCATCCATGGCAAAATAATTTAGGTTATGTTGACACTGATTATAAAACTGCATTATTGTTAAAAACGCACATATGTATATATAAAATATACACACATGCATTTATACGTATTACGTGTACTGGTATTAAACTACATTATATTTATGATTTATATAGAATTTTGCAACTGTTAGATATAACACAAATATGACAGATTGCATATCATAAATAATATATACAAAAGTATCAAGTGACAACTTTATTTGTATCGCATAAATGCATTGTTCGTTTCACGAAAATGTTTTTCAGTTAAGCACACCATAGTCCATAGTGTTTTTCACTAAAACAATTGTTTTAAATCTCAATATAATCGACATTATATTAGCGAACAACATATTGTACATACTACAATTACGTGCAATTGATGGTGCCACAAGTTTATAAAAGCCAACGACAGATGTCACATGTAGAAGTGTAGATGTAGCGCACGCTTGACAGCTGACAGTTGAGCGGCGCCGATATAAATGGCGCTACACACAACAACGCAACGGAGGCAACGCAAGTGAAGTTCGCAATTAACGGTTGCAAGCCTGCAGTTCCACTAAAACGTCGAATCTTGCAACCCTTGCGCTAAGGGATGAAATTTGGACAAGATAAAATCTCTCTTTTCTGCTTCCGCCTTGATCGAAGAAACTTGACCAAGATAGAAAATTGCTATATTAAAATTAAACACTTTGTGCATTTTTATAGTTATTAATAAACGCATAGTATTTTAGTGTTATTACTACAGTAGAACACCAATTATCCGAATTAATGGGGACCGGGACCCATTCGGATAATCAAATATTCGGATAATTGGAGTTTTTTTAAAAATTGCCATTGGAGAGAAAAAAAGTTACGTTTTGATATTGCACTATTTTTTTATTGAATTAAATGAAAGAAACATGACATGACAAATAAAATGTACTTAAACGAGTTAAAAAAAAAAACAAAAAATGTACAAGTTTAGAAATAAAAATCATTGTTTTGTAAACATCTCCGTCAAATCAAAACAAGCAATGTGCCTACACTGGCTTTGCTGGTGGAAGAATACTAGCGCACTTAGATTTTTTTTGGACAATTTTTTTTCTGAAAGTGATTCGGATAATCGGCGATTCGGATAGTCGAAGTTCGGATAATTGGAGTTCGGATAATCGGAGTTCGGATAATTGGAGTTCTACTGTATTTCATTGTGAATAATATATTTTATATAGACGTACCAAGTCTATATAGACGATGATTGGTACCAGGGGCGTAGCGTGCCTTGGCGGTCCCCGTATCAAAATTTGTTTGGGGACCCCCTTTATCTATCTAACTTTTGTCAATCTTTGAATTTTTCACATATGATATATATATTCTTTTTCATTGCCTTTTTTTGAAAAAACTGAATCATTAAGTGATCTTTAGAGTTTCTAAAGTTTCTGTCTCTAGGAACAAGTCTGGTAAAAGTTTCTGTCCTGAAGTTTTTACGTAATTTTTAATTAGTTTTAGTTAAAAAAATTTTTTTTTGGCAGTTGTGATTGTAACTGTAAGGGCCAAGTATAAAATGCATACTGTTATTGCGTGGGGAAAACTGGATGCTAGCCTCATAGATAAACAAGTATAAATGATGGCTAGCCTATTGCATCCATCATTGTGCATTCATTAAATAAATTTCTTAGATTTCTGTATTTAAACCATCAGGTCATGATCACATAAGATCTTTACAGTATTCAGTCGACAGTTTTCCTGAAACATTTATTAATTCTCGATTTCAAAATGTAATATACTATGTATTTTATATGCACGTGTACTAATGTATTATACAGTAATATAATACAGTTAATAATTGGGACAAGCATTTATCGAAAATATTTAAAGGTCTGACAACCAATATAGACAATAGATTCGCAAATTACGAAAAAGTTGGGTCAGTTATTCAGGATTCGTTTGGCGAGCAGGATGAAGATCATTTAGTTGATCATATTTATCTAAATCAAACTATTAAACATACGCGCCATGCAGACAATTCAAGCAACAAAACAAAACATTCTTGGCAACAAAAACAAAACGTAACTATAAAAATTCCAATTTATTAACTTATCGGATGTGCAAAAGCTTTACTAATTGAATTAATTGCAGCAGTAATTAATAATAAAGCTCACACTCAAAATAATTATTCTAGACCTTGGACCTTATTATAGGCTATGTTTGAAAACAAAGGTATAATTAATTTGAAAAATATTATGAATATCGTATTCGAAAAGTACATACAAAGTTTGAAAAAAAATTAAAATATTTTGCAGCCGAAATAAATTCTCTTGAAGCGTTAGCTTACAAGTTGAAGTTCAATACCTTTCGATAACAAAAGGAAAAGCTAACTACGTCAAAATTATTTAATTTTTTGAAAAATAATTGTTTTGCTTTAGAATCTTTATCAATTTCTGCTTACGCTCGTTCGGAGGCCCCATATTTTTGATACGGCGCTAGCTACGCCCCTGATTGGTACCATGTATAGATAAAAAATTAGTATCTGATATGTGATAATGTGATCGGTACTGTTTTTGGAAGAAAAGTCGCAAAACTACGACTATTTTAAAATTTCAAATTATTTATATAATTTAAAGCTTTAGAAATGCCGTATTAATATAAAGATGATAAATATTTCATTTTATGAATGCAGTACAAAGCAAAGTATTTTTCACAAACGAGATTTGACGGTTTATACTTGAACGAGCCAGTTTGTGGAGGCGAAAAAGAAAGTTCGATATGAACTGATTGCAGGTCCAATACAGTACTGAATTCGATGGCAGTTGTTTTATTAATCCAGTGTCAATATGCTTCGTAAACAATGAACAAATTGTGAAAAGATGGGGATAATCTTAACTCTTGACCTGTTGACAATATACATAATAACCTTATGTATTTATTTGTTTATACTAATTTCACGACCAAAAAAAGTATTCTGAAGAGTATGATAATGTATTTAATTTAATTCAATTTAAATTAACATCATTCTGATAAAGATGAAATTCTTGAAAGTTTCGTTTCAAATAGATGGCTTGAATCTAATGTATAAAATTTTATCACTAGTCAGATCATATGATAAACACAGCATTTGACTTGTATTATTTAGCAATATAAGTAATTTTGATTAAATTAATCGAATCTAGAATTAATATCAGTGAGAACTAACAACAGATCATACAATTTGTGTGATGTTGAATATAGTTTAAAAAACCTTTGCCAAGCTTTCCAAAATACGAGAAATTTTATCGCGACTGCAACGAAATCAGAAAATCAAAACCACAAAAACGTATCATATGATATGACAAGTATACATATCATAATACAAGTAATAATATCCATTATTACTAGTATCCGCTACAAATAATAATACTAACAATAAGGTAAAGGTGATATTACTTAAAAGCTAAAGTAAAAACTAGTATTTCTTCAAATTTATGCAATTATATTCGTGTAGATCTTTGACTAATATGCCCTCTATTTCTAAAAAGAAAACAATATTTATGTAGTTATCTTTTTATTATTCTTTTTTTAACGCACGCATCAACTTCGCAAAGAGGTTTTCCTCTGAGCTACATTTCTTAAATTGTATCATTTACTCTTTTCAAAAGTATGCATACTTTTACAGACAAAAAATATAAATTCATTTTTTGTATACTTTTACGGAAAAGATGCATTTCTATTAAATCATCAAATAATTCACACAATAAATCACAAAATAAATCGACAATTTCATAATTCTTGTTAAATTAGATTGTCGGTTTCCAATAACTTATTTTTATCATCTTGGCAAATCAATAAATCGCCCTCAGCATCCGTTTGGGTCGAAATGGAATGGAATAATTTTACCCCTTAAGAAAGTATCAATATCGCTGACTTGGTTGGGAGATGGTGGTTGCAGGACCAAATTAAATTCATACACAGGCTGATGAAAACGACAAAATGTAGGATTGCGCATGATGTGAAAAACATCTGCCGATGTTGGAGGGCGGATGCCCTGTTTGGTCATGTTAGGTCTTTTCAATTTCAATAAGCGCGAGATGCTCATGATGAAAGCGCCTTGAAAGATAATCGATTATTTTTTATAATTATTTAAAATTTACTTCAAACTACAATAAAAAGCCTACCTTGAAGAATTATTTTCTTTCTGCTTAAAGGCTGAGAATATCTAGTTGTTTCTGAAACAGTTGCGAGCGAATACCACAATGTTTTCTACACACGGTCTTCCAGTAACTATTTTGTTTTATAAATATGGCTTGATCACGTTTAGATTTATCTCTATTCATTTGTTTTTCAACTGATACGATATACACTTGTATAAATCGTATACGCAATAGTCATTAGACAGAAATCTAGTGATGTATGGCATCGTGCCTTAAGGCAAATTGCCGGAACTTCCCGTACCGTAATGAAATATTCGAGGATTTATATATATATATATATATATATATATATATATATATATACATTATTTTCATATCTCAGACAGACAGAATTTTAAATGTTTTTAAATAAAATATTTATTACAAATACTGTAACTTATGTTTACAGAAAAGTGAATAAACAAAACTTAATAAATCGAATTTCAAATGGACATTGTATATTATTTATAAGAATTATATATCTGAATTGCAAAGTTAAAATTATTTATTTGAAGTATATAATTAAGCTTTAGAACTTCAGCTGGAAATAAAATCAAAATTCGAATAATTTTCGATATCCAATAAATTTTTTTTTGAACATTTTTTTCCCAAGAGCAATCATTTCGTCAATACACGCAGATGTTTTTCGAATCATTCAAATCGTCGAATCATCGAAATCGTCGACGAAAATTTGTATCCGAACATACACATACATACATCCACTTTTTCTAAGGTATACCAAATTATTCAGAAACCTTTGAAATTTGAATAATACAAAAAACAACAACAAAAAAGATGAAGAACTGATCAAATTTGCATGAAGGCAGGTCTAGCGGTTTCGGAGATATAGTAAAAAAAAGTAAAAATTTGGCGGTCAAAAATGATCATTAGACATATGCGCATTAAATTATCAGATATTTTATAGAGATTTTAACAATAAGTATAAATTCTGTTTACATTCCAATGGATTCCGTACCAATGTTTATCTGTTAGACGTCTCTATGCAGTTAAAGCAGTACGATTGCTTTGAAAAAATTTCAGAATTTCCAAAATATTTCAAAATAAATTTTTCTCCAAAAAGTCTTTTTTTTTTCAAAAAAAAGTAATTTTTTGTAAAAATGTATAGTTTCTCAAAAATCTAATTTTTTCAGAGTACTTTTTTTTTACATAAATTATTACAAAATTGTTAATTTTTTTATAAAAGAAATAATTTTTGGTACGGGAAGTTCCAGCAATTTGCCTTGAGGCACGACGCCATGCGCCCCACTAAGAGTTAAGAATATTTTCACATTTTCTTTACGTACGTCAAAAAAGCAATTATCTATGAACATAAAGATCTTTTCCTTAGCGGTTGCTTATTCTTCTATTTTCTAATTCAATAAGTTGCTAGCAGTATTTACCAAAAATTATAAATAATATTGTGGATATATTGAAAAATATTACAAAAAATTGAATTTCTAAATTAAAAGTCAAGATTTAATTTGATGTTATTGCACATGCTTATGCACTGCATCATTTGTGAATTTTGCTAAGATTTTATTATTGAATTTTTTTTTATTAACTATGTTATTCATTTTCTATTATATTTTAATTAATTCCAGACGAAATAATAGCTAGGTTACCTGTAAAATCAAAATGCAAATGATTTAAAATAGAGTCAAAGTAATATAATGCTTGAAACATATTAATATGATAATGAGTTGCCCACATACTATTTAACAGTTTCAAACTAATACAAGACATATACGTATTGTCTTTTTTTTTATAAAACATTGATAAATTATTAAATCAATTAATAGACGTTTTCACTTATTATACTTGTTGTGCCGTAATTAGAGCTTGTAACAATTAGAATGAAATAAGAAATTCTGAAGAATATATTTAATATCTCATACGTATTAAATGTTGCGGAATTTGAAATGATTAAAGATTTTTTTTTGCCTCCTCATTAATTCAAGATTTGACATTGCCAGTGTCATTTTATTTTAATTATAATTCAAATGAATTACAATCATATAAGTATAATAATATGCAGATAAACACACACACACAATAGTGTGTTCAAAAAGTACCCGGAATTACTAATAATTAAATTTCGCGGGTCTGGAGTGTCTGATTGTCAAATTTTTTTTTTATTGTGTTGGTATACATGCCCCTAAAGTATGATGAAATTTTCAGCTATATTCACTGTTTACTTTGTCTGTGGTAGTCGCTAAGGTTCGACGTGTTTTTCTGAGCTCGGCGATTTTTACAATGGAAGAATTGAAAAGTCAAAGAATTTGTATTAAATTTTGCGTAAAAAATGAAATAAAGTGTTGCAAAGTGCAAAAATTCACCAGATATGGCTCCGTGTGACTTTTTCCTATTCCCAAAGTTGAAGAGACCCATGAAAGGACGGCGGTTTTCCTCGATTGAAGAAAATCGCTGAGAGTGCTCAAGGACATATCAAAAAGTGAATATCAAGGGTGCTTCGAAAATTGGAAAAAACGCTGGCATAAGTGTATTATATCTGGGGGGGACTACTTTGAAGGGGACCACATTAATGTAGACGAATAAATAAATATTTTTTTGAAAAAACAAAAATTCCGGGTACTTTTTGAACAGACCTCGTATATATATATATATATATATATATATATATATATATATATATATATATATATACAGAATTAAAGAGTAAATAATACAATACACTCATTTAAAATATAAAAGTTACATTTATGCCAATATTATTTATGTTTTATTTTTCAGAACTGCAAAAGCCAAGAATTTTTACGATATATATATATATATATATATATATATATATATATATAGATTTGAATTTGATGTTGATATAATATATTTTATTTGAGTTTAAATGCGGACGTTACATAAATAAAAAATAGTATGAGAGTTTTTAGTTAGCATCTTAGCCTTCATTCAGTGGCAATCAATTTAAAATTTTGTATCCTAATGTAACATATGAAAACAATATTAATCCATAGTATGAGTATGTGCACAGTGACAATATATACATTTTTCAACATCACAATTGGCAAAACACACAAAAAAGTACTTTTTTGCCACGGAATGAAGTCTAAGATGCTAGCGGAAACGTATGGATTTTAAATACATTTCTAAAAACTCTCATATTATTTTTATTGATGTAATGCCCGACTTTTAAATTTAAATATTATATATGTATATATATATATATATATATATATATATATATATAGCGGTCATATTTTTATTATGACCATGGTCATTGCTACTCTGAGATTCAGATCCACTGGTAGTCCAGTCATCATAGTAAGTTCACCCTAAAAGTTCTCTCAAAACCTAGATACACCCTACCATATGTAGGTTTTGAGACAACTTTTAGCATGCAAAATACAAGTATTTACAGACTTACAGCTGGATATCTCGAATTCCGACATTCTTGCCTAATTTAAGCTTAATTGACTGAACTATGGGCGGAGAATTGAACTTGAGCTTGTCGGTGGTCGCGCGGCATGCAGTGGCCATGGTCATAATGAAAATGCATTTTCATCCACCTTTCATATCCATATGCAGATTTTTTTGGCCTTGTTTACTTGAGCATTTAGCCACCTACAACATTACTTGTATATCATCGTATTCTATACATTCTTTAGTTTCATACTATTTTCTTCATTTAAATTCTAATCTTCTTATCGTACGATATACTTATCGTATATACTTTTAATATATACTTATCGTATATACTTTTCAACTTATCTTCATTTTTCTTATTCCTTCTTTAATATCTATTCATTTCGTCTTCTAAACTCTTCTTACATTTTCTACCACTATAATTAATATTTAATTATAATTCTCCAATCTTTATACATGATTCTGATTATTGTTACATACATATTCGTTATGTTTTCATAATTTTATTATAATTTCAAGTTAACTACTTAATATTATTTCAGATTTTTTGCCGAGGATTCGAACTCATAACCTCCTCGGGAACAGATTATGTTATTATCTTTTTTAACTTCGTTTCTTTGTAAATCGCAGAAAAGTGAAATATTTTTCGTCCACGTTCAGGCCGCAATTCTGAATCGATTTTGAAAATTCAAAAACCATTCGAAAGATATTGGTTGGGAATCGACCTGATTAGTTTTTGGTAAATACCGGCCGGGCTGTTTTCTCGTAATAAAGTGTTAAAAATTTTTTTTTGACGATTTTTATGATTTTTTTTGGCGGCAAACTTTGTCAAAGTTTGCAAAAATTAGTATCGTTTTTTGGCGTTTGTCAAAATTAAAACTTTCATCGACGTTTGCTCAAAAACGCCTGAACCGATTCCAAAAATTTAAAATCCAATCGATGTGGATTATCTTTTCTCAGTTTCGTGCAGCAATCGGCCAAGCCGTTTCTTTGTAATTTAGAAAAAATGTTCAACTTTTTGTCCACATTTAAGCTCATACTACCGAATCGACCTTAAAAAATCAAGAACTGTTCGAAAGATATTAGTTGGGAACCGTTTTCTTGTAATTAACTGTTAAAAAAAATTAAGCCGATTCTTATGGAACTTTTTTTGGCGATATATATCATGGTCTTATAGAACTTACTGAAATATTACGGCTTTACAACAAGTAGTTTAATTTTAAAAATTCATCAAAATTTGAGAAAATGAGTAGTTTTTTTGACATTTGTTAAAATTAAAATTAGATGATTTACTTGGTATAACGTTAGAGTACTTAGTCTTATTGAACATACTAAACCATTAAAGTCCTACGGAAACTAGTTCAATTATAAAAATAATTGATTTTTGAAAATTTGCTTTTAGAAAATACTCCGAGTTAACGTGTTCGTTCGTTTTCAATTATGTGTAATATATCCACTCGGAATACTTTTGATTACTCATAAATTAATTTATTTTTTATTGATTAAGTCGATTAATAATTACACATATCGGGAAGTTCATGTAACTTGCCTAAAGGCAAAATACCAATACCAACTAGTTAAGTTTGTATAATTTCACAGCAATATAGCTTTTAGAAATATTACATGTTTTATAAAACAATCCATTAATTCTCTTTACTCTATCTGTGATTTAGTTTATCTTCATACTAAACGCTATTAGAAAACAACATCACGGACGCCCAGCAATGCCAGTTACCAGTTAGTGGCTATTTTTACTTGGAAACATATCCAAGTAAAAACTACTACCTTTGTAACTACTGCTTGACAACAGGCTGTTCAAAGCTCTGGTTCAGGTTCAGTCGTTCTAACCACTACGAACGAGCACAGATTATATTATGATTTTATGTTGTTAAACTAAAGGCCTCCCTATTAGCAAAAAAATAATTATATAATCCATTATTTATGCATAATTTCTAATTTTTGGGGATAATGGATGCCTCCTTCTTCAAGAACCATTAACAAATTTTTATACATTTTAATTACTTGAATATTGAAAAGAGTTTTAAAAATGAAAAAAACATCTAATTAAAAAATCCAGAACAATTCAGAAGTTTCAGTCGTTTTGGTTCAAATTAATTATTTTCATATACAAAAAAAGTTATCTCAATATAAAATGTCATGTCCTTGTTAAAATTTTGATTCTGGAACACATATGAGTTATTCGAACTTTCATGTAAATAATTATTGTTTAAGTATTTACTTAACTGTTTAATCATCCCCGAAAAAAATCATGACTGAGCAAATATTTCCGGCATTATTAATCGAGGTCAAGTTTTGGGACTTGATTTAAAAACTATTTCATGTTTATCGAATGAACGGGATGTTTGACCACTATTTGTTTAGATAATTAATTCAAATAATCAATTACGTATAGAACAGTTGAGACTTTAAAATCATGACACGTATCTTTACTATTGAAGCACATTCGTTAACTCTACAAATTTGGCCAAGAGTATGCATGTAACTTCCGGGCATCATAATACACAAAAAATCCGGAAATAAGTCAATATTGTTGTATTGACAATAATTCTACTTTTGCGAGTACACGTTTAAATGTTTTCAGATAGTAAATATTAGAAATATTTTATTGTCAATAACTTCTTTCTCTACGTAAATTGGTGATCTTGCGCTTCTGTTGAAACTGTTTTTCCAAAAACACAAACTTTCAAAATCGGATCAATATGTATTTAAATTATGAAAAGATGGTTAATTTAGATAATTATTTTTCTTAAATTAAATTAATTAACATTTTAAAAATGCATCATTAAAGCAGACAGGTAAAATAATATTGAAAATGTGCGTCGAAACTTAAGCTGTAAGCTGATCGTTCGTAAAATATGACGGAGAAAAAACTAAAATCGAAATTGTGTTTCATGAATTTTATGATAAAGGTATATAGTTGTGACGAGATTGAAATTTAGTAAAAATTATATCCTTTGTCATTATTATAGCTATTAGTTTATTACTGTGATCTTGTCAATAGTGTCATTATTAACAATTTATTATGACGCATGAGCAATCAGATTCCACAACAACCAGAGTTTTGATTTTAAAAATTGCTTTGAATTAAATTTCAAACTAGTGGGGCGCATGGCATCGTGCCTTAAGGCAAATTGCTGGAACATCCCGTACCAAAAATGGTTATTTTTTTAAAAAAAACTAACATTTTTGATAAAATATAACTTTGAAAAAATTAGATTTTTGAGAAACTATAAATTTGACAAAAAATACTTTTTTCAAAAAAAAAAAAATTTTTTTTGAAAAAAGATGTTTTTTTTATTAACTTCCCGTAGGGTAAGTTATAGTGATCGCAAAAAAGTCGAAAATGAAAATTTTTATATATCTTTAGGTTTCAGAGGTTTCTTAACATTTTGGCATACCTTAGAAAAAATGGATGTATGTGTGTGTGTGTATGTGTGTGTGTGTGTGTATGTATTGGCAAGATGAAGAATTGATCAAATTTTCATGAGGGCAGCTCTAGCAGTTTCGGAGATCTAACGAAAAAAGTAAAAAAAAATGCCATTTGGCGGTCAAAAATGATCATTAGACATATGCACATCAAATTATCAGATATTTTATAGACATTTTGACAATAAGTATAAATTTTGTTTACATTCCTATGGGTTCCGTACCAATATTTATTCGTTAGACGGCGACGCGGCGCTTATGCGCTTTGACATTTTGTCTCTATGCAGTTAAAGCAGTACGATTGCTTTGAAAAAAGATCTTCCAAAATATGCCAAAATAAAGAAAACATTATTTTTTCCAAAAAAAATTATAATAATTTTTGACCGCTAGATGGGATTTTTTTTTACTTTTTTTCACTAGATCTCTGAAACCGCTGGACCAGCCTTTATGAAAATTTGATCAATTCTTCACCTTGTTAATACAAGTAAAATGTTTTCTGAATTATTCAAATCGGACGCTCCGTTCTCTTAAAAACTGAGTTGCCGTTTTTGGCACTTTTTGCCCCATATCTTCGGAACGGCTAGACCTGCCTTCACGAAAAACTAATCAGCACGTCTTCTTATCAATACAAATCGAATGTTTTTTGAATTGAGTTTTGAAAGTGTTCCCGAAATCGTCGACGAAAATTTGTATCCGCACGCACATACACACACGCTCAAACACACATACACACACATACATACACACATACATCCATTTTTTTCTAAGGTATGCCAAAATATTCAGAAACCACAAACGTATAGATATATAAAAATTTTCATTTTCGATTTTTTTGCGATTACTATAACTTACCCTATGGGCAATCTTAAAATACGATCTATATAAGATATATAAATAATTAGATTAGTGTTTCTTGAAAAAGTGATTTTTTTATAAATTTCTAATAGTATAGTGAAATAAATAAATTTACTTACATATAATACAATGTAAAGTTTTGACTAAATGTTTTAAGTCATAAGATACTTGTCCTACTTTACTTTGCTAGCTATTATTATGCAAAACATCACTCGTTAAACGAGGCTTTGTTTTGACAGTCTATAATCAATTATCCGTTATGAGAGAAAAAAAACTACTGTATTTGAATGTCTATGTCAAGTGCAACAAAATTATTCATCAAGTCAACTCTGGTAATCAATATCTAGATATAAATTAGTGGTATATGGCATCGCGCCTTAAGGCAAATTGCTGGAACTTCCCGTACCAGAATTAAATATTCGAGGAAAAAAAATCAGTAATCATTAAATATTGATCAATGATTAATAAATTTAATAAATTTTAAACATTTTCAAATGGATAATTATAATCACTATATAATTTATTGTTCAACTATATATTTTATTGTTCATAAAATATACAGTGACGAACTTATCGCTCAAAGCACTTGAGAAAGTTTACATTAGCAAGAGGTGCCGAATGAATTCATCTGGGGATATATTTCTTACGATCAGAATAACGCATTTGAAATATATACATTTTCAAACTGAATTGTAAATTTTAAATTCATATTTGAAGTATGAAACTTTGTATATTAATGTTGTATAAAACATACATACACACACATCCATTTTTCTAAGATATGCCAAAATGTTCAGAAACCTTTGAAACGTAAAGATATGCAAAAAAAAATATTTTCGATTTTTTTGCGATTATTATAACTTAATATACGGGAAGTTAATAATTTAATAATCTTCAATATAAATAAGACATGTAGCTTAAAGTTAGTATCATATTTAATGTGTGCAAACCCTTGGCCAAACAAACTAATATACATAAAAAGAAAATATATTGTAAAAACAAAACGATCCATTTGTTATAATATTACAAAGTTTCATAAATTGTAAACTTATTATAACTGGATTTGTGGTTCCCCTGAGTATACAGTACATAAATGCACAAGGTAATGCAGTTACGTTGAATAAAATAAGCCACATTCCTTTATGGGTCAAAGAACCTAATGACGTAAATCGATTCGACATATACAAAAGCAAACATTTAGGATCATTTCTCATCTTGCTCTTGTATTTTATTTAATGATACATCATTGTTGAATGCCAAGATTATCATCAAATGCTGCTCATAAAGAAAAAGAAACTTTATATGTAATCTGTTTGTTAATTACTGAAGTACCTATTGATATGTCCAGAACGTTTTTACGAATGAAAATAGAAAATGTTACTGATTATACTTGTTCTATAAAATATAGATAATTATAAAAAAAAAGCAAAAGCTTTTTTCTATTGGATGCAGCCGTATATTTAACTTGTACATTGTTATATGTATGGTTTTTCTTAAATTAATTTAAATATGCATTATCTCACAATGCACACAGCGTTAGTCAACAAATGTTTGTTCCACACTCATTTTCTTCAAGATGGACCTGTTTATAATACTCTTTCCCATTTTCTTTGCAAATCTTTGCCGCCACTGAAATTGCAGGTGATTCACTGATTGTGAGTAAAAACTGAATTGATGTTAAGATAGCAGATATATGTACCGCTCCATCTATCCTGCAATCTAGGCATACAAGATAATTTTCGAATATATATATATATATATATATATATATATATATATATATATATATATATGGGGTGAAATAGTTTGGACGTAAATCGTACGAGTGGTAGCCTATTTGGATAATCTTCCAAAAATAGTTATCTCAATTTAAATGTTTCATCTTCGAAAGGTGTATCAAGGAGCCCAAATATAACGGCAGTCCATCGCAATATATTATTATCTAAGGGAGCACTCGACACTTCAGTGGGTGGAACCTTCTGCAAGTTTGCTAAATCTCTCATTAATCGTCGCCTTGCTGGTGTTGACAATCTGAGAAATTATTTGAATGTTTGTCGAGAAAAAATATAAATAAATACAAATTATTGTGAAAATCAGACGCGACTCGATAAAAATATCAATTTCACACAATCGACAAAGTTTATAACAAACTGCATTTGATTTGCTTTTCCACCATTTTGACAATTGAATACTTCAATCAATCTCATTAACGGGGTATGTATAGCTTTTTATAGTCTATGGGTGATCCAGATCTATATTAGTACACTAGATTAAGCTGAAAAAGATACGAGCAGGCATCCACTCAAATAAAAAAACTGAACTATATTTCTGAATTTTTTTTAATGCACTTTCATCTTTTTCTTGTTCCAATTTGAATAATTTTCAGTGGTTAGGACACTAAAAATTATTTGCAAAACACAAAAACTACATTAAATTTTAATAGTGATTACAACAAGTAGCACATATCAAACAACTATCTGACTATGTTCAGTAAAACTCCCGAATAATTCATCATTGTAGAAATGTTTTATGCTGTTTTTTTTTCAAAAATTTGCCACCTGGTCCTTTTTACCGCAAGAAAGTGGACTGTTTTACTCGCGGTAAAATTCAGGAAAATTAATTTAATAACTGCAATAGAGTTGGAGAACCCTTGATTAAATTATTTTTTTTTATGTGAAAGTTAGTTTATCATAAGCCTTAAAAGCGTACACTAGCAGAAATTGAGATGAAAAATTGTGTAATTACTATAATAATTCTTACAAAATAGGGGCTTGTGTTTAGAGGATAAAAATAGGATAAGATGTGTTTTTCATATACGCATTACAAAAAAAAAACTTCTTTGTGGTGGCCAACCCTTACCGCTTGGTTTCAACCAAAATATACGAAAACTTGTCCGCGGATATACTTAACAGTTTCTGAAATTTTCACGGCGAAATTACACACACAGACAGACAGACAATCTTATATCCATTTTTATATATAGATATTTAGAAAATTCCATTTTCTTGCAAATATTTCTGTGTGTCCTAACCACTGAAAAATATTCAAATTGGGACATGAAAAGATAAAAGCGTATTAAAAAATTTTCAGAAATATAGTTTTGGTAGGTGCTTCCTCAAATCTTTTTTGAGCTAAATCTAGTGTACTAATATAGATCTGGATCACCCACAAACCTTTTATACATGTTATGTATTATAAAAACCATATCTCGTTAATGAGATTCTAGTATTCAATTGTCAAAATTCTAGAGAAGTAAGACAAATGCAGTTTGTTATAAATTTAGCTGATTGTGTGAAATCAACACTATTCAAAAATAGTTTTGTATGCCTAGATATATTGCAGATTGCAGGATAGATGGAGCACTACATGTGATGTAACTACTATCTTAACATGAATTCAGTTTTTACTCACAATCAGTGAACCGAATCCTGAGTGGCGGCAAGGATTTACAAATTGGTGGAACTCCCCGTACCTTTTTTTTTAAAAAAAATTCAAAATTTTTTGAAAACTTTGAAAAAACTAATATTTTGAGAATTTTGAGATTTATGAAAAATATCTTATGTGAGTTTTTTTCATATTTTATTTTTTTTGCAATTTTCTAACTTTTTTTAAAATCTATAGCGCTGCTTTGCTGTTATCAAAATTATCAAAATTTATATTTATTATTAAAATCGCTATTTTGTAAATGTAAAATATCTTATAATATGATATGCATATGTCTAGCGATCATTTTTGACCGCAAAATTGTGTTTTTTTATTTTTTTATTGGATCTGCGAAACCGCTGAAACTCCTTCTCCCAAATTCAATCAGTTCTTAACTTTATCAATGCAAGTAAAATGTTACTTGAATGATTGAAATCAGATACAGAATTCATCAGAATTGGGAATTTGAAAAAAATATATATATATTTATTTTTATGCGCTTTAAAACTACATTATTAAATTTATTGATATGTGAAAGAAAAAACAAAAAAAAATGTTTTTTCAATTAGTTATGAGCGTTTAAAAATTGATTAAATTCAAAAGTTAGTCATGTGACCGTTAACGGCTACCGTGCCTGTGACGTCACATTGTAATTGCAGCCACACAACAGCGCAGTGCCGTTACTCTATTAGTGCAGTTCTTACGACTATATTTTACGGAACTTGATAAACACGTGGTAAATTTTCTTTTAAAAACGATTTGTTGAAGTTAATTTAGTTCAACTATGTGTGATAAAGGATTTATAAAAGCAAATTCTGATAATGTTCCTAATATTGATATATTTATGGTAGCCGAACTTTTAAAAAATGATGTTCGGTTTAATTCTGCGGAAGTTCGAGACGCCAAGGCATTGATGTAATAAGTCTGTTAAAAAATATTATAAATCACAATATTTAAGTATTAATTTTATATTGAATTAAATTACCTAATAAATTAATTTTAGAGCATCGCGTGAAAGTTACGGCGACAAAGCTGTGGGTTATGCTCAACTTGGTCGTAAAAATGAAATTTGTATTTTAAAAGCACGTGTATCTCCAGAAAATCGAGTTCGAAGCAAAGCCTTTTTAGTTACATTAACAATTAATGAGTCAAAAATCACGCTCATCTTCGATATAATATATGTCACAAAAAACGCGTGGTACACTTTTTTGCCGAAGGGCAAAATAAACTTAAAGTGTAATGCTCAAATGCAACTGCAATTGTTAATGACAGGTAAAAGAAAGGAAATCTTTTGTGTTGCCGATCAAAACTTTGAAGACAATCAAAAAATTTATGTTAGCGTATTGATATATGATGATGCAAACACTCAAGATCTCATTAAAAAATGTATAGTATTCTGGTTCAAAAATATATACTCAAAGCTGTTCAACTCTGTACAAAGTTAATAAAGTTAAAGTCTTAATTAGTTATTATTCAATATATTTTGATGATATGATACAAATGCAATAAACGATAAAGGTATAATAAATAAATAAAATAATAAATATATGAAATATACATTTAGCCATTTCTTTTGTCATGAAAATATTCTTAAATATTCTTCTTCTTATTCTTCTAAATTTAACTTGAAATTATAGGTTTTTGTAAATTAATTAGTGCTGCTGCGATGATAACAATGAAGTCTACAACAGCGATAACATTTTACATTTGACATTTTTTTATATATTTTTGAATATTTAACAATGACAGAACGATATTATACAAAGCTCAAAGCATAGCGCATGTTCAAAGCTGTATACTACTATGATCAGCCGTAACAGAATGACGTCACACGCGCTTGGCTTCGTTCGGGATTTGTCGGCGCTCTTCGGTACCGAATTCAAACTCAAATTTTAATTTGGTATAACTTTTTAATTATTGCGAGAAAAAGAAAAAGAAAAAAACTTTGTTATAAAACTTGTATACCTAATTTAGGTATTTGAATAATTTTTTTTTATTTTTTTAATGGAAAGATCATATACAAGTTTTATAACAAAGTTTTTTTCTTTTTCTTTTTCTCGCAATAATTAAAAAGTTATACCAAATTGAATTTCAAAAATTGAATTACATTTTCGGCATTTCTTGCCCCATATCTTCGAAACGGCTGGATTTGTCTTGGCCAAAAACTAATCACCAATTCTCTTTGTCGATAGGAATCAAATCTTTCAAATCATTCAAATCTGTTGATTCGATTCAGATAAATGATGACTGATGACACACATTAAGTGTCAAAACGTTGTATAGAATAAAGAATTTTTCTATTTTAACTTTTTTTTTAATTCGACGATTGGGTTGCAAAATACCTCAAATATGTATCAATTGATCAATTAGTCGACAAAACTCTCAATATATTATATACAGTGCCGATCCTACCTTGAATGCGAGGCTCCAATACGAGATTCGGATATGAAATGTATTATAAAGGTTTTTTTAATATAATTCAAGAAATTTATAATTTCTTTGCATATTCTACTAATTTTTGGACAATATTGAAAGCAAAGATCAATACATACAATTCGGCCCTTACGATATCAATTTGGAAAAGTTTACGATGCAATTTTGGATATTTTAAACAATGAAAAATTAAATTGAAATAATCCAACATGAAGTACAGACCAGTGTTATGTTTTATAATGCAGGGATAGAATTTTTTGCATTCCATGATTTGCTCAATGCTTCAATCGCATAAAATCCCCCAAATAAATAAGTAAAGTAAAAGCCAAATATTAATATTGCCCATGCGTTAGAAATAATTGGAAATTTTTAAATATTATGCATTATGTAAACAATAATAAACATACTGAAATTTTTGTCATAAAAAGTTTAGACTGAAAATAAGATTTTAAAAATAGTTCGGTAGAGCGACAACGATTGGATAATTTGATTATGAGTACCTGCGAATCGCCTCGGTTTTCTAAATAAATTTAAGATCAATGTATTTATGCACTTTTAGATTAAATCTAACTTTAACTGCACTAAATCCAAAATTATTAAAAAGTATTCAAAGAAATTAACGTAAATGTTAGATAATTTTAATGATAGAAAAAAGAAATATATATATATATATATATAATATATATATATATATATATATATATATATTTAACTTTCCGTAAGGCAAGTTATAGTAATCGCAAAAAAATCGAATTTTTTTATATATCTTTACGTTTCAAAGGTTTCTGAATATTTTGGCATGACATGAATACAAATTTTTAACCGATTTGAATAATTCAAAAAACATTCGATCCGTATTGATGAGGACACGTGCTGATTAGTTTTTGGCGAAGGTAGGTCTAGCCGTTCCGAAGATACGGGACAAAAAGTGCCAAAAATGGTAACTCAGTTTTTAAGAGAACGGAGCGTCCGATTTCAATAATTCAAAAAACATTTTACTTGTATTGACAAGATGAAGAATTGATCAAATTTTCATGAAGGCAGGTTTAGCGATTTTGGAGATCTAATAAAAAAGTAAAAAAAAAAATGCCAATTGGCTGTTAAAAATAATCATTAGACATATGCACATCAAATTATCAGATATTTTATAGAGATTTTAATAATAATTATAATTTTTTTTACATTTCTATGGGTTCCGTACCAATGCTTATCCGTTAGACGGCGGCGCGGCACTTAAACGCTTTGACATTTCGTCTCTATGCAGTTCAAACAGTACGATTGCTTTGAAAAAAGTTCAGAATTTCCAAAATATGTCAAAATGAAGAAAACATTTTTTTTAAAAAAAAATTTTTTGTTTTCAAAAAAAAAAAAAAAATATTTTTTCAAAAAAAAATTTTTTGTTTTCAAAAAAAGTCATTTTTTGTCAAATTTATAGTTTCTCAAAAATCTAATTTGTTTGAAGTATAATTTTTTCAAAAATGTTAATCGTTTTTTAAAAAAAAAATTTTTGGTACGGGAAGTACCAGCAATTTGCCTTAAGGCACGATGCCATGCGCTCCACTAGTTATTTTTTTATTTATATGTATATGTGTGTATGTGTGTATGCGTATATACATATTTGTATATGTATGCAGTTGTAGAGGTGTGCGCTCGTCGCCGTCGCGGGATTGTAGCCGCGCAGAATAACGTAGCACCCTTTCTACTCGCGAGTGATTACAAATTCATAATACGCCGATAGCGAGTATTTTAAATTGCATCAATTCGCTTGTTGATCAGTCAGCTTGCGACAATCGCGGCACGCGCGTATCTCTCACATTTAATATTAAATATAAAGAAATATCGGACGGCCGCTGCATCGGTGCCGAACTATAGAAAGAGCCTCATCTTCTAATGCCTAGTATTCTTTTATTGTGCTGTTCACGTTACCCATTTGCAATTTCATTATAACTATGAGATTTTTAAATGTAACGGTGTTTATACTATGTACAACATGCGTATGGTCTACGGAACTGTACTCATCGAGATATGATTCCCTTGACATTGAAGGTATATTGGGTAGTGATAGATTGGTGTCCAACTATGTGGAGTGCTTACTAAACAAAAGACCCTGTACGCCTGAAGGAAAATCCCTTAAAAGTGAGACAATGACTTCCAATATATATATATATATATATATATATATATATATATATATATATATATATATTGTATTTATGCATGAATATAAATAACTTTGATAGAATTTATTTCTGACTTCAAATTAAATATTACTATATTTAATAATATATATTACACTAACAGAATAATGACAAGCAATTAAATTAACTAAAAGAGTAGTTTAATATGCAGCATACAAATATTATACTATTTTTTTATATAATTATATCGAATATTATGCTAAACCAATTTCCGTTAAATTTAAAATTGAAATGTAATGTCTCTTTCCTACGTGCAAATTTAATTTATATAATACTTTAATTATAAATTTGGATAAAGTTTTAGTGGCATATTAATTATGTTTATATGAATGAAAGATTTATTATACGAATCACTTAAATTAAAATATGTAAATATCAAAGATTTATCAACAGAATAAAATTTATATGTTAATAATATTCACATTAATACGTTTCAACGTCGAACAAAAATCTGAAGTATATATATTTATATTATATATATATATATATATATATATATATATATATATATATATAGAATTTTATGATATGAGTGAAACGAATATTAATTGTTTAATATGAACAAAACAGCACTCAGATTTGTTTAACACAACTTTATTTTATGATTACAGACGTTTCGAGACCATGGTGTGTCTCATCTTCAGTGTAATTTCAAAAACAATTACGAATTATATATATATATATATATATAATATGTTTGTGTGTGTGTAAATAATACAAAATACTTCTTAAACAAGCACCAACCCACATAACCGAAATAGAAAGAAAATTAAAGTATGTTTCTTATAATAGTTTTAATAAATCCATACATTTCGAGATTCAATTTGGCACTTCTTAAGTAGAAAAAAAGACACAAAACACAAAATAAACATAATAAAATAATATTTCAACAACAATCATATTAGTGAAAAGAATAAAAAAATATTTGATGCAAAGAAACTAAATGAAGATAATAATTTCGAGCACACAACGAAGGGTTGATTGTGACTGTCAATGTATGAAACGTATAGATTTCTCTCTGTGTTTATTATCTGGATGGATGACAGTTTAAAAAGTATTTTGTTTATTCACAATATATATATATACATATATACACACATATATATATATATATATATATATATATATAATTCTTTTCTCATTTCTTAGTTTCAACTATGATTTTATGTTCTACATTTATGGCTGATACCATTTCATTCGTGAGAAGTGTGAGAATAAAACAAAACATAACGGAATTTATAGTAGCACAATACATAAACTAAACAGCGAAAGCTAAATATTTATGAATTTCAAATTCTTCACTTGTTATTCATATTGTTGTGTTTTCAATATTTTGAGAAGTTTCACTGTTTTATTTCTTTGATTTCCTTTGGATATACGTTATGGTGAAATGTAAGAAATAGAATGTATTAATAATATATAATATTAATCAATCATGAATCAAAGAAAGATTAGCATAAATTTATTGGAGTGGTCACAAGTGCATATATAAATATCAGATACACACCTGCACACCTACCTACACACATACACACACGCGCATATATATATATATATATATATATATATATATATATATATATATATATATATATATATATGTATATATATACATATATATATATATATATATATATATATATATATATATATATATATTCTCCGGCCGGTAATGAATGTGTTTCCGGGTTCGACATACAGCGAGATTTTACTTATAGGCGAAAGCCAAGATTGTAGATATTAGATTCAATCTAATCTGTGTCTATGTATATATGCAGTTTATAATCGTAAAATGAAAATCTTCATACAAAGTCATTCGACTTTTTAGCACACTTCAGAAAGAATGAAAGTAGTATGCAAATAATGCATATTTATATTTGTCATCCCAGTGTATAAGTAATTTTCACTATTTTGCAAGCTTGATCTCAAAGTTCTATTACTCGTGTAATATCGCGTATTTAAAATTAATGGTTTAAATTTTATATAAGGTGCTTCGTTAACTTTTGTTCCTACGCATCAGTTTTTTAATTTAATAATTATTTTCAGTAAAGTGACCATACGTCCCGGATTGGCCGGGACAGTCCCGATTTTCCGCCTTTCGTCCCGGCTTTTTCTAAAAGCAATATTTGTCCCGGTTTTAGGTGTTTTGCCCCGGATTGTTCCGGATTTTTTAAAATGTTTTGATTGCCAATATTTTTTTAAATATATTTCAACTAGAAAATTTGAACCAAAAAAATGTGCACAATAATTTGTAGCTAACAACACCCCCCTCTCAAAGACCTTATAATTCGTCCCGGATTTTATTAAAAAAAATATGGTCACCTATTTTCAAAGAAATAGTTAATACCGCGATTTAAAACATTCTTGCAAAATGTATATATACCATATATATATATACCATATATATATATATATATATATATATATATATATATATATATATATATGGTGAAACACAATTTTTCGGGCCCAATGGAGATCAACCAATTTAATATTCGATTCATATTCTTATTTAATTTGCGCGATCGGCAAATTTGGTGGCTAAATATGATTTTAACCATATTGATACTGAAAATTTTCAAAACTCATTTTTATATTTCAAACACACGTTCTTAGCTTTTGTGTACCACATCAATATTGGAAATTTTCAAAACTATTTCCAAACAAACCAATTAATCTTTGCTTTTTATCTAACTTGGTAAATAAAAAATTGTATAACTTAATAAAAATCAAAAAAAGTTTCTTTATCCGATTTTTTTTAATAACTGTTTATTTTAACTTTTAATAATAACTGTTAATAGATTACTTTGTTTGCTATGTTATTGTTATTTATTACGTTGTTGGTTGAGCTTAGTAGTTAATTCACCAACAATTAGTTTTTAGTAATCGTAAAAAAATCGAAAACGAAAATTTTTATATATCTTTACGTCTCAAAGGTTTCTGAATATTTTGGTAAACCTTAAAAAAAATGAATGTATGAACGTGTATGTGTGTGTGTGCGGATACAAATTTTTCCCGACGATTTCGGGAACACCGATCAATCGATTTGAATAATTCAAAAAACATTCGATTCGTATTGATAAGGAAACGTGCTGATTAGTTTTTGGCAAAAGCAGGTCTAGCCGTTCCAAAGATACGGGGCAAAAAGTGCCCCGTAAGTGCCTAAGTAAGAGACGGTTGTGACTTGTGGTTATGAGTCTTGTCCTTTTCGGGTGAAAATTAAACTGATAAAAAAATCTAACTTAGGACAAAATAGAAATCAAGAGTATAAAAAAAATCAATACAAGAAAAAAAAAACAAAGATATCTTGTTAACTTCGTTCAAAACATTATTTTTTGTTATATGTTATAAATATTACATTCATCAGCTTTGTTTAAATGATTATGTTATGTTGCGTTACATATTTCTGGCAATAAAAGACATTATAAAATATTTTGGCGTTATGCCTATTACAACCATCCTTGGGGTGTAGACGGTAGTGGCATTTGCACTTTTCTTTTATGATTAGATTTTATGACTAATTCATCGTATTTAAAGACACTGCCATTTAATTTATTTATCTCACAGCTAACTGGTAAATCAAACAAAATATGGCTGATTTAAAAAAAAAGTGGCACAACCGTACCCAGTCGCCTATACATACTGTATCGGATGCCTAGACAATTTGTCCAGGAAATGCATCCGAAACATTTAACCAAAACATTGAGGTTGCCGAAGATGTTTTTATTTGAGGTATATTTCCAGATTTACAAGCTAATTACACTAATCGTGCGTGCGAGATGTTTTGTATGCCAAAACTATGAATGTTGACGCAATAAATTTCACGATACAACAGTCATTACAACACGACAATCAAATGTCATTCACATCCATTAACACGGTTTTTGTGGATAGAATTTTATTTACCATCCTGTAAAACATCCTGCTGAGTTCCAACTTAATGCCACCATGTTACTTCCTAATAAAAAAAAAGTTCAATTTCTTATTTGTCGAAATTTGAATTCATCAATCTATGCAATTAGTTGAGAACAAATAATATTATTATTTTATATTATTGAAACTACCATTTTAAGCGGAAAGTTAGAATGTTTTTTTTACCACGTTCCTAAATGATTTCCTTTGACTCGATTATTCCATTCAGTCATTTAAAATTTCCAATCCGTTTAGCATTCGTAATAAAGATTATTAAGTTTCAAGGACAAACAATGTTAATTTCAAGATCAAGATAAAAAATAAATTTTACTGAGTTATTATTCCGCTCTTAAATATTTATAAATATCATTTTTATAGATTTAAAAAATATACCAAGTATAAAAAAATAATTTATTTCTTTGCTACTACATCCAACACAAGTTGGTTTATACTACACAATTATTAAGTTCAATAATGATAACTTTACTCAGGTGTGCTCGAAATAGATTGTTCTTTCATAATTTGTTTCAAAAAGAACATTAATAAAATTTATGATTTGTAAAAAAAATATATGAAAGAAGTTACCGCTCTTCAAATTACATTTCTACCAGATAACGTTTATATTTTATGTATGAGCCAGTATCGTGTTTGTCGCCAATAGCTTATAGTTTGTTGCGTAACAAGTATAGAAATATTCGAGAGTGTAATAAAAATATCACCCTCTCGTTAACTTTTAGCCAAATTTTGAAACCGAACGAGAAATATTTTGTAACCGTAACAAAAGGTAATGATATTTCATTGTTTTTATGGTTCTATTGTTAAACTGTATGAAACAACTTTTCGCAAACCGTCTTTCCGAAAGTATTTGTTTAAAATTTTGAATTTTAATGCGCAATGAATTGATTTAAGAAATTTGAGAATTTAACTTTTATGAGATCAAAATTATGCAAGTTGTAAGTGACGGACAAATTTTAACCAAGAGAAACTACCAATGCAAAATTTTCAGTTATCATAAACCCATATTTAAATTTATTTTTAAATGAGTCTTCTTTTAGTTTTGATGAAAGTTGATTGAATCTTTATATAGCACTGCAGTAAATCCATAAACAAACGAAATGACTAATTCAACAATCAACGATGAGAATTAAAAATTGAATAAATTAGGGACATGTTTTTTATTCTTTCTAAAATTTTATTACCATCATAAAGTAGGTAACGCTATCCGCGTTACTATCATTGGTAAGAATAAATGTAAACAAAATTTGTACTTAACATAATCTCTATTAAATTTCTGATAATTTGATATATATATGTATGTCTTATAATCATTTTTGACCACCAAATGGCATTTTTTTACATTTTTATTAGATCTCCGAAACCGCTGGACCTGCCTTCCAAAAATTTAATCAGTTCTTTATTTCGTCAATGCAAATAAATGTTTTTTGAGTCATTCAACTCGGTCGCTCAGTTATCTCAAAAACTGAACTGACTCAAAACCATTTTTGTAAGGTGACCATATGTCTCGATTTGGCCGGGACTATCCCGGATTTATACATTGTGTCCCGGGCTTTTCTAAAACCAAAATTTGTCTCGGATTGTCAGGGTTTTTAAAAAGTATTGAAGGTTTAAATTAAATCTTCGTAATTACTTGATAATAAATTTGCAACTACCCATCAAATATCTGGAAATGATATATATTATATTACCAGACAACGAGTATATATGAAATAATACATTATGATCATCTGCCGAAATACAAAATTCCAAAGGCGGGTTAAAACAGCCTCTCACATTAATAAATTCGAACTTTACAATTTCATAAAAATAATAACATTTATGGAAGTGAACGAACAAGTTTTTTAAGTTAATTATGAAGAAAATGTTAAAAAAATACAAATCAAGAGCAAAAAAACATGTAGATAAAAAAAGATATAATAAGTAAAAAAATAATATATAAGTATAATAAAGAGTACAATATGTAAAATCGAATAATAAAGTTGTTGCCAAGTAATCTGCAATTCTAATTTTAATAAAATGAATCCTTTGAAACAAAAATAAGTTTTATTGTATTCGCAAATTATTTAGCAAAAAGCTCAATCAAACCCCCCGCCCTCCGTCCCGGATTGCCATATCTAAAAATTGCCGTCCCGGTTTTGATTTAAAAAATATGGTCACCTTAATTTGTGACACTTTTTGCTCCGCATTTTCGAAAAGGCTGGACCTGCTTTTGTCAAAAACTAATTAACGTACATCCATTTTTTATAGGGTATGTTAAAATGTTCGAAAACCTTTGAAGCGTAAAGATATATAAACATTTTCATTATCGATATTTTTGCGATTACTATAACTTGCCCTACGGGGCAAATTACGAAATAATAAACATTTTTTCTTAATTTTATTTTTTTTATGATAACAGGCAATTATTATATATTAAATACGTATAGTTTTGTTTGATAGCTTTCCCATATCGTTGAAGATTTTCATTGGCTTTCATTGACATTGAATAATTGATTTACTTAAGCGTGCCTCATTTTTGACGTTCGTGGTATATAAATATATAAAATATATATAAAAGAAACCAGTAAAATCATGTTTGATGTATTAATAGCAGATCGCATCACCAAACTGTAAACATTCAACCGTTTCGATAATTAGCTTAACTTATTCCGATAATTTAAAATCAATTTACATTAAAATTGTGAAGGGATTTAGTTTGAGAATAAAACAGAATCAATCATTGTAAAGATTGATCATAGTTCTTGTCAAGATCATCAAGATTTAAGAATAGTTCTTTGGAGGCTGTTAAATAAAATTTAGTTAATTATATTTTTTGTAGAACAGCAATCAGAACTTAAGAATCCTATGAGCTGTTGTGATGGTATTTCTTAATTCCGTAGCTTGTTTAGAAGAAAAACTAACGGTTGGTCTATTGATAATAATAATTATATATACATATTTAGTATTAGAATTTCTCTAATACTTATGGCTTTTAATTTATTGTAGCAACGCCAACATATTTTAGATCTATAATTTCAAGTGAATCTGGATCTTTGGTTTGCAAAACGTTGACACAGAAAGCCTAACTTATTATTAGTCAATTTTTTTTGTCAAACTAATATCAACTAGGTGATAATATTATAATTCAGAACTAAATTAATTGATTATACAAACGGTTTTTTTTTATCCTCTTTACGCATATCATTAAAATTGAATTAAGTGACTTATTTTATTTTTTACCCGCGTCTAGTCATCAAGTTTTACAATTATATGAACCTATTGTGAATTTTGAAATAAAAAAACAAGAAATTCATTATATAATTTTATGCTCACGTACTATATGCATTGAATAGAAAATTATTAGATCCTACTACATAAAAAAGTAGTAAAACGTTTCAAAGAATAGATTTTAATAAAAACAAGTTTATATACAATAATTACAAGTCCGTCATTTACGAGTAGCTAATCTATTATATCCTCGGGAAACCCGAATCTTATTTTTTTTATAAAACTGCTAATTATTGATGAAACATGCTCGTTATAATAAAAAAGTAATCAACATATTTTTATGTAAATTTTTAAATATTTATATAAATATAACATAATATATATATATATATATATATATATATATATACAAAACGGTGTGTGTGAAAATTATATAACTGGTTTTGTAATGAAAAATATAAACAAGCGAAATGAGTGCGAACTGCTAAGATGATTTGTCGGAATCTTCAGTGAACTTTATTTTTCATTATAAATCAATTTATACAATTTGCAAATATATATAATTTACTCGTGCATAGAGTATTAAATAAACTTTATTGCAATTTATATGGAACGTGCGTTACACATTCTACTCGTATATTATAACAGAGCATTTGAAGGTGCGGTCCTTGAACATTTCATACCGTTGCAAATTAATGCAAATCGTTAATCACTAAAATCACAAATAAATGTAGGTTAAATTATATATCAATATAAATTCTGGAAAATCGTAAATATTCGTTTACTATTTTTCAAATGCAATTATTAACACCAAATATGTTAATTTGAAGGACCTTGATAAAAATTAATTTTAAAAGATTTATAGAGAAAAAAAATAAAATATAGAGAAAAATATCTATTGCAAATGTAGGCCAAATCTCAATTCACCATTACATGGTTCAATTCATTCAGTTGTTTATATTAACGTGTTAGAAAAACTGATTTCAAAAGAAAATTGTTGCTAAATTTGCCATAATTTACGCAACCAATTTTGTCAAGTCATCAATTTTTTATATATTTGTATTATAAAATTTATATAAATTTTGTAATCTTCTTTAACTCGATATATAAACTTATTAAATTCGATAAAAATAATTAACAACTATGACAATTTTTTATTATTAAGTCATTAATAAACATTTTTTTAAATATTCACTTGAATGTTTTCGGGATTTATTACTCATGTAAAAACTCGACTATCAACGAGTTTTAATAATGTGTGATCCGAAATATATAATTGTTGAAGAATAATTTTAATAATTGGTATATAAATTATGTCTATAAACCATATTAGAATTAAATATAAACAACAAACATAAGTAGCATCATATATTATATAAACCTTTGAATTTTATATTAAATAAATATAAGCTTCGCTCAAAGAAAGTTATTGTGCTGACATATTATTAAACTGAATCAAAAAAAAATTTTGTTTTCAAATGAATTTCTTTAAAATATAATTAATAAAATAAATTTGTTAAAAATTATGAATATATAAAATAAAAATAGAAAATGTATGAAATTTTTTCAAATTATTCAAATCGGTTCGATAATTTTATGTTTTCTCGACGTTTCAAGCCATTCTGAATCGAATGAGACCAATACTGAAAAAAGTATGTGTATGTGTATATGTAAACAGATTTTGACCTTAAATCGACGTTTTCTCAAAAACGGCTGGACTGATTTCAAAAATTTAGAAGCCATTCGACATTTCAATATCAAACATCAAACAAAAATCAAGAATATAAAATGGTTTATTTAATTTTCAACTTCAATTGCATAAAATGATTCATTTG
Organism: Ctenocephalides felis; assembly: GCF_003426905.1. Taxonomy (NCBI): domain Eukaryota; kingdom Metazoa; phylum Arthropoda; class Insecta; order Siphonaptera; family Pulicidae; genus Ctenocephalides; species Ctenocephalides felis. Next base: position 68,914,363 of record NW_020538040.1, read on the forward strand.
AAGTAACAATAATCAAAAATAGTAATACTTATAAACATCAAATTGAAAATTATAAGAAGTTTAGCAAAAGTAATAATTATAAAATGTTTTCGACCAAAAACTGGCAAACGAGTATCTCATGATTGCTCGTGTTTTATCTGTATTATAAAAATAAAATAGTAGGGGAGACTAAGTACAGTTATGCCAGGTAGTGACAGTCGTCATAACAGCTAAATTATACTGATTTTGTAATAGGGTCCAAAGGGAGAAAGATGAAATTTATTTGTTTGAATAAGTTCCCATCATTGCTTTCAGCTGGCGCCCTACATTAACATTATTTGTAGACCGAATTGCTTTTAAAGAACCAAAAGAAAGTATTTATGTTCGATTTATTTTTATACTAACTATTAATTGTATACCGATAGATCCCTTGGTCAGTTATTTTGCTATAAGTTGAACATTAGATTGTTTCAGCAATTAGTTCTCTTTTATGTGGCATGTATATGTTGCAACATGTATTTTTTATCTTTTTTGGGTGAATTTTGAATAGATAAAAAAAAATCTAACTGAACTAATTGTAAGACAAAATACGAAAGAGAAATGTAAAAGAAAATTGAATACAAAAAAAAACAAAAGATTTCACAAAGATTTCTCGGTTAAAAAATATGTTTTGTAATATATTGTTTTATTATATTCATAAGCTTTGTTTTAATTATTATGTTGTGACACTCGCTCTTTTTTTCTATGATTTGATTTTATGACTAATTTAAAGTATTTAAAGATAGTATTTTAGTATTTCCACGTAGACAAATGTTTAAATTACCATTTAATTCACTTTTCTCCCAGCAAACTTGTAAATTAACCAAATTATTGATAATCAAGATAAAAAGTGAAACAACTGCACCCAGTCTTCCCTACCTTATATATTCATATATATACACATACACACACACACACATATATATATATATATATTAGATGGTAGAGTATATATAATATATATATATATATATATATATATATATATATATATATATATATATATATATATATATATGCGTGTGTGTGTTTGTGGGTATATGTATGCAGATATTTATTGTTTATCATCAAATATCCTTATAAGAAGATGACATTTAAAAATGATTTGCAAATCCTTGCTGTGGGTTCAAATATCTTATTTGAGTGATCACATTTGTTTCTTTCCAAATGATATGATATTTTGCAGGAGGGTCACTATATTAATCTTAAAAGTTATATTTTTTGCATTCTTTTCACAGATTTGCGTCTTAAAGCTCTTTCTTATCATATAATTCCATCCGTTGCTATATTATGCATAAATTCATACCCAAAAATTTTCCGTATCATGTATCTGTTGTGAGCGTCTTGTTTTAAGTCTCATGATGAGATGTTGCTGTTTTACATAAACAATAAAGCAAGAGAAGAAACTCAACAAATCTGGCTGTTATACTGAAGGTTTCGTACTAAAAAAATATAATTTCATCATTGATGCATATCATTATATTAATTTATAGTTCCTACTTTGAAGAAGAAACTCATCATGTTTAAGCACATACTTTTTGTATGAACAATGTGAAACTATTTTATGATTGATTCTTGTGAGAGTTCAGCAACATTTCAGATAATGTCCTTCAAGAACATTTTAACACTATTTTCGTTTTGATAAGTTCATAATTTTTTTCAATCGGCTGTTCGGGGTCAAACTCTGTTGAATTAATGCAATAACTTTCAACTAAACCAATAGTTAACCAATATGAAGTAAATTACAGAGTTACAATAATACACAAGCTTCTCCGCTCACAGCTTTGGTCTTAAAGCTTTGTTAGTAAGAGCTTTGGCGTCGGTAAAAACTTTGGCCTCGGTAAGAGCTTTTGGCCTTGGTAAAAATTTTGGCCTTGATAATAGCTTTGGCCTCGGTAACAGCTTTTGGCTTCGGTAAGAGCTTTTCGCCTTGGTAAGAGCTTTGGCCTTGGTAAGAGCTTTGGACTTGCAACACAAGGTTTCAGGTTCAATACCCCTCGGACAGCCTGATATCAATACAATTTTCACATGAAAATATATTTACAAGAGAAAATAGCCCTTCGCAGCATTGAAAACATTCTTATAATAATATGTTCTACGTACTAATAAACATTTGCAAACCCCCTATGTTTTATACGAATTACTAACTTGCATAAAAACAAAACAATATTACACGCCTGACACTATATTCTCTTAAGCAAATATGGTCTTTATCTTTTGAGTAAATCTTAGTTTAGAAAATATTATAAAATATTTGATAGTTTTCTTCACGTATAAATCTCTCCTCAATTAACATTACACAACTGTTTTTATTAGCTTTTAAGTGTCGAATTCTTTAACTATAGTTTAGATACATATTGGTAGGTGAATTTCAAAAATACGTTTAAATGTAATTTAAAAAAATTAACAATATCGTGAAGACGTAAAGTTTATTATAATATAAATCAAATAGTTTATCCCATATTGAATTATACTGATATCAAAAATATATGAAAAATGTAGTGCATAAAAAGTTAGAATCGCTTTGCATCTAAAATACTATTTAGGAAAACATGTTGATTCCGGAATTAATAAATAACTGCAAAATAACACTTTAAACTGGTTATAGATATGGTATACAATTATATATATATATATATATATATATATATATATATATATATATATATATATATATATATATATATATATATATATATATATAGCAGTGGTGTTGTGCTAATATTTTTTTTGCCAAAACGCTAAAATTAGAAAACCGGTTCAAAAACCGGTTTCCATGTTTGTTCCGGTTCCGTTCGAAAAGGAAAGAAACAAAAAATCATTAGAAAACCCATTCATTACAATAATAGAAACGTTTAATAAAAATTAGTTAAATTACAATTTATAAAACTCACTTAAAATCGCTTTCTGTATGGAACTTTTTTTTTTTAATTTTTTTTTGCCGAAACGCGTTCCGGCTCAAAAATGATTTGCCGGAACAACGTTCCGGCGCGTTCCGGCTCGACAACACCACTGTATATAAGTATATATAACTTAATACCATCATATGTTAATTATATTCAATTAAAATTTTAAATAAATTTGTTACAACTGTATATTTTCAGTTCATTGAATTCAATCATGATGTTGTAATAAAATGTTATCACAAAAATTCAAATTATTCTAAAGATATTCAATTGTACCGGTTTATTTGGACCTAATTGATTATATGAAATCATACTACTAAATTCGTAATTTAACAAATTCTTTGCACAAATAATATATAGAATCAACATAAATGTAATAATAAATAAAATGACCATGAAAAGATACGCATCATATTTAATAATTTTGCAGAAGTGAAGAAAAAATCAATATCAAACATTATTTTAGCGTTCTAACAAAATATTATGGAACTATGGTTTATGAAGCGATATGTCTTTTCTTGTTATATGAAACATATATAATTGAATATATATTTTAGAATAATGTAATAGAATTAATAGTATCAATTAATCGTATATAAAACTAAATATGGTAGAAACTAAATTATCAGAAGCTCATACAGTTCTGAAGAGCCTCAAAACTTATCGAATCATTCAAATTGGTCTATTATCCCTAAATCCTAACAAAGAATATGTGAAATCGGCACATACATACATACATGCATACCACAAAAACACACTCTCAAAAATTTAAAAAAAAAATCCTACAATTAGTGAAATTACCCTACTGGAAGTTAATCTTCTCTATATATAAAATTGGATATATGTCTTTTTGTGTGTGTGTGTGTAATTGTTATGCAATCATAAACCATACGTCCGATCGCCGTGAAAATTTGGGAAATTGTTAGGTAAAACCCCGAACCGGTTTTCGAATATTTTAATTAAAACCAAGCGCGGTAGGAGTTGGCCGCCCCGAAGACTTTTTTTTATTTTTTCGGTCATTTCTTTTTAAATTTTTTATAATGCGTATACAAGATTCTAAATTTTCAACCTCTTACCACAAACCCCTATTTTGTAAAAATTATTATAGTAATTATATATTTTTTAATTAATTGGTAATATATAGACTAGCAGACTAGTAGAAAGGTAAACAGATAAATAGTTAAACAGATAGATAAATATATCTATAGACAGATGAACAGGTAGACAGGTAAAATTGGTAGATAGGTAAACTGGTGGATAAGTAAATTGAAGGATATGTAAAATGGTAGACAAGACAACTGGTAGATAGACGAAGATGTAGACAGATAAACAGATTGACAGGTTAATTGGTAGACACGTAAAACAGGATGACAAGTATATTGGTGAACAGGAAAATTAGTAGACCTGTAAATTGGTAGATTTACAAACAGGTTGAGTGATAAACAGGTTGATAGGTGAACTAGTAGACAGGTAGAGAGGTAGAGAGGTAGACAGATAGTCATATAGGCAGGTAGACTGAAAAACAAGAAAACTGGTTTCAAATTTTTAATTGAAAGTAAAACATGGCGAAGTAGTGTTAGTAGTAACTAGTTGCTTTTTCATTTCGGGTTTGATCACAAACTCGGCCACCTTAATATCAAACAATAATTCGAGGTCTGTTCAAAAAGTACCCGGAATTTTCGTTTTTTCAAAAAAATATTTATTTATTCGTCTACATTAATGTGGTCCCCTTCAAAGTAGTCCCCCCCAGATATAATACACTTATGCCAGCGTTTTTTCCAATTTTCGAAGCACCCTTGATATTCACTTTTTGATATGTCCTTGAGCACTCTCAGCGAGGAAAACCGCCGTCCTTTCATGGGTCTCTTCAACTTTGGGAATAGGAAAAAGTCACACGGAGCCATATCTGGTGAATTTTTGCACTTTGCAACACTTTATTTCATTTTTTACGCAAAATTTAATACAAATTCTTTGACTTTTCAATTCTTCCATTGTAAAAATCGCCGAGCTCAGAAAAACACGTCGAACCTTAGCGACTACCACAGACAAAGTAAACAGTGAATATAGCTGAAAATTTCATCATACTTTAGGGGCATGTATACCAACACAATAAAAAAAAATTTTGACAATCAGACACTCCAGACCCGCGAAATTTAATTATTAGTAATTCCGGGTACTTTTTGAACACACCTCGTATATATATATATATATATATATATATATATTTTATATATATATATATGTGTGTGTGTGTGTGTGTGTGTTATATAAATAAGAGTGGTTAACTCGGTTGCCCTCTCGTAAAATTCTGGTTATGAAATGTTCAACAAAAATAGTTTATAGAACAAGTAGTTCTGACTACTGTTAAAATATGAATATAAAAAAACTAGTAACTAAAACTTCTTAAAATTAAATTTGAATCTTACTATTTTATTATTTGTAGAATATAAATCAGAATGTATATGGTATATAAGTTTTATTATGCTTTTCAATTTATAACGTCAGCGAGCATAATTTGTTATAATAAAGTATGTAAAGTTAACAATTTGTAAAGTTCATAAAGGTGCAATTATGTAACGTAAATCAATATTGAATTGACTTGTCTTAATTATATATAATTAGATAATTGAATAGTCTTATTGCATCATGGTTTGCACAGGATTAATGAAGAAATTGCGATGTATTTTTAGAATTTGAATTTGAATTACATGTAAAGTTTTTTAAATGAATTCTATAATAACCATTGTTAAACAACAATATTGTACATTTATAAATATGCAATAATCATGTGACAGCAAAATGCAGTAAAATTTTCCACTGATTTTCATATAACGCTGCTTAACGTTGTTTAATTTTTATTAACAGTTAATATAAAAAAATCATTTTATTGAATCTTTACCAAAATTAATCAGCGCAATGATTTTCAACAGATATCTTTCATTCGGTTGAATTTTTCTGTGAAAATGTTGACAAAAAATTTAACTTAAATATCTACCGAAATTTTTGTATCACTACATTAGTTTACAAGAAAACGTCGAGAAATAATATGTGGATTTTCTGAAAAAAAAAACTTTTTGGTTAATTAATAATATGCATTTTTATTAGTCAAATGTCAGCATTTACTTATTGTCTTAAATAAAGCAACAAAAAAAATTTAAATGTGACCTGTTGTAACTACAAGGACACTTCAAAGTTAAAAATAATAGATATTTTAAATTCACTCAAAAATGTACTTAGAATTGTCTGTGATAAATAATTTCTTTTTAAAGAATTAGTTAAAAGCCAGTTTACTAACTATTTTCTGTATTTAATATTTTGTTTTATAGAAGATTGAAATTTTTTGTTTGTATATATTTTTTTATAATTATGTGATAAAATTCGATAATAGTACATTTTTTTAGTACGGAAGAAGGGTTTATGTATAACAATGATATGAATGATATTAATTGTGAAAATTCTTTTCTTCTTCTTTGCTAAAAATTCCTAAATTTCAAGCAAAGTAATGTATGGTATTGTTTCTCTTGAAAAATTTCACAAATTATTGGAATCAGAAAATATATTACCTATATAAACAACATGGATCTAGAAAGACTTGAGAGATTCACTTAACCTTGGCCATGTTATTATTTTATCTACAATATTTATTAAATGCCAAATATACAAATTTTATATACTAAAAAAACTAATTATGCATCGTGCATAAATTTTCTAACAACGTCAGAAAGATTTGATTTGCCTTCTTAAAAAAAAATTGGCAACTTGACGCCGTTACACACAAAATTGTATACAAGGAAAAACTTTTTTTGGAGGAATATAAAAATTATTAAAGGTTTCATAAATATAAATATATTTTCGAAAAATAATATCAAGTTAATGAATTGGGGTATTCGTGGTAGTTGTAAGCGTCTGGTTTTCTAGTCAAGGATTCCAGGATTCAAATTCGAATTTCAAAGACCCTTATATCAAAAAGTAAAGTTATCTATTTTTACTCATACGTGATATTATCTTTCGAAGCTTTAGCGAAAGCGAAAGTAGCTTTTACCGATGTTGCTGTGATAAGTTGAAATATGTTATAACTATTAGAAAAAGACAACCACTGGGTCGCCATATAATAAAAAAAAATCAAGTAGATAAAACTAGCATGTAGTTGTCTTTTAATATGCACAACTGTACAATAGCTTCCAACCCATCGGTTGTCATATATTAAGTCACGTTAATAACATACCACAACAAGCTTTAAAGAACTTTTTAAGTTCTGAATGCTGTTAATAGTGTAACAAAAAAAAATTTTCTCTATCGGGCTCCCTCGTTGGTAAGCGGTTAGAGCGACGGAATTTGAAGCTTGAGTCCTGGATTTGATACCCGCTTCGAGCAGCTCGATGTCAAGCAGTAGTGACATAGGATTTTATTTAGAATTATAAAAGTAATATGTTTCCGAATTAAAATAGCCCTTTCCTAAAAATTAGCACTATTACAGAAAGTAGTAATAATAAAAATTCATTACCTAGGAAACTTGGCACAACTATTTAGGTTGCCATCTATAAAAAAAAATCAGCTAATCAGCTAATAAAACTCTTCGATTCTGATTGTCATTCAAATAAAATGATAACTAGTGATGCATGACATCGTGTCATTACAATTAAAAAAATCGACTTTTGAAAATTCCGATATTTTTAACATTTTGAAAATTTTTTTACTTTTTTGAAAATATTGACTTTTGCGAAAATTTTGAAATTTTTAAGAAAATTCGACTTTTCTCAAATATTTTAAAAATTTTGAAACTCATTTAGTTCGGTTGATCCATAGTGTTTAAAATGACGAAAAAATTTCTATGAACTATATAAGTGAACACAAAACATTATAAATTTTGTGTACGAAATTATTTCCCGGATCTCCGAAATAGCTGGAATTATCTTCACAAAAATTACATCAGTTTTTCATCCGTGAAAATAAGTAAAATATCTTTTGAATCATTCAAATTGGACGCTCTGTTCTCTCGATAACTAAATTGTTGGTTGGGCCTGTCTTTGCCAAAAACCAATTAGCACGTCTCTTCATCAATAGGAGTTTTTTGAATCATTTGAAACGGTTAATTCGTATTCTCGAAATCGTCCACGAAAAAGTGTATCCGTACACTCACACGTCTACACACACTTACATCAATTTTCTCAAGTGTATTCCAAAATGTTCAGGAGGTTTTAAAACGTAAAGATATATAAAAATTTTGATTTTCGATTACTATAACTTACTTTACTCGAAGTTAATAATAAACTAGTTGGTATTGGTATTTTGCCTTGAGGCAAGTTACATGAACTTTCCGATATATGTAAATAATCGACTCAATCAATAAAAAATAAATTAATTTATAAGTGATTAGAAGTATTCCGAGTGGATTTATTACACATAATTGAAAACGATCAAACACGTTAACTTGGAGTATTTTCTAAAAGCAAATTTTCAAAAATCAATAATTTTTATAATTGAACCAGTTTCCATTGGACTTTAATGGTTTAGTATGTTCATTAAGACCAAGTACTCTATCGTTATACCAAGTAAATCGTCTAATTTTAATTTTAACAAACGTCAAAACAACTACTCATTTTCTCAAACTTTGATGAATTTTTAAAATTCAATTTTAAACTATTTATTGTAAGGCCGTAATATTTCAGTAAGTTCTATAAGACCATGATATATATCGCCAAAAAAGTTCCATAAAAATCGGCTTAATTTTTTTTTTTCAACAGTTAATTACAAGAAAACGGCTCGGTAGATTTTTACCTAATTCAGTGTCATTCCCAACTAATAACTTTTGAACAGTTTTTTATTTTTCAAAATCGATTCGGTAGTATGAGCGAGCTTAAATGTGGACGAAACGTTTAACACTTTTTTCCAAATGACAAAGAAACGGCTTGGCAGATCGTCGCAAAACTGACAAACGATAGTCCTCATCGAGATACATCAAACGGTTTTTAAATTTCAGAAATCGGTCCAGTCGTTTTTGAGAAAACGTCGATTTACGGTAAAAAATCTGTTCACATTCGATTCAGAATGGCTTGAAACGTCGAGAAAACATAAAATTAGCGAATCGGATTTTTTTATGAAAACATAAACTTCTTCGGGAAGTTAGTAATTGTTCTAAATCCTGAAATTGTTCACAGTTGAATTTATGGTGTTATATAAGCAAAGAAAGTTGATTGAAGAAAGAAAGCAATTTCGCATTGACTTATCTTTTGGGTCAGCTTTAAAATGTATCAAATCATATTGCATTGCATAAAATATGTATAAATAAGTGAGGTACCTGTGAGCACACATCATATTATTGACGTATGTCAAGTATATATAAACAAGTTGTCCACGCTCCGCCGAGCAGCACTGCTTAACAATGAAAGGTTCTGCGGATAGCGAAGCCTTCAAGCGATTCAGTAAAAATGTAAATGTAAATATCAATGTTAAGAACTACATACTGCCGATTCGTGTCAGATGGTCAGCATTACAAGCAAATATCGAAGTACGGGATATGTATACATATAAACAGGCATATATAAATAAATAAATCAATACATACATAGGGGAACTAGGGGCTTGTTGTAACAGTTTTTTTCCATTAATATATCTTGAAATTTACTGATTTTATTTCTACGAAGTTTAGATGGATTGATGCTTTATCTATTCCTATACCGAACCAAGTAAAAGCAAGTCCATAACAACAGTTTAATTTTTTACAATTAATCATTTTTTTAGAAAAAAAAACGAAGGTACAACTTACTCCGAGGTTGGAGCTAGTTGTAACGTCTACCAAGGCAAGTTATGACGAGTGCAAGTCAAGTCAAGTGCAAGTGTAGCACATTTTTCATGTAACATATTCTACATGTGCTCAAATCTTACTAATGGTGCATTCCACCCAATTTAATTTATTTGTGACCACAAACAAGACAATACCACTCTTTTCGGATTTAGATCAGAGTATGACGATGTGCTATTTTTTTACCGCAACGCGTTTCGGACTCCGGTTCACGGTTCGGAAAAACAAGCCGGTTCGTTCCGGTTTTTGTTCCAGTTCGGGTTCGATTTAAACTCTTGTTTATAATGATACATTTAAAAATTCGTCAAAAATTAGAAAAAAATCTGCAGTTTTCAAATTTTTTTTAAGGCGTTGGCCAATTCTTGTTATGAAAAATCCTCTTCAATTTCGGAACGCGTTCCTGTCCAAAAAAAAGTGCTGGACGTTCAGGAGCGTCCGGAGCGTTCCGGTCCGACAACATCACTGGAGTATGAGATTTATTTTTATTTCTGTTCACTCCAGTTTTATTTTATTTCGTTGCATTAATTTTTACCCTTCGTTTCGTGTCAACGATTATGAATTTTGTAAATTTGACAACGGATTCGTTATCAGCGTATTAGAAAACCTTCAAGCTAAGAATTTATAGCATATAGCAGCAGTTTTTCAGACAAAAATTTAGGTGGCCTACATCTCTCTATATTTTTCTGCTGAGATAAACTTTGGAATACCTTTGGAACTAAAAAGAAAATTAAGAAAATATTTTCATTTTTAACCATTTTATTTATTTATATATTTCTGCTAATTTTAACAATCAGATTTCAATACAATCTATAAGTTAAAAGATTTTTTCAGATAAAAATTTAGGTGGCCTACATCTTTTTATATTTTTCTGCTGAGATTAACTTTGGAATATCTTAGGAACTAAAAAGAAAATTGAGAAATTATTTTCATTTTTAACCATTTATATATATATATATATATATAATATATATATATATATATATATATATATATCTTCTTATATATAAAAATGGAGCTCTCTTTCAAATGTCCGAATAAAACTCGAAAACGGCTGAATCGATTTGGCCAGTCTTAGTCTTGAAAAATTCGTGCCAATCCAGAGAAAGTCCAAAAGGTGAGAAATTATTTCAAATCCGCGTAGAAACTTTACATTTTTAATTTGAAAATTTTTGTAGAAGCGTAATTTAAATAAAACAATGGACGGTGACAATTTCGTGAAATGTCAAACGCTTTTGACAGATGATGTTCAATTACGTTTAATAGGATGTTTTACGCGAATATTATTTATTTATGATAAATTTGTAGTAAGTAGTTTTGTTTGTAGTTTTATTTATATACAAAAACGTTAGTAAACGGGCCGCAAGTGTTACTAGAGACTCAAAATATAAACTTTTTTGATATGTTAATATGAAAATGCACTTTTTGGCATATTTTGCTTAAACACGGTGCTCTGAAAGATCTCATTTGTATAATTATATACTCATTGGTATTTATAAAACATTTTCTAGGTTATATTATTTTTTATTTATCTTAGTTGAATTCAGTACCTAAATTTGGTATCGATGAAATGGACATTTTGTCGAATAACATTTTTCCAGTTATAATTTCCCAGAATTTATCGCAGAATAGATAGTAATATATGAAGGTCCGGGATTAAAAAGGTCCACCACCGATGTGCCAAAAATCAGTAAAGTTAAGCATTGTTTAACGACAATATTTGAAAGTAGAGGAAAAAAGATGTATAGCCAGCTACAAACTTGATTTGAAAACGATAATCTTTGAAATGGGGGAGATAAACGGTAATCTTTGAAAATCCATAATAAAAGTATTTTCTTCCGTTGGTAGTTTTAGCATTAGTTAAAAATGTAATTATTTTGTAAAATACCTTTAAAATTATAATAAGGCTTTAAACCTTCTGCCACCTGCCCGTTACAAGTTACCCCGCATATAGGATAAAAAGGTCTAGATAACAAATTTTTGGAAGACATCAAAAAAGCACATTTCTACAATGATGAAGTAGAAGTCAGTTTACTGAACGTAGTCAGAAAATTGTTCGTTTGATATGTCTTATTTGTTGTGATATAATTGTTATGGTTTTTACAATATAGTTTATATTTGCTCAAAGTCAAATTGGACCTTTGTGTCTCGCCCTGCTCTACATATATACTTTTTATTAAATTTACTTTAATTCATCGAATGTAACTTGAAACTTTTCAAAAAGCAGGTCAAAGAAGAAATACTTAATTCATTTTTTATCTCTCCTCGCAAAAATTTGAAAATTTTGTATAAGCTCAGTAGTATTATTTACAATTATACACAAAATCCAGAATCCAAAAAGAATCTGAAAAACTTGAAACGTAATTAATAAGCCGAAAGACCAAAAAAGACTCGGATTGGATTATACGATGTTTTTTATAGAAAGTGTATAAAACTTGCAGTTTGATTGTATTGACAAAATATAGACAAACTAATGGGGTTTATTGTTTTTATAATACCTAATTGTATATAGCATTCAAACAACACATCCTTATGCACTTAAAGTATTAATATTTTTGATGCTCTAGAAATGGTTTAGAATATACCTTTTTTTATTTATTTTTATTGGCTTCTAAATCACATCTAGCCACTTACAGTCTAATATAAATTATTACTACTCTAAATAATATAAAATGTATACTTATAAGCTTAGAATATACCTTATTTAGCAAAACAACGTTTGCCGGGTCAGCTAGTATATATATATATATATATATATATATATATATATTCTGCTAATTTTAACAATCAGATTACAATACAATCTACAAGTTAAAAGATTTTTTCAGATAAAAATTTAGGTGGCCTACATCTCTCTATATTTTTTTGCTGAGATAAACTTTGGAATATCTTTGGAACTAAAAAGGAAATTAAGAAAATATTTTCATTTTTAACCATTTTACAACCAAGTATATAATATTTATAAATTTTTGTTAAATAAATCTTGTAGAAATTTAGAGTCTTTATTAACTTGCCAAAAAAAGTTTATGTTTTCACCAGAAAATCTGATTTGCAAATTGTGTGTTTTTTGACGCTTCATGTCGTTCTGAAAGTGTCTATGCATGTGAGCTAAAATTTGAACTTTTGTCGACGTTTTTTTAAACTGCTGCACCTATTTCAAAAATTAAAAAAGCATTAGAAAAACGGAATAAGAACTCCCTTGAAAATCCGCCAAAAATCGGTAAACGGTTTTCAAAATTTAAAAAACATTCAAAATGTATTAGTTGAAAATGGTGCTAATTAATTTTTGGTGAACATCGACCAGGCTCTTCTTCGTAATCAATTGTTGCAAGAAAACTGGCGATTTTGATAAAACTTTGCATGGTAATAGAGTATATGATCTTACCGAGCATAATAAGCCTACGAAACGTGATTATAGAAGTTCATTAAAGATTGTAGTAATGGATGGAAAACTTATATCGTCACAATTCGTATTGATTAAGTAATTGGTTTAATAAGGTAAAAAAATAAACATTGTTATCAAATTATTGTTGTATTTATAAAATTTGTCGGCAATCGCATTCAGAGAAAGTGTCTTATAAATTTATTAAAATTCATACATACATTTTCTTCAAATAATCATGTTTAGCATAGTATTTTTTATTTATTTAAATAGAATCCGAACTTACAAAGTTTCTTCGAGTCTATGTGTGAAATGAAATAACTACGTTGCAAATTGAAAGTAAACATATTCCTACTGAAAGAATAAAATTGAACGCATGAATTCTTCTGCTAATAGTAAGATATATACATATTTGCATATTGATCAATAATCCAATGTGGTACATACCTGGGCATTTTGTTTTGAGTTCATTGCAGGATGAGGATGTTTATGTTGTTTTGTTTATAATAAATTCAACTCATGAGATTTTTTAGCTCGATAGTTGCGACAATATACTTCTTGCTCTAAAAAAATAAATTAAAGACTTTTCGATAATGGTGATTTAATTTAACTTAATGGCTTTGTATATCAAATACTTTAATAATACATTTTTAAAGACAGATCGATCTAAATCTTTACTCAATTTGTTAAGATGTTGAAGAATAATGCAATTATAGTTGCCATTTCATTAAATGTTGCCAATTGAGATTGGAAGTTGTACTATTCTAATAAAGTCTATCTGAACTGACCTCATACCTTAAACAATGTTGAATTTGACATCAACTGTTATCAACTAAATCCAACATTAATGTGTGTGTGAAAATGAAATTTTCGCATATTTTTATGTTTCAAAGGTTTCTGAATATTTTGGCATACCTTAGAAAAAATGGATGTTTATGAGTGTGAATGAAGTTTGTATGCGTGTGCGACGCTAACGGATCAACCGATTTGAATAAGTCAAAAAGACATTCGATTCCTATTGATGGGAAGACGTGCTGATTAGTTTTTGACAAAGGCAGATCCAGCTGTTTGAAAAGTACAATGCAAAAAGTGCAAAAAATGACAATTCAGTTTTTAAAACATCAAAGCGTCCGATTTGATGATTCCAAAAACATTTCGCTCGACGGAATGATGTACTAATTAATTTTTTGGAAAAAGGAGTAGAAAAAATATGTCATTTAGCAGTAGAAAATGATAATTGCATATATATACATCAAATTATACGATATTTTATAGAGATATTTCCAATTATTTTCACAAATGTTTAGAAAAATTCAAGATTTTCTAAGATCGACTTGGCCGTATTTTCGAAATTAAATGCTATTTAGACCTAATTTTATTTTAACTTATTTATTTACTTTCATGAAATTCACATAAGCGTAATTCTGTAATTTTGCAATTCTTTTATTGTTAGTTTTTAGTATCTGAGAATCACATTGTTACTTTTTTTTTACTAAACAACGACATCGATGTAGACTGAAACCTACGGATTTATTAAAGTAATAAATTTAATTAAAATAAATTTAATTACCCAGTTTTTTTATCGAGTCATATCTCAACTAAATCATCTATATCTATTAGAGTGGTCCATAATAAAGATATTTTCGGATTTCTTTGCTCCCAGGGGCTCAAATGTTTCAAAATTGATAAAAATGAATTCTTTGAAAGTTTTAGATCTCAATATTAACTGCAAGATAGCCCGCAATGCAACCAGAGTTTCTTATAGAAACAGCATGTGTAAAATTCCATTTGTTTTCTAGAATTTTATAACTTAGCGATAAGTAAATCAAAATTGAGAATAATATTGTATTTGCTCATTTTAAACATAAATAAAAATTACAACAAAAATTTGATAAATTTTGTAAAAAAAGTATTTACTTAGGAAGAAGAACCAAAAAACTTAGGTTGCTGTACAGACTACTTTAAAGTTAATATTAAGAACTAAAACTTTCAGAGAATTTTTTTTATCAATTAGGAGTCAAATCAAATTCGGCCCACAATATACATGGTCTGTTCAAAAAGTACCCGGAATTACTAATAATTAAATTTCGCGGGTCTGGAGTGTCTGATTGTCAAAATTTTTTTTTTATTGTGTTGGTATACATGCCCCTAAAGTATGATGAAATTTTCAGCTATATTCACTGTTTACTTTGTCTGTGGTAGTCGCTAAGGTTCGACGTGTTTTTCTGAGCTCGGCGATTTTTACAATGGAAGAATTGAAAAAGTCAAAGAATTTGTATTAAATTTTGCGTAAAAAATGAAATAAAGTGTTGCAAAGTGCAAAAATTCACCAGATATGGCTCCGTGTGACTTTTTCCTATTCCCAAAGTTGAAGAGACCCATGAAAGGACGGCGGTTTTCCTCGATTGAAGAAAATCGCCGAGAGTGCTCAAGGACATATCAAAAAGTGAATATCAAGGGTGCTTCGAAAATTGGAAAAAACGCTGGCATAAGTGTATTATATCTGGGGGGGACTACTTTGAAGGGGACCACATTAATGTAGACGAATAAATAAATATTTTTTTGAAAAAACGAAAATTACGAAAACTTTTTGAACAGACCTCGTATACCTCAGCTAGATTAGTTGTCCACTCAGTAGAGTGGCAACTATTGTAATTTTTAAACATTAGCCAATTTATTTATGTGTGTGTATGAGTGTATTTGTATTTATTTATGTCTATTAAATAAAGTATAGATAAAAAAAAAATTAAAAATTTGAGCCCCTGGAAGCAAGGAAATTTGAAAAAAATCATACAAATTAGCGTCTCTAAAATAGTTTTCACATCAAGCGTTTCAGCGTCGACAAAATTATTTATTTCTAATTATTACCGAATATGGTTTTGTCGCATCACTTCAATGCCGAACAACTGGAACTCTATTCATGGTCAAATAAAAAACTACTCGTTACCTCCACAAACCAAATGACCTAAAAAATGTTATATTAATATTTAATATATGTCTATTTCTAAATGTTGCATACAGCCTTCAAGAAATTTGAACTTCGTCCCAATACGACGTCGTTCAAAATAGTCGGTGATTTTTTAAGACTTCCTTAAATGCGTCATTTGATAATTTGTTGCGACGGTTGTTTAACATTCGGACGCTTTTTTGTCAAGATTAACTTTTTGTCATTGTTGTTCTTAGTTAACATAATAATTTAAAAAAAATCTAAAAATCCAGAATATTTCTTAATTACCTTTTCACATGAAACTATAAAAAGTTTCCTAAATGTTTATTAATATGGTGATTTAAGCGTTCTATACAATTTTAGCTATGTTACACGGATTTGGTTCTATCTTCCTATGTGTACATCTTATAAATAATTGATGAGAAAATAAACATATATGTGTTTATGCATGTATATATATTCACTTAGTAATAAAAAGAGATAAATAAAGACAGACGTAGCAGCTAGTATTTACCAACACATTCTTTATATTATTAATTTATAAATAAGCGTGAGAATATTTAAATATCATTACTAAATAAGTATTTTTTCTATCATAAAAGTAACAACTAGAATCTTGTGTCACAAACAATTAGATAAAAATGCACAGAAAGTGTAATGGTAAATTGATTTTCCCAAAATGCTGTAAAATATCATTACTACACAAAATTACAATAATATTCGATCTAATTAATTTGTCAAACAATTATGATCGTGCTTATGCTTTAAATGTTACAAAGTTTGTATCATTTTTATGATGAAGAGTTTTTATTAATTTTATATATATATATATATATATATATATATAATACTACAATATTTAAAAATAAAATATATATCCCAAATCAGCTCACGGTTATTAATATACTTATATTGCATGATACTCATTTTGAAAATAATTGTATATATATATATATATATATATATATATATATATATATATATATATATAAACGTGTTTCTGTATGTGGAAAAACTAATAATATATAACATTTAAAAATATATATTAAACAAGCAATACAATTTTATTGAATTTCTGAACGTTAAATACACATTTGACTAACAATAAGTCTTGCACAAAAAGCTCTAGGAGATAAAATAATAATCTGTTTTTTTATTACTTAAATTCGAAAAATATATTAAATTGCATCAACAGTAAAACTTCATTAGTATCAGATTTGTATTATAATTTATTTATATTTTTTAGGTTTTATGTGCAAAAGTTTAATGCAAATACCGAAAAATTTATGAAGTTGATTGCAAAGCATTACAAGGTTAATTTCGTACCAAAGTGAAATTACCAGTTAAAGTTTTAATAACATATAAAACATGTGATTTAATTATCGAAAGAATCAGATTACTGAAATGAGAAACAAATATATAAATACATACATATATAAAAAATATGAATACACACACTAAATTTGAACGTTAAAAATAACTAACATTGTATGATCTGTGTATATATATATATATATATATATATATATAATAATCTGAACACGTAATATATTTCAAATAAACAAAACAACTTTCGTTTGAAATAATATAAATAATATTTTTTTATTGGTTTATTATATTAATGTTTTATTTTTATTTATTTTTTATTTTAAATATACCTTTGATTCTGTAAAAATATAAAAAAGGTATTCAGTGCTAACACGATTGTAAACATTTTGAGCATTTCCTGATGAATGCTTGGCATTCATTACTAGATACAAAAATAATAATCAATTCCAAAATGTTCCTGTCTATAAATGTTATGCACTAATGCTTTTTAAAATATAAAATCAAATTTATATATTGTAAATGTATGTTCTTCAATGTCGACAATTTCGTATCAAACTAATTGCATAAAATTCACTATAGTATCAAGTTTACAACAGGTACGTTTTCGTCAGAATGCGGGTAAATAGCGAGTTGCTAGTAGATTCAATTCAGTGCATGGTTAAAATCCTAGGCAATATGAGAGAATATAATATTATATTCATGATCATGAATTTCCTAAAACACGCAGAAAATAGTATTTTAAAATGCTCGATAATTATTAACTATTTTATAACTTGATTAGACGAAAGAGTTTACCTTATAACACAAATTACAAACAGATGTGACAATAAATTTCTGTTTAGGTAAATTACCACATGTGTATCAACTTTTTTAAACTTTGAATCACTCTTTGATAGTTCGTGGTATAAAAATACTAGGTACTACATTATGCTGTTAACAAATTAATATATAAATAGCTACTCGTAAACAGCTTGAATGATTATGCCTCATAAACAAAACTTAAGTAAGTCGCTTGAAACTTAAAATAAATATTTGCAAGTCATAAAATTTCGTTTTTGATAATAAAAGTGAAAAATTTATAGAAAGCTAATTTTTAACTTTCCGTAGGGCAAGTTATAGTAATCGCAAAAAAATCGAAAATTTTTATAGATCTTTACGTTTCAAAACCTTCTGAACATTTTGGCATACCTTAGAAAAAATGGATGTATGTGTGTGTGTATGTGTGGGTGTATGCGTCGGTGTGTGTGCGTGTATGTATGTATGTTCGGATACAAATTTCCGTCGACGATTTCGGGAACACGGATCAACCGATTTGAATAATTCAATAAACATTCAATTTGTATTGATAAGGAGACGTGCTGATTAGTTTTTGGCGAAGGCAGGTCTAGCCGTTCCAAAGATACGGGGCAAAAAGTGCCGAAAACGGTAACTCAGTTTTTAAGAGAACGGAGCGTCCGATTTGAATAATTCAAAAAACATTTTATTTGTATTGACTAAATGAAAAACTGTTCAAACTTTTGGAAAGGCAGGTCCAACGACTTTGGAGATATGGAGGAAAAAGTAAAAAAATGAGCTATTCGGCGGTCAAAAATGAACATTAGACATATGCACATCAAATTATCAGATATTTTATAGAGATTTTAACAATAAGTATAAATTTTTTTACATTCCTATGGGTTCCGTACCAATGTTTATGCGTTAGACGGCGACGCGGCGCTTACGCGCTTTGATATTTTGTCTTTATGCAGTTAAAGCAGTACGATTGCTTTGAAAAAAAGTTCAGAATTTCCAAAATATTTCAAAATAAATGATTTAAGATAGAATGATTCAATATGGTTCAAAATTCTATTAAAAGTTTCAAATCATTTATGAACTTTTATTGATTATTATTATTATTGATTATTTTTAATTACTCGAATTTTGAATTGCGGTACGGGAAGTTCCAGCAATTTCCCTTAAGGCACGATGCCCTAATTGCCTCAAGACAGAATTCCACTCACAGCTAGTTGAAATAATATTTATAATTAGTGGGGTATGGCATAGTGCTTTAAGGCAAATTTCTGAATTTCTGAAAAGTTCGAGGAATATTAAATGTTTTCAAATAGATTATTATAAATACTGAAACATAGTTTAATATTTATAAGAATTATAGAAACTGAATTACAATGTTAAAATTATTTATTGAAATTATTTTTTTCCACAAGCAAATGTTTTGTCAACACAAGCAGGAAGTGCTTTGAATCATACAAATCGGACGCTCACATACTTCTATTTTTGTACATTTAGCTCTGTATTTTAGGGCTCGCCCGTAGGTAAGCGGTTAAGAGCGACGGGACTTGTTTCAGAGGTCCCGGGTACGAAACTCACTTCGACCAGCCTGTTGTCAGGCAACATTGACAACGATTTTCACTTGGAAATATAGATAGCAATATGTTTCCAAGTGAAAATAGCCCTCACCCGGCATTGTTGCACCATACTTGCCCTATTACAAAGATTGTAATAAAAATTTATCATACAGAGATGTGACAACTGTTTGGGTTGCCATCTGTAATAAAACAAACGTAGTTTGTAAGATCTTACTCACAACAGCTCATAGAACCCATTAGTTCTGATTGTTGTTCAAATAAAAAAAAAATAAAAAAAGCTCTGTATTTTCAAAATGGCTGGACCGGCTTTTGTCAAAAACTGATCATTACAAATTGAATGTTCTTTAGATTCTCTCAAAACTCGTTTTCTATTTTCTGCACTCTTTGCTTCATATCTCCGTAACGGCTGGACCTGCCAAAAACTAATCAACACATCTCCCTATCAATAGAAATTGAATATTTTTTTATCTATTCAAATCGGTTGATCCGTGCTTCCGAAAACGTGGACCAAAAAATGCGGACACACAAAACACACACACATCCATTTTTTCTGAGGTATGCCAAAAAGTTCAGAATCTTTTGAAACGTGAAAATAAGCAAAAATTTTTATTTTTGATTTTCGGCCCATTACTGTAACTTACCCTACAAGAAGTTAATAAATATCATATAAAATCAACATTTATAAAAATGTGGACTTTTAAGGGATCGATTATTTTGCAGTGAATTTAAATTTAGTTGTGAATAAAATTGATTATTATATATATTTTTGTACATCTGCTATCAACAAATATAAATGACATGCATTTTTTTTAATTTTCAGTATATATTAGTTTTGGATGAAAAGGCAATGATGTAAATGATACCGTTGTAATATCTTTTCTAATTATGTGTTTACAATCGTGTATACTGTTATATATCTTGATACCGTATCTAATAATATATAAAATACACACTCACACTAATTATATTATTTTAATAATTCTAGGCCATTTTTATTAAAAATTTATTTTACACAAAACCTGAAAATATTTAATGTTCCAAAATTTATGCTAGCACAACACAAACTAATAAAGGGTTAATAGCAAATTTAAAAATATTTATCCATATACTTTGTGATCTGTGATAAATGGTGTGATACAATGTGTGGGAATGCAAATTGAAAATTAAAAATATGATTTAATTTTCTGAAAATTAACTAATAAATATACAAATGTTTCATGAACATCGTGTGCATTTACTCTTTTTAACTAATTAGTAAATAGTTATATGCGTTCTGAATTTAGAATAGATGATATCTATATGATTTGCAATTAAATTATCTTTAAAATGTTTTATTGATATCTATTTTTAAATTATGACATCTTATAAAAGACAAAAATAGACAAAATCTCCTATCGAAACAAATAATATCATCTCCATTTTAATATGGGTATTAGCTAAAATAAAAGACCGGTTTAATAAATTCCTCAGGAGTCGTTCTTTTTACAAAAACTTGTAATATGAATATTTTATTAGACACTACGTATACTTTAAAAACAAGTAGTAAAACCAAAATACAGTTTCATTTTGAATAAATATTATTTGAATAAGCTAGACTAAATCTAATAAAAATAAATAAAATTCTAGCAGGTTTGTATGAACATAATTATTAACTTCCCGTAAGGTGAGTTGTAGTAATCGCAAAAAATCGGTAATATTTTTTTATATTTTTACGCTTCAACGTCTTCTGAACACTTTCGCATACATTATATTGGATGCTTGTGTGAGTGTAGTATGCATGAAAATTTCGAAATTTTCAAAAAAAAAAATGGATTTTTTCAAAAATTTCTATCATGATTCGTTGTTCTATAAATATAAAAATAATCATTTGATTTATTCATTAAAAAATAATTTATAATAATACTAAATACGTGTTATTGATTAAACTCGACAAAAAAAAAAACATTACTCACTTACCCAGTCATAAAGGTTCCAAGCACTAACATATGCGACGACGACGACGACCCGATGCGTTAGCGCTCGGGTCGACGCGCCCATGTTATTCCTTCAAGAAGCAGCAACAAAATGACCGAGTTAGTTCGAAAATTGTTATCAAATCAACAGATGCCATAGATACGTAATGCTGCATTGTTTAGATACGAATTTGTAAACAAATCATTTGAAGTTGTATCAAAATATCGATATAGTAGATACAATTGCCCTCTGTTGATGTATTAGTTTTTATGTTCTATCTATAATATTTTAAAGACTCACTTTGGGAACTGAGCTGATGGTACGTTGTAAGCGAATAACAAAGGCACGCAAATTATCGGGAAATGTTTTCATAAATAAATCTATAATATTTCAAGATCTATGAAGAAATATAAAAGGATCGCTTAAATGAAATAAATGCTATTTGGTAATAATTTTATGAAAAAATCAAAGTTTTATTTTAACTTGAATTCATTTATTTAAATCGTGAATCAATTCATGCGGTGATAAATGATTTTTTTTTTCATTTCGAGCAGTATTCGATATCATATACATAGATATATTTATTATTCTTGTATTTTAGTACAGAGCCCTAAAAATTATGCATATTGTAATGTTTGTATAAAATCTGTTTATTCATATACTCATATTAGTCAAAAGCAAAAATTTATATTTTAAATTTTAACAATAAATTTAAATTGAAATTATTTAAATTAAATTTAAAGTACGCAAAGGTATAAAGATTTTTATAAAGATTTTAATAGGATGCTTTTTTTATTATATTACAAATCATGTAAAAAGACAAATGAAAAATGAGTTATTTATTCAAATAAATAAAGTAATTATCAATACTCTTTGTTAAATTGTTAAATCATTAAATTTTCTTCTAAGTTTTCAATGCAATAAAAATGTGACACAATAGTGCAAAGGTTAAAAGTTTTACCTTATAATTAGATAGTAAGTAATATGTTGCAGCTTATGTAACAAAAACTTTATTTTCACTTCCATATTTTCTCATAACATTCTAATCACATAATTCTCAATTTTAAACCATTTATATAGTCTATAGAATTGCTTAATGTGAAAAATCTTAGAAATCTCTACAGAATATTCTGACATCTAAATAATTACTATTGTATATGCGATTAACGTCGAATAATTAATATTCTATATGTATGGCGAACGAGTTTAATTTGATTAAACGAACTTGTATTCAAATGTTAGAACTTTAGAATGTCAAATCTTTGAATTGCAAATTATTTACATAGATAATATACTGTGATCAGAATAAATATGAATATTCATTTGAGTGTTAAAATTATATTACTATTACAGCCTTTGATATTAATTACTAATTGATCTATAAATTTTTAGCAATAAATAAAAAAAGTTCAATTAGATTCTTTTACTATGAAATAGAATAAAATTAAACTCAAGTTTTTCTAGAATCATGTTAAAAATAATTCAAGAAAGAATTATACATTTAAAAAGAAATAGATATCTGTAATACAGTATCAAAAGAACAGAATAAAAATTACTCAGTAGTCAAACCATAGATAAAATATCCAATGAATAATTGCTATAATTCATAATATAAATTGCAATTATTTTGTATTCCAGAACATTTTTTAAAGCCGAACTATTTCATCAACCCTATATTAATGTTAAGAAAGAAAGAAATATTTTTCTTATTTACATCTCTTTCAAACTTAATTAAATAGTAAGAAAAATGCATGTAAGAAAGAAATGTGATATGCATTTGTGAAGAGAGAAAGAAAGATTATACATATTTAGTTCTTAAATAGTTTTTATACTAATTCTAATTACTAACATTGTTAACCTTTTCCACTCGGATGACGGCGGCAAAATTCATGTAAATCTCGGAATACGCGAGTGTAAAAGGTTAAAATTATGACTTTATGTAGTGTTTACAAAGGAACAAGTTGCTCAATACTAGTTAATCAATCAGTAGTAAAAATATTTTGCTTTCGACATTTTAAACAATCGAGTTTTTCATGATTAAAATGCTGTAATGATATATATTACACTCATTATGTTGTGAATTATTTAGATTTAGCAAACTGATAAATTATAAATATATATTTGCTAATTGTTTGTTGGTAGAAGCATGTGGGTATATAAGCCAAATTTCAACATTTTGCTTGATCAGTTTCTTTATAATTAGCAGAAAAGTGCACGAACAATTTTTTCGTCCACGACTTTGCCAAAAATCCTGAACCGATTTTGCAAATTCGAAAACTGATTGAAAGATATCAGTTGGGAATAGTATAGTAGTAATGCTTTCTAGTAAAAATGACCGGACGGTTTTTTCTGGATTAACAGTTTTAAAAAAATTGGGTCAAAATATCAAAATTGTATCGTCTCAATTTAAAAAGTTGCTAAATCTCATCTTATTGATTAGGTCGATTATTTACACATATCCGGAAGTTCGTGCTACTTGTCTTAAGGCACTCCACTTGCAACTAATTTATTAATTTATTTATATCTCTATGTTGTATGTCGTATGTTGTATGTGTGTGCGTTAATAATATATTAATATAACAGCCAGTGGTGTATTAATGCGACACGATACATTTTTAAGTCGATCTGGTTAAGTATTTCTAATTGGTTCCGAATTATTATATTCTAAATTTATCAGAGCTCAATAAAACAGGTTCTACGAGTGATAATCATCTAAATAGCAAATTATAATAAATTATAAAAAAAACGTATATACAAAATAAACCTGACAACGTAAAATATATTTAAATATTAATTTATTATGTAAAATCATTTGCAAATAATAATGCATACGTATTCGCTATATAATTTGTTTCCGCTCAAGGTCGGCAAATGTCGATTTTACAATACAACTTTGCACTATGTGGAAAAGCGTCAAGTGAAACTTTTATTAATGCATTGTGTGTATTTTCTAGAATAATAAAAATGTTGCTTTGAAAATAAAAATAGACATGTCGATGAATGCAAATCGAGAAATAGACGCAGAAAAAGTCCGAAAAGACTTTGAATTTGAAAGTCTCGCGCCATCGCGGATGGAAGGTGGAAGTGATAATGCATTCAGCGAGCGTATAAGATTTCCGATGAGGAGGAGACAGGCGATGATTAATTCTTAACGACTAAATTATAATGTTAAACTAGGTGCATGGCATTGAGCCTTACACAAATTTATGGAACTTCCCGATATATAAACAAATATTAAATGAACAACATTAATAAAAAATGAATAACATTAATAAATATGTAACACTGCAATCGTAATAGTACGCAAATTCAAATCCGAATGCAAACAGAATTTATAAATCAAATAATAAATGGAAAATTTTGATATTTTACGAGATTCGAACATTTTTAAATTCCTTAAACATTTTAGCATAATAACAATTTCGATAAATATAATTTCATTTTCATTTCATAGAATTTTTGATATTTTAAAATTTTGACAATATTTGTACAAAAATAAAATAACTAATTATTCAATGTTTATTTAGCCAAACTCGGCATCAGACAGTATAAAGTAAAATTTCTACATGAATTTATGGATCTCAAATATTATATCAAGTAAAAATCGCCTTTCGCTGGCATAGCTCCATATAAAATTATAAGAAAATAATAAAATTCTTTAATTATTAAGAATAAATTATTAGTCACAACTAGGTAAGGCAACTACTAGATTGTCTACTAAAACTTAGTCATACACTATACATATCAATAAATATTACCAAATGTCCTCATAATATGGATAGGGTGCGGTGGACAGAAGAGGGCCACGTTTTTATTTTTGGTTGTAAAATGTTTAAAAATGAAAATAATTCTTAAATTTTTTTAGTTACAAGGGTATTCCAAAATGCAACTTTTTATCATAGCAGATGCTTGCAATTATGTTTGGAAGTATTTCTGTTTTTGAATGCAAAAAAGTGTATTTACCGAAAATGTATCGAGAAGTGGACCACCAGAATTTTAATCTAAAAAAATGCTGCCATATGCTACAAATTCTTACCCTGAGGGTTTTCAAATGCGTTGATTACGAATTCGTTGTTAAATTTACAAAATTCATAATCATTGACACTTCAGTAATAATGTTATTTTAATGTCTGAAAAAAAGTAAAAAGGCAGAAATGATAAAATTGATGAAAAACAACATTCAAAGACAGATTTTAGGCGCAATTGGTGCTCGTCAAGTCGGTGCAGTTGGTCATATCGACGCACTTCAAATGGAAGTGCCTGTCGCAGTTATCGCACTCGATGGAGTTTTGTCTTGTCAGTTTTACCGGCATCAATTTATTGCAAACCATGCAAAAATCGATGTCTCATTTGGAGAAACCGAAAACTTTCTTTTTTGCCTTTTTTCACAGCTGATTGTGAAATATTGGCCTTCTTGGAAACTTTCGCTGGTACTTGCGATTTTTACGCTGTGCTGCTTCTGCTGCTTCCGCCGCGACCTCTGTTTTTAGGGGATGTAATGATGCATTGAAAGCAATCTGCTAACGTTGGTAACAGCAGAAGCAACGCAATCCGATATTTTATTTATTTTTACTTCCTTCATAGCAACTATCAATTTTTCATAATTCACCACTTTTTTGGAGTTCCCTGTTTTTTTAGGGGTCATGATGACTAAAGCGATAAAAATAAGCAAATAAAACATTTAAATGATTAAATAAAAACACTCTACTGTGCAAAGAATGGCATTACTCAAGTGGCCTATATCAGTCCACAAATAATGGCCTGCTCCATCTACAAACGCCAAACGATAAGCATCCCAAAAAACACAATGTAAACAATTGGCAAAAATCATTTTGCATTTCAAAAATTATATGTCTATATAATACATTGCATATTTACTTGAATTTTTTTCGTGAAAATTAGATAGCAAATCAACTAAGAGCGCGTACGAGGGTAAAAACTTTTTCGTCGAAATTCTTAGCGTGTTTCTCGTGTACAGTGCGAATGTAGGTTTATAACCTACAAATGCTTTTTAAATTTAACAAGTATCAAAATATGATAAATATGTGCGCGGTTCGACGTACATGTCACTACTCTTAGAGTTATTTGTTTGGTCCACTCCAACCTGTGGCTCATTTCTGTTCACCGCGCCCTAAAACGTAATTAAAAAAACTGAAAAATGATACAGTAGTACGTAATGTAGATGTAGGTGCTCGATTCGTTCTATAAGCAAGTTCGATAATATGCGAAACGCAATTTTCCATAGTAATATGTTAATAAAATCAATTTGTATAAAATTTAGCCGCCTGAAATAAAATATATGTAATTATTTTATTATTTAATCATTATATATGTAATTAAGACATTTAAAGTGAAAATATTACATATTTACGAAATGAGGTAATTATGAAATCATTCATATTCAAAAAATTGGTACTATTTTTTTCTTTTTCCTTTTAGCTCCTGAATACTTAAAGAAACTGTCAATTGTTGTTTATTGAAGAGAAAACTTTGATAAATTTTAATCTTCAAGATTGTTTATGAATTTTTGCACCTCATTCCTAAAAGTCTCATATGACGGCACTAAAAACCGCCTGTTTAGTCTTTTCTTCCGCGTTTTTTGATATTTCGTTTCCAAAATTTACTCAAGGCTTTTGGGGTGTGAACAGGGGCGTAACTAGCGCCGTATCAGCCGTATCAAAAATACGGGCCCCCCGATCCAAGTGGGCCCCAAACGAGCGTAAGCAGAAATTGATAACAACTTTAAAGCAAAACAATGATTTTTCAAAAAATTGAACGCTTTAAGAGAATTTATTTCTGCTGCAAAATATTCAAAAAAGATTTTAAAACTTTGTATGTACTTTTCGAATACGATACCCATAATATTTTTCAAATTAATTATACCTTTGTTTTCCAACTTAGCTGATGATAAGACCCAAGCTCTAGAGTAATTATTATCGGCGATGGCTTTATTATTGATTACTGCTGCAATTAATTCAATTAGTAAAACTTTTGCACATCCAATAAGTTAATATTCTTGTAGATTGTAGATATATGAACAAATTTGTAAAACTACCAGTTCATACATTCTTCAACAAAAATTTGAATTTGGAATTTTTATAATTCTATTTATAACATTTCTAAATTTGTCTGCATGCCGTGTAAGTTTAATAGTTAGATTCAGATAAATATAATCAACTAAATCATTTTCATTCTAAAATTCTGAATAACTGACCTGTCTGTAATGATTGTTAGATCTTAAAACAATTTCGATGAATTTTCATTCTAATTATTAGCTGTGTTATATTACAGTTAATTTTTTAAAGTTATGATCTGAAATTTAGTCGTCTTTTTCTAAGTTTTTTAAGTTGTGCCATTTTAATTGCTTTTAGAACTTAATATGACTTATTTCATATGAAATATTTTTGATAAACAAGTGCAAACCGTTACAAAGTTTTATGTACAATGGGAGCGAAGTAATGCAAGCGAAGTAATGCGAAAAATTTAAATTAAAATTTACTAATTAATTAACAATTACAATTTAGTATCATTAAAATTGGAGTCTTGTCTAAACACGCATAGAAAAAAGACGTTTTTGTAAAGTAATAATAAATAAAATTGAACATAAAAATATAACAAAAATTTTATTAAATAAACGTCTCCGGATAAACTGTCGACTGTAAAGATATCTTATGTGATCATGATCAATTGATGGTTCTAAAGACAGTTTTAAATACAAAAAACTAGAGAATTATATTAAGGCACAATAATGGATGAAATAGGCTTGCATCCAGGGTTCACGGCGTAATAACAGTATGCATTTTATTTTTGGCCCTTCCCGTTACAATCGCAACTGCCAAAAAAATTTTTTTTTCAGAATTAAAGCTAATTAAAAATTACGTATAAACTTTAGGAGGTAAATGTCTATCAGACCAGACTATTGTTTCTAAAGTCAAACTTTAAAAAATCTAAAGATCACTTAATAATTAAATTTTTCGAAAAAATGCAAGGAGATAGAGATATATCTGAAATGTCGGGAATCATTTGTGAAAAATTCAGAAAATTAAAGAAAATTGGATTGATAAATAATAAGAATGATGAATAAATAGTCTTTTAATTTTATGTATTTTTTATATTTTTTTTCTTCTTGAGGGGGCCCCCAAACATATTTTGATACGGAGCCCCGCCAAGGCACGCTAAAATTTAAAGATCTAAAGATCACTTAATAATTTAATTTTTCGAAAAAATGCAAGGAGATAGAGATATATCTGAAATGTCGGGAATCATTTGTGAAAAATTCAGAAAATTAAAGAAAATTGGATTGATAAATAATAAGAATGATGAATAAATAGTCTTTTAATTTTATGTATTTTTTATATTTTTTTTCTTCTTGAGGGGGCCCCCAAACATATTTTGATACGGGGCCCCGCCAAGGCACGCTACGCCCCTGGGTGTGAAGAAAGAATTATACAATAATAAGAGCTTTAAGTGCGAGCTTGTTTTCCAATAAATATGTATTTGATCCGGAAGCAACATTTCCAAAGTCCACATTTGTACTATAACTTTGGCCATCGAGGCCTACTGATTGCCTCCAAATGTGAAATGCGTTTGTGAAGTATTGTTTGTTGTGTGAAACGCTCGAGTTCGAAAAAAGTTGGTTGTGCTCAACGTTCATTGTGCAAAGTGCACATTGTCCGAGGCATCACTGTATATATATATATATATATATATATATATATATATGCCGTTTTCAAAAACGTTTAAATTTAAACTTATTAACTTCCCGTAGGGTAAGTTATTGTAATGGGCCGAAAATCGGAATTGAAAATTTTTACATTTCTCGACGTTTTGAAGGTTTCTGAACGTTTTGGCATACCTCAGAAAAAATGGATGTGTGTGTGTGTGTGTGTGTGTGTGTGTGTGTGTATGTATGTATGGATACAAATTTTCGTCCACGTTTTCGGGCGTACGGATCAACCGATTTGAATGGTTTAAAAAACATTCGATTCCTATTAATAAGGAGAAGAGCTGATTAGTTTTTGGCAAAGACAGGTCCAGCAGTTACGGAGATAAGGAGCAAAGAGTGCAGAAAATAGAAATCGAGTTTTTGAGAGAACGGAGCATCCGATTTGAATGATCTAAAAAACATTCCATTAGTAATGATTGGGAGAAAGGGTTATTAGTTTTTCGCAAAGGCAGGCCCAGCCATTTCGGAGATACAGAGCTAAATGTACAAAAAATGGCAGTTTTGGGAGAACTAAGCGTCCGATTCAATTGATTCAAAGAACTTTCTGCTTGTCTTAACAAAATAATTAATTTTGGAAAAAAAAAATTGTACCATTTTTTTTTTTTTTTTTTTTTTAATTTTTTGTATATCGAAAATAATTCAGATTTTATTTTTAATTCTGACTATAGTTCTAATATACTTTAAACAAATAATTTCATTTCTGCAATTCAGTTTATATAATTATTATAAATATTAGACAATAATACAATATTTATAATAATCTATTTGAAAACATTCAATATTCCTCGAACGTTTCGTTACGGTACGGGAAGTTCCAGCAATTTGCCTTAAGGCACGATGCCACCCACCCCACTAGTTTTTTTCTATTTTCACATAGTGTCAAGTCATGATTTTTTCGGTATAGAACCAAAAATTAGTTAACAGGCTAATTAAAACTTCAAAAGTTAAAATCGATCGGAGAAGTATAGTCGTTCTCTATTGGCAAGAAACCCAAATTCCTTTAATAAATTCTGAAACTTGATTTATGTGGTCAAAACGTTTTTTGTGCATTTATCGTCGATATATCTGAAGCGGCTGAACCAGTCTTTCCTAAAAATCTAATGAACTCTTCACATAATTAGTAAGAACCGACGAAAAATTAAGAAATATAAACATTCAAATCCATTCCAATTCTGTTTGTAAAAACGTGTCTGAAAAATTAATATTAGAATATAATACTTTTCTTAATAAACCTCTTTCAATCTTAATTAATTAATAAGCTAAACAAATGTATGAAAGAATCATATATATGTGTAATAAATATATGTATGTGTGTATGTCTCAATGCCGAACAAAAAATCTAAATCATATATATATATATATATATATATATATATATATATATATTAGGGGGACCGGAAAGTAATGTCGTTTTCTTACGCTAAATTTCAAACACATACATTTTTAACGAGTCTTTATTTTTAATCAATGATGTATTCCCCATCATTTTCAATAACCTTTTGCCATCCAGTGAGTAAATTTTCAATCCCTGATCGATAAAAATTAATTGGTTTTTCGGCAAAATATCTAGAGATGGCATTTTAGATATCTTCCAAATTTGCAAATGTTTTGCCACTTAAAAAGTATTGCAGCCCTCGGAATAAGTGGAAATCCGATGGTGCAATATCGGGCGAATATGGTGGATGAGGTAAAACGCTTCTGTGTTGTGTCCTTGAAGCAATAAGTTGCATTTGATTGATCGGTTAGCCTTATTCTGTTCGGACAGATTATGCGGGACCCAAACACCTGCTCTGCTTACTGTCCCAATCTGCTTCAAATGTTCTTGGATGGTCGACCAAGGTTGGCTGAGACTGTTTGACAATTCCTCGATCGTCTGACACGGATTTGCTTCCACTTCCGCCCTTAACACGTCGTTATCTAACGCTGATGGTCTTCCTGATCGATACGAGTCGGAAAGATCAAAATTACCCGATTTGAACTTGGAAAACCACCTTTGGCATTTATGAATGTCCAGTGCATTTGGATAAACATCGCAAATGTTTTTGGTAGCAACTGTTGCGTTATTTCCCTTGCGAAACTCAAAGAGCATGCAATGCCGGATGTGTACCTCTTCTGGTATTTGGCTGCCATTTTACCCAAAATTACAAAAAAAAAAAAAATGTAATTCAAATGTCTATAAGTAAAGAAATCACTATGTCTCACAATGTCTTTGGTACGCCTCTGAACCAAACAATGAGCTGACAAATGACAATCAAGTATTGGCATGCGCAGAAACGACATTACTTTCCGGTCCCCCTAATATATATATATACATATATATATATATATATATATATATACATATATATATATATATATATATATGCATGCATACATAGTATAAAATTTGCAAAACATCCGGACATGTGAAGATATTTAAATACAAATTGAAAAAAATAAAACCATATTTAAATAAAATACATTTTACTTTCGAAAGTAAACGAAGTAAAAAAAAGGTTAATAAATTTTTGAAGCAAATGCGCGTCAAAGAACTGAATGAATAAAAAATGGTCTATGTTTTTGTTTTGGCATCATCTCACCTGGTGAAAGTGACAATACTATATAAAAAATAACATTCACTATCAATTTAAATATAATTCACGACTTTTGACGTTTTCTCATCGCATATTTAGTTTAAAATGTTAGTTATTGGTACCCAATAACTTACAGAATAATAAATAGATGCATTTAAAACGTTAATAAATTTATTTTCAGGAGTCTTGCCAGAAGCCCTTAAAAGCAAGTGCCAGAGATGTTCTCTGAAACAAAAAGAGAGCGCACTTAAGGTAATTCGACGTCTGCACGACGCTTATCCAGACAAATGGCTAGAATTAGCCGAACGATATGACCCCACAGGAGATTATAGGAAAAGGTTTGATACCATTTTTCGATAATGCATTTAATCTATTACAAGATATGTGTAATTTATAAAATATTATTATTAAGATATATAACACATTTTAGGCAGATGCTATTTTTATGAAAAGTATTGTAACAGTTAAAATGTAAATGTAACTAGTTGGTATTGGTATTTTGCCTTGAGACAAGTTACATGCACTTCCCGATATGTGTAAATAATTGACTTAATCAATAAAAAATAAATTAATTTATGAGTGATTAAAGTATGAAAACGAACGTACACGTTAGCTCGGAATATTTTCAAAAAAGCAAATTTTCAAAAATCAAAAAAAATTATAATTAAACCAGTTTTTGTAGGACTTTAATGCTTTAATATGTTCATAAAGACCAAGTACTTTATCGTTATACCAAGTAAATCGTCTAATTTTAATTTTAACAAACATCAAAAAAACTACTCGTTTTCTCAAACTTCGATGAATTTTAAAAATTAAACTACATGTCGTAAGGCCGTAATATTTTAGTAAGTTCTATAAGACCATGATGTATATCGCCAAAAAAAAGTTCCATAAAAATCGGCTTAATTTTTTTTTCAACAGTTAATTACAAGAAAACGGCTCGGTAGATTTTCACCTAAAACTAATCAGCACGATTCCCAACCAATATCTTTCTAACGGTTTTTGAATTTTCATAATAGATTCAGAATTGCGGGCTAAAACGTGGACGAAAAATTTTTCACTTTCTGCGATTTATAAAGAAACAGCTCGGCTGATCGTAGCGCAAAACTGACAAACGATAGTTCTCATCGAGATACATCGAATGGCTCTTAAATTTTTGAAATCGATCCAGCCATTTTTGAGAAAATGTCGATTTACGGCAAAAAATCTGTTCACCACACACACATACATACTTTTTCCAAATTTGGTCTCATTCGATTCAGAATGGCTTGAAACGTCGAGAAAACATAAAATTAGCGAATCGAATTTTTTGATGAAAACAAACTTCTCCTTCGGGAAGTTAAAAATATTTGCATAAGTTAGTCTTCAAAAGAAAGTATTAAATAGAATAACCTCTCAAAAACATAGCGTTAATCATCAAAACCCATATTAAATATCGGTACACGGCCATCGAAGAAGGAAACTACAAAAAAGTCCGATAGCCTCTCTGACGATCCGTAAAATAATATCAAGTCACGTTTGAGTAAAGGGATTGTGAAGACACTACGAAAACAATCTTGGTATATGCAATGCGAGATGGAGATGGATACCACAATGAAGAGAAATAAACATTGGTTTATTCATCTTCTTTGTGGTACACGACAATTTTATTTTTTATTACATGCAAAAGCACATAAAATAAAGAAAATGACTTGCCAAAATGTAAAATATGAAACAAATGATGGAAGATATGCATATCTACGTTGAGTCCGCCAACAGCCAAAGATTTGTTAATTTCATTGCGAAACAAATTCGTTTGAACTCAAAAGTCATATCCCTCGCGGCCGTTAAAATTCTAGGAATTAGAATTGTCTCATACACATGGCTGTAGCAGATTGTTCTTTTACAAATTAATTTCATATTAGTTTAATTTGGCGAATGCACAATACATTTTGTTGTTCTCGTCGTTTGCATAGATATAAAGGATATCTGGATCTTATACGTTTATTTATCTATGATCTGGATATTAACATGTGCACTTGGAATGTATAGTTTTTTATGTAAAAACAGATCTCGTTCACTTTAAACTTTATTAATTTTGGTTCCGAACGCCAATAAAATTAAAAATTGCAGTTTTCAAATTGTAATAGGGTACTGTATTATGGGAATTCGAAGAGGATATCTTGTACATCAAAGAGATTTTTTCAAATCGTATTGCTCCATTACGTTGTTTGTAATATTAGAATCATGTTATCAGTTAAAACATTTATAGAGTTTTAGTAACAATGCAATTGTCAGTGTAAAAATTAGTGGCATTTATGAATCGTGTACACAACGATATAGTTGGAAAGTGTAGCCTTGATTCATTATTTTGCAAACTATTTTTCATACAGTAATAGTATTTGCGATATACCAATTGTATCAAATACCAAAAACAGAAGTTTAATGGTATTTTCAAGAAATAAAAATTCAAAATATCATAAATACCTTAACCTAAAAATGATTAAAGTTTACAAAGATAAAAATGTAAAATTAATATTTATTTTCTATTCGTTATACTTGCTCTTATACAATATTAATCCTATTTTAGCTACGAAGAATATTTGCGGAATGAGCAATATAACATTATAGATGGAGCTGAGCCAGCTATCAACAGTGTGCAAGGCAATGTTCTTCCTGAGATTGGAACTAGATTCAATTTTGAAGAAACTAAACCAATAGAAAAACCAGATATACAAGAATTTAATAAACCATCGAATAATGTAAACAACGAGCACAAATCAGCGCCACCCGTCCGTTCGGTATCAAACGGTGCCAGTGGCCCTAATGCAAATACACTTCCGCCAGCAACTGAAAAGGCACCACCAGCACCACCAGCACCACCAGCACCATCCACTACATATACACCGTAAGATTTTTAATAATTAGGAATACTTTCACCATTTTGAATTATTTCACAAAAAATATTTAAATATTTTGTTCACTAATAGTTATATCCATGATTTAGAATAGTTATATCATATTTAGAAATATGATACACTAGTATTTGAGGGTTGTTCGTCTTTTTAGATAATAAATTTTCCAGATTATTTACATTTCTGACAAATTTGCTTACTATAAAAATATTAGAAACTGCTTTTTTATAACGTAAAAACATTTTTCACAAAAAAATTAAATTACATCTATACTACTGTTACTATTGCACTGTTACTTCCTTACTACTGTTGTTTCTATAAATCGTTTGACAATCAATTTAATAAATTTTCAGGATCATAGTGCAAAGTAATCCATCCACAACCAGATCAACAATTTTTACGATTCAAGGAAATTTTCAGGCCAGACCCCTTAGTTCTCAAGTTTTGGGAATTGTATCCAATTTGGGTAATAAAGTGGCCCGAACTGCAGGAATAATAACTGGAATGCTCAAAGACACAGTTCACGTTATTGTGGGCTGACAAACATCGGACAACAAAAGAATAAAATTATTTATACATAAGCTTAAATATAAACCACCTTATTTTTAAGATAAAATGAAAAGCGGATGGTTTGGCACAATCATGTAATCTGATATTTAATATAGTTTAGTACTATTGGCAAAATAATCTTAAAATGAAATCAAAATGATTAAATTTTAATATGTGCCGTTACTAAATTTAACATTGAGAGTGTAATTATTTCGCACTACAATTGAAAAAAATCTAAAGAAAATTGAATTTTGTATTTTTTACATAATGTTTATATATGATTTAAATTATAGTTGCTAAGCAACATTTACTATTAAATTATGATTTTCTGTATGATCATAAAAGCCTCTACATAACTTTTAAATAAACAACAAGTTTTTAGCCATCGATATCGTGGGAGTATTGGCTTTGCTTCGGGTCAGAATTCTAATAATACTATATTGTAAGTACGATTAAAAGTTACGATAAGGTTATAATTATGGCACTATAATGGATAGTTTATAATTATTTCTTATTATTATTAGTTTTTTATATAGAAATTGAATATCACTCAGTTGTATAGGCTCATACATTATTAAATAGTGATTGAAGGTATGTTACGTGTGGAAAATTCTACCAATATAGCAATATTCCATATATGAAATATTATTATTGAACCTACAATCTTTAGAATTGGTATATATATATATATATATATATATATATATATATAATGTATATATTAATAAAACAAAATCTGAATGTGTCAAAACATTGTTTCATTTACAACAAATTCTATCCAGAGCGAGTTCTGAGGTAATAGTATGTGTAAATTATTAGAATAAATACAACGGTATATTGACAATGGAAAAACAATTTACGTTGACCTCAGTAGAAAGGACATTAGCACGTCTTTGTGCTAATACTTGCAATATTTGTAGTAAATTTGAACTTTATTTAATTGACTACTACTGTAATGCCGTCTCTCAAGGTAGTTTAAAAATATTTATTTCATAATTAATAATTTTTCACGATGGTTGCTCTTCCAATATAAAAATATATTTAATTTCAAGAATATATAATACCATGCAGTAGTAATATCCGCATACTTATTTTTTCGCCCACTTTTTCTCAAAAAAAACGGCTGCATCAGTTTAAAAAGTTTTAAAAAAACATCTGAGTAGCAATAGCGAAACGCGTTGGTTTGGTTTTGATGATGATCTGTCGAATCATTGTGAAAAATAGTTAAATAGAAAAAATGGTCGTTTTCGCAAGAAGTCAGAGCTAATTTTAAAATTCAAGAACTGCTTAAAGTATATCGCGCTGAGTAGCTGAGTAGTATATATATATATATATATACAGGGCCGGATTTAGAAATTTGGCGCCCCGGGGCACTAACAAAAATGCCGCCCCATTCCTGAAATTTTACGAACTTTCGAACTTTTTTTAAAGCAATTGCGCTGCTTCAGCTGCGAAGGGACAAAATATAGGAGCGCGTAAGCGCCGCGTCGCAGACTAACGAATAAACAATGTTACATAACTCATATAAATGTAAACAAAATTTATACTTATTATTTAAATATTTTTAAAATATCTGATAATTTGATGTGCATATGTCTTATGATCACTTTTGTCCACCAAATGTTTCTTTTTCAAATTTTTTTATTGGATCATCGAAACCGCTAAACCTGCCTCCTGCCTCCTACAAATTTAAGCAGTTATTTATCCTATAATTTTTTTTGAATGATATTGGACGCTTCTTTTCTCAACAACTAAATTTTCATTTTTGGCATTTTAGCCCGTATCTTCAAAACAGTTGGACCTGCCTTGGCCAATAACTAATCAGCACGTCTCCTTAACAATAGGAATTGAATCATTTAAATCGGTTGATCCGTGTTCACTTGAATAATAAAAAAATAATAAAAAAAGATTAGATTGATGGGAGAGACGTGCTGATTAGTTTTTGGCACGAATTACGAAAAATGATAATTGAGTTTTGATATTTCTTCTCAGAAACAGCTACGCAGCGCGATTGCTTTGCAAAAAGTTCATAATTTTCAAAAAAATTCAAAATACAAAAAATGTGTTTTAAAAGTCATTTTTTATCATTTTCATTTTTTTTTTCAATTTTAAAGCTCTTTATAAAATGTAATTTTCAGTACGGGATGTTTCAAAAATTTGTCTTAAGGCACAATGCCATGCGTCAATAGTTTAAATTTTTTTTCAACGCTATAAGCTTGAAAGTGCAGAAATTCGTCATTTTAAGAGGGCTCGAGAACTGAAGAACATATTTTTCTTAAACTTTCAGCTTGTTTACGGATCTTTATATTAGCCAAATTGACAAATTTGATAATGACTTATTAACCAATTTGATAATTTACGTTCGAAGAGAGAGGCATGGCAAAATAATAAATTTTAATAATCGGTTATTTCAACCCAAATTTTGCAATCGTATTATGTTTTGATAATTATATTTCTTGAAATAAAAAATGTTGTTAAAAAAAATTTGATCATATTGTATAGATTTTTTTTCTCACTATCCAAATTTTGCCGCCCCCAAAAATTTGCCGCCCCCAAAAATTTGCCGCCCTGGGCAGTAGCCCCGATTGCCCCTACTGTAAATCCAGCACTGTATATATATATATATATATATATATATATATATATATATATATATATATAATATATATATATATACAGAGCCGCTCCTACCTTGAATGCGATGCACGCGAAAAATGCGGGCGCACGCCTTAGGGGGCGCCAACACAACATTCGGATATGAAATTTATAATATAGGTTTTTCAATATCATTCAGGAAATATATAACTTATTTGCATCTGTTACTAATTTATAGACAATACTTTTAAAATACGTTAAAAATTTAACTTTAAAACAAACAACGATTACATGTAATTTGGCCCTTACGATATCAATTAGGAAAATTTTAGCTTGCAATTTTGAAAATTTTAACAAAAGAAAAATTAAACAAAAATAAAACTAGCAGTTTATGGGATCGTGCCTTAAGGCAAATTTATTTCAATGTCCAAAAAAAATTTTTCTTGAAAATTAAAAAAAAAATCTTTACCCAAAAGCAATCGTTTCGTCAACGCAAGCAGACAGTTTTTTAAATCATCCAAATCGGATGCTTAGTACCATAGATAAATAAGCATAAATAAGCATCTTTAGTTCTCTCAAAAACTGCCATTTTTGCACATTTAGCTCTGTATCTCCGAAACTGCTGCACCTGCGTTTGCCAAAATCTAATCACCACTTCTCCCCATTACGAATCAAATGTTTTTTGAATCACTCAAATCGGTTGATCCGTTCTCTTAAAAACTGACATTTTTAACACTTTTTGCTCCATATCTCCGAAGCCGCTGGACCTGCCCGAAAGCGAAAAATTGTCTCCGCACATACACACACTTGAACACATACATACACACACACACATACACACACACACACATCCATTTTTTTCGAGGTATGCCAAACAAAATGTTTAGAAACCTCTGAAACGTGCAGATATGCAAAAATTTTCATTTTCGATTTTTGTCCCATTACTATAACTTACCCTACAGGAAGTTAAAAATATATAACTTCTATAATTAATTAAAAAAAAATTAAATTTAAAAAATACAACATGAACGACGGGTATGATGTTTAATAATGAAAGGCTAGAATTTATTTTGCTATCTTGGGATGATTTGCTCAATAGAATAAATAGCATAAAATCCCCAAAATAAATAAGTAAAATGTTTTAAACCCCAAATATCAATATTACTCATGCATTTAAAACAACTGAAAATTTATAACTAGTTGGGTGTATGGGTGTATGGCATCGTGCCTTAACCCTCCGTCGGTCGGATATTTTTTCACCTTCGAACGGTCGGAAAGGTCTGGTTGGACCACCATTCATTTTACATGCATTTATATGGGATAAATGAGTTTTTGGTGTCTTATATTACTATATAAGACTATTATTAGTAGTAAATATTTATAGTTTTAATTTTTTCTTTTTCTTACCGTCTTTTGCATGTGTTGAGCTTGCTTATAATAATAATATTACATATTATATTATATAAAAAAAATCAAGATATGTAAAAAAATCGTTGCTTTTTTTGTTAATTTTTCTGTTTTATATCAATGAAAAACAATATTTATTCTTTTTCGGCGCCTTTGAAATGAATGTGAAATTCAAATGAAAACGAAATGAGGTGCGTCGCCTTTGAAATGAGCTGTAAAACTCAAAGTGAAAATAAAATTTTACTACAGGTTTGCAAAAAAAAAATTCGAACAAAGTACTGGTAGAAAAATTGTTGATAATGTGTGCATTACTCATCCGATTTTCAGTGTTTGCGATTACCAATGAGTTTGGTAGGTTTTCAAGAAACTCTCGTCATGAAAATACTAAAATTCATGTTACAACACGTAGCAAAGAATATATACAACGCAGTTTGAATAGAAAACACCATGAAAAAAGTCAAAATACTGGTTTACATATATCAAAAAGCGATAATTCATACAAAATGTATGGGTGGTCTAGACAGGCCTTTCCGACCGTTCGAAGTATAAAAAAGTTAATATTCTTATAATTATCCTTCTGTACATTTTTTCGTCCTGATTTTTTCATTGATCGACAGCTAATGAAATTTTAGGAAAAGTCAAGAAATTTGAAGTCGATAGGATTACTAGAAGTATTTTTTTTTTTAATTGAAGTCGAAAAAAGTCTGGCCAGACCACGCCGACCGACGGAGGGTTAAGGCAAATTGCTGGTACTTCACGTACCGTAACGAAATGTTCGAGGAATACTGAATGTTTTGAAATAGATTATTATTATTATTGTAACCTTATCTATGATTTGTATGTTTCGTTATCTATGATTGTAACATTGTCTAATATTTATAAGAATTATATGAACTGAATTGCAAAGTTGAAATTATTTGTTCGAAGTATATTAGAACTTTAGTCAGAATTAAAAATAAAATCTGAATTATTTTCGATATACAAAAAAAAATTTTTTTGAAAAAAAAAATTGAAAAAAAAGTTGAAACAAAAAATTTTTTTTCCAAAATCAATTATTTTGTTAGACAAGCAGAAAGTTTTTTGAATCATTTAAATCGGACGCTTAGTTCTCAAAAAACTGCCATTTTTTGCACATTTAGAATCGTATCCGTATCTTCGAAATGGCTGGGCCTGCCTTTGCCAAAATCTGATAAACACTTCTCCCAATCATTACTAATTGAATGTTTTTTAGATCATTCAAATCGGATACTCCGTTCTCTCAAAAACTCGATTTCTATTTTCTGCACTCTTTGCTCCGTATCTCCGAAACGGCTGGACCTGCCTGTGCCAAAAACTAATCAGCTCTTCTCCCTATCAATATGAATCGAATGTTTTTTGAACCATTTAAATCGGTTGATCCGTGCGCCCGAAAACGTGACTGGAAATTTGTATCCCTACATACATACATACATACACACACACACACGTGGAAGAGACATTTGCCGCAGAATTACCCCAGGTAATGCTGTTGAAGTGATTCTGACAAGTGAAGCTGCTTGGAACGCCATAGACAGACCTCCCCCCACGAAGTAATGCCTAACGGCGGTTTCCGTGAGGACCAGAGGCAAGGGCAAAGCGGAGGTTTTAGTCGGTATTATACCAGAGCGGTATTGAGTCCGACATACCCAGACAAAAGACCAGTCTGGGATGCATAAAAGCATTTCCTTGGCTATACAAAAAAAAAACACACACATCCATTTTTTCTGATTTGAGGTATGCCAAAATGTTCAGAAACCTTCAAAACGTCGAGAAATGTAAAAATTTTCAATTTCGATTTTCGGCCCATTACAATAACTTACCCTACGGGAAGTTAATAATATTCTTGCAAACAATATACTGAACTTACTGAAATTTTTGAATGTCCTAAGAAGTTTGAATAGAAAATAAGAAATTAAAAATAGTTCGGTTCAACAAAACAGACACGACAATTTGATTATGAGCAACGCGAATCGCATCGGTCTTCTAAATAAATTTAAAATCAATGTACTTCATGTATATCTAATTGTATATCTAATTTTTGGTGTACTTAATCTAGAATTATTATAAAGTATTAAAAAAAAAAACGTCAGGACCCCAGGACCGGCCCTGTATATATATATATATATATATATATATATATATATTATTGTTATATTATCCATTACATTATTATTGTTAAAATCCGTAAGTTTGTTTATCGACCGTCAAATGAACCTTTATAGGACCCCAGGACCGGCCCTGTATATACATATATATATATATATATATATATATATATATATATATATATATATATATATATATTATTATTATTATTATTATTATTATTATTATTATTATATTATCCATTACATTATTATTATTGTTAAAATCCGTAAGTTTGTTTATCGACCGTCAAATGAACCTTTATAGCACTTTCTCAACTCTTCACTTTAAATCTTTAATGCTGTTTAATTTTCTGTGTACCCCCGTTTGCTTGTGATACCTATCAACAGTAGTATTTAATTACTCAGTGTCATAATAGCCATTTTATTTACAGAATCTATTGCAAACTAAGTTGCTACTTTAAGTTTTCTATCGGATAAAATTCCATTGCCATCAATCTGCAATCAATTCCATACTGCCGATCAATATTTTCGATTATTGATATTTGCGATTTTGCCGAAGCAGTGTATGTCCGTACTTCTGGACCACTGCGGCGATATTGGTCTTGCTTCTCAGTTCAAGTTCTTCTAGATTGATGGCCGCAGCAGTAAGGCCTCGTATTACGACATCTTTTGCAGGATAGTTTTTAGGAGTTCCGCGGTCGTCGCTACACCAATGCTTTGTTTATAATTTAGGTTAATATAAATAAACCTATTTTACTATGAAACAAAATTTGTATCTATTGTGTAACTTAACTTAAAGCTTGAAAATTGACTTGCATATCAGAATCAGAAAACGCGAAATTGTCGACTTCAAATGCTGAAAGCCTATATATGATTTGTTCATTTTCTTCATTCTCAAAGAGAGAATCATTTCTACTTACTTGGTGTGAATCCAGGGCTACATGTATCGGGTTTTTCACGACTTTTATGTTGATGTCGCCACCATTGTTGGTGCTTACTATTAGTCCCGCTGGTGCTCCAATTTTTACATCTGTAGCTGCTGGGGTGAATAGAATTCAATTTCGCTAGCACTTAAATCGCACACAATCACAGCACTAGCAATTCTTTATCAGTGCATATCCACAGTTGAACATCATAAAGTGTAGTTCTATAGATGTACAGAAAACCTTTAGCCTATTAGAAACCTATTAGAAAAATGCAAGTAAAAGCAAATAAAGGCATCTCCTTTTGCCATCCACTAATTGCATTGTATGAGTAAAATCGTGTTTTATACTGCAAGCTATAAGCTAAAAAAAGGTGATAAAAACTTAGTAAAACTCTTAAAAAAAACGAGCCATTAACAAATATATAATGACATCAAGACTGATAACTTAAGCCAAAAGTAAAAATACTAAAAGATCTGTAAGATAATACTGTGATAAATATGTATTAGTCAAATCAAATTTTAAGTGAAAAGATTACCAACTCACTTGATGCTATTTTGCTTTGACTTTGCCTTTGCTTTTTACCTCGCACAGCCTTACAATGTTGACTTTATAGTTGCCCATTTCACTTTTAGATACTCCAGTTTACTTCTTCTCAACATCGCCTGCCTTTACAAAACAAAAGATCAACATCAAATTTGTAGCTTATTTTTAGGACAAAAAGATTAGAAGGAGATACTTTGGATACAAATTAATAAATAAATTTATTGCTTATATTATTCATATATTACGTACTAAAATGGTATATCACACTACAATTGCAG
The DNA here is from genome assembly GCF_003426905.1 of Ctenocephalides felis. Lineage (NCBI taxonomy): Eukaryota > Metazoa > Arthropoda > Insecta > Siphonaptera > Pulicidae > Ctenocephalides > Ctenocephalides felis. The sequence goes on from NW_020538040.1 coordinate 68,957,680, forward strand.
TGACATTTTTAGATAATACGTTTTTATTTTAATTACAGTAAAACCTCGATTAACCGGATTAATTGTTGTGGATAATCAAAAATCCAGATAATCCAATGTGTGGAGAACAATTATGTGTACTTATCAAAAATAACATATACATACATCGTTATCAACGAAAATCAATGTTTAATAAGAAATTAATATTTCCTTATGTATGTACATATGTATTTTATTAGATTTTATTACATACATATACTAAACTGCACCATAAATCGTTCAAAAATTCGAATTGTAGGTTTGTACATACATATAACTCTGTCGCGGTTGGTAGTCCGGATAATCACGAATCCGTATAACTGAGGTCCGGATAATCGAGGTTCTACTGTATTATATTTAGTCATTTCAAATAAAAATTTAATTTTACATATATATATATATATATATATATATATATATATATATATATATATATATATATTGAATGGTAGAGTCTTGGATTTGTGTATATTTTGTAGAGTTTCGAACAAGAATCCAAAAATAATACAAAATAAAAAACAAGAAAAGTTTTTAAAAAAAACAATTTCTTTATTTAATTATTTGTTTATTGTCGACGTTTCGGAACTAGGTACGTTCCATCTTCAGGACATCTGTCAAGAAACATGATCTTGATGAGATTTTAGCAAACAATATGTTTAGGAAAAGAAAATAGATTTTTCTTAAATAATGAATTAAATTGTAAAAAATATAATAATGTACAGAAATATGATAATATGTTCAAAATAAAAATGATAAAAATAAATGAGTGGATTATCAGAACAGGATATTAAACATAATAGAAAATTTTTTTTGAAAGTTATGGAAATTTTTTAAGAAAAGGTTAATGACAAAGTTTAATTAATTACCTGTATGTTTGAATATTTGTTAGCACTTTTTCACTAAACAAGCTTTTTTAACAAAAATGATTTTGTGAGTTAATTTTCCGCCGAATAATTAGATTTTGTAAATCAAAATTACTAAAAAATTTGTCTTTTTTAAAATTATTTGAAAACACAAATAATATTGTTCTCTGGATGTTGTTCGATTGGTTTTCGAAAATTAACTAAATGAAACTGGTGTGCCTTTTGTAACACGTGTAAACACTTGAACGAGAGATGTGAGATAGTATGTGTGTGTTTTTATATGTCAGGGTGTGAATACTTAAATTGTTGATCTTAAAAGGAAGTCGATATTAATTGTTTGTCAAAAAGTGTAAAAAATTTAAATATGAATCATGTAATAGGTTGTGATCTGATCTAATGTTGACACTGTTAGAAACATTTATGAGGATGAGACAACTCTCCGCGAATAACCTTCTAAAGATGCAACTTTCGTGATATAAAATCTTTGGAGTGAAATTAAATGAATGGGCGTTTTCTATAGAGTGTTGTACTAGGGTACTTTTGAAATTTTTTGTTTATGGTGGACCACACTTAGTTCATGTTGTCTCATTCTCTTGTGTACATATTGGGAGGTTTGTCCAATATATTGAAAAGCACAGTCATTACAAGAAACAGAATATACTACATTAGTATTGAGATTGGATGGGGTGGGGATTTAATGTTCGTAAAGAATTGGTTGAAGGAGTGTAAGGATGAGCCTGATACTAAAATGTTTTCTTCTAACAAAATTTTGGCAAAATAATAATATAAATCTTCAACGTATGGTATGCTGCAGTAAATAAGATTGGTGTTTTTGATGTTAGTACTGGTATTGGGAGTCCTCCTCCCAATACCAGTACTAACATCAAAAACACCAATCTTATTTACTGCAGCATACCATACGTTGAAGATTTATATTATTATTTTGCCAAAATTTTGTTAGAAGAAAACATTTTAGTATCAGGCTCATCCTTACACTCCTTCAACCAATTCTTTACGAACATTAAATCCCCCACCCCATCCAATCTCAATACTAATGTAGTATATTCTGTTTCTTGTAATGACTGTGCTTTTCAATATATTGGACAAACCTCCCAATATGTACACAAGAGAATGAGACAACATGAACTAAGTGTGGTCCACCATAAACAAAAAAATTTCAAAAGTACCCTAGTACAACACTCTATAGAAAACGCCCATTCATTTAATTTCACTCCAAAGATTTTATATCACGAAAGTTGCATCTTTAGAAGGTTATTCGCGGAGAGTTGTCTCATCCTCATAAATGTTTCTAACAGTGTCAACATTAGATCAGATCACAACCTATTACATGATTCATATTTAAATTTTTTACACTTTTTGACAAACAATTAATATCGACTTCCTTTTAAGATCAACAATTTAAGTATTCACACCCTGACATATAAAAACACACACATACTATCTCACATCTCTCGTTCAAGTGTTTACACGTGTTACAAAAGGCACACCAGTTTCATTTAGTTAATTTTCGAAAACCAATCGAACAACATCCAGAGAACAATATTATTTGTGTTTTCAAATAATAATTTTAAAAAAGACAAATTTTTTAGTAATTTTGATTTACAAAATCTAATTATTCGGCGGAAAATTAACTCACAAAATCATTTTTGTTAAAAAAGCTTGTTTAGTGAAAAAGTGCTAACAAATATTCTAACATACAGGTAATTAATTAAACTTTGTCATTAACCTTTTCTTAAAAAATTTCCATAACTTTCAAAAAAAATTTTCTATTATGTTTAATATCCTGTTCTGATAATCCACTCATTTATTTTTATCATTTTTATTTTGAACATATTATCATATTTCTGTACATTATTATATTTTTTACAATTTAATTCATTATTTAAGAAAAATCTATTTTCTTTTCCTAAACATATTGTTTGCTAAAATCTCATCAAGATCATGTTTCTTGACAGATGTCCTGAAGATGGAACGTACCTAGTTCCGAAACGTCGACAATAAACAAATAATTAAATAAAGAAATTGTTTTTTTAAAAACTTTTCTTGTTTTTTATTTTGTATTATTTTTGGATTCTTGTTCGAAACTCTACAAAATATATATATATATATTTATACATTAATATTACCTAGAAAATCAGGCCTATAAGCATTATTAAAAAAAAATATCAATAATCAAACATATGTTTATAAATCACAAAATTATATTTTAAATACTCTGATTTACACTTACATATCTAATATCAATTAATTCTAAATATAATACAAAATAAATAAATCAATATATATATATATATATATATATATATATATATATATATTATACATAAATGATTTTTGTTTATGTTTTCTGTTGTGAGTCTTCTCGTACTATTTTAATAAGTTGAGCCATTAACACAGATAATAATTTATCTAGTGGATCCATAAACCCTCGTTGCATCCATTTAGGAATTGTAGTACGTGCATGACTAAAACCTAACTTTTGTAAAATGTAATCTACTCCATATGGCTCAATTGACTTACCAGCCCAAGATAATAATCTAGAATAAAAAATAAGATTAAACAATAATGATTAAACAATATCGCTCATTTACAAAGGACTAATATTGATTTTTTTTACATAATACAAATATTTATTCTTTAACTAAGTGTTTATTGAAATATTATTAAAAAATATTGATATAAAAAATATATTTTGTTGAATAAAAAGATTATATAAGTATGCATATTGTTAGAAAATATATTTAAATTTGACAAAATAAAAAATAACAATTAAAAATAAAGTGATGAACATATAAACGCACTGTTAAAATCATAGATAATAATAAGTAATTACTAATAATAATAAATATTCAATTTTGAAGTAACTTGTTGAAAATGGGTCTTGAAGTAATGAATGATGCGATGTAGAAACTTCAATAGTTTCATATCTTTTAGTAATAAACAAATCAACAATTGTGCTTAGAAATTATTAATAAAACGGATGAAACACTATTTTGAAATTTAAAAACTATTTTTGTGGACCAAATATTTTTCAATTACATTTGTTTTGCATTAAAATTCTCACCTGACAGTGGGCTCCAAATGCCAAGTTTTACAATTAAAATCACGCCAGTCTTTGGTAAACATATCAGCAGGATCAAATCCTCGTTTTTTCTTGTCATCGGTTGAAGTATTTCCAGGCGTTACATTTGTGCCCGGGGTACTCTGGCTAGAGGAAGGTTGTTCCATAGTTCTGGGATCTGGACTATTGGATCTAACACCAAAAAGCCCACTCTGAAATTATTTCAATAATAACATGTAAAAAACACATATTTATAATATAACAAAATAATCATAAAACATATAAAGAAATTATGCAATATATTTCGATAAATAATACCCTACCTGTGATCGAACAGAAAATTTTTGAATTTATAAAATATAAATTCATCTTTATCATTAACAAATTAAGAGACAAATATTGGTCATTTCTCATAAAATAAAAAAGCAATGATTTCCAAAGCAAGCATTTTTAACTCAGTGCTTAAAACATTCATAAAACGTTTTCCTAATACATGTAGAATTCATAAAATAAATTATACATTCTACTGTAATGAAATTATCCAAAATTAGCAATAAATAAATCAATTATAAGTATTTATAATGAATGCCTGTATTATATTGAGTCTTCATAATAATTTCAAAAAATCTAGTATAATTAAATATAATCTGGCTGCAGTCAGATATATATATATATATATATATATATATATATATATATATATATTAACAAAGTCTAATAATCGGGCATAACATCAATAAAAAACATGAATTTCTTTCAAAAATTTATTTTAAATCCATACGTTTCGGCTATAATCCTAGCCTTCATTCAGTGGAAACTAAAAATAAAATTAAAAACTAAAACAATTGAATTGGAGTGAAAAGAAAAAAATAAAATAGTAATTAGTACTTACAATTAGTTGATCTTAGTGTTAGATTGGAAATTTAATAATCCATGGTATTAGGATATGGTAATGCACTACACTATGTATTATAAACATTAACTTGAAATTACACAATATTTTCACAAAATACTGATTTGAAAAAATCACAAATGAATAGTGTGTTATTCGTAGACTGGTTGAAGATGTAATGGAGAAAGTCATTTTTTAAAAAATATTTTTACCAAGATTCTGCACATGTGTGGAACGATTGTAAAACCTTTGCGCGAACGCTTTTATTGTTTTGTAAGAAATTTGGAAATGTTATCTAAATAGAAGAGATTTGTGTCGCACAGCGTGTTTGAGTTCATTCCGTTTATTTATTGTCTTTTGTTATAATAGTTAAAAAAGATCCCTCTATAATTCTTCGTTTAAATAAATTTTGTTCAAATTGTAGTATAAGTCGGATTAGAAAGTCCATATTGTGTTTTAAAGTGTATATATGGTCTGCAAGAACAGTTTTGAATTGTTTGGGGTTTTTTTGAATTGTTTTTATGTTGTTGTAACCGTTTATTGAGGTTCTGGTTTTCATCCTATGTAAATTAAATTGCAGTCTAAACAATTTATTTTGATAGACGATTAAATTGCAGTCTAAACAATTTATTTGATAGACGAGATTTCTGAGTCGTTCGATATTAAATGGGTTTTTTGTTTTTGTAAAAATAGTGCTAGTAGTTGTACTAAAATTGGTTACAAGTCGAAGTCCAGATTTATAAAAGTTTTTTTTCCAAGGAACATACAATTCTTTAATGTATGGCAAACTATTACAACCAGAATGAGTTTCTGAGTCAGGTAAATCGTTATGTACTGTGCAATTGTCCATTTTATTCAAAGGTACGTTTCGTCTGTTACTAGTTACGGAATTTATAAGTTTTAGGGGATAGAGGTTATCTGTTAAAATTTTGTAATTAATTTGATGTTGTTGTCCCAAAATGTTTTGTCCGATAGAAGTATTGCGTGGTCCGTTGATTTATTATAGTACCTATTTTCATTTTGAGTGGATGATAAGAAAAGTAATTAAGGTAGCGTCCGGAATTAGTTGGTTTTTGATACCAATTTGTTATTAGTTTGTTATCCATATATACACTTTAAAACACAATATGGACTTTTCTAATCCGACTATACTACAATTTGAACAAAATTTATTTAAACGAAGAATTATAGAGGGATCTTTTTTAACTATTTATAACAATAAGACAATAAATAAACGGAATGAACTCAACACGCTGTGCGACACAAATCTCTTCTATTTAGATAACATTTCCAAATTTCTTACAAAACAATAAAAGCGTTCGCGCAAAGGTTTTACAATTCGTTCCACACATGTGCAGAATCTTGGTAAAAATATTTTTTAAAAAATGACTTTCTCCATTACATCTTCAACCGTCTACGAATAACACACTATTCATTTGTGATTTTTTCAAATCAGTATTTTGTGAAAATATTGTGTAATTTCAAGTTAATGTTTATAATACATAGTGTAGTGCATTACCATATCCTAATACCATGGATTATTAAATTTTCCAATCTAACACTAAGATCAACTAATTGTAAGTACTAATTACTATTTTATTTTTCTTTTCACTCCAATTCAATTGTTTTAGTTTTTAATTTTATTTTTAGTTTCCACTCACTGAATGAAGGCTAGGATTATAGCGAAACGTATGGATTTAAATAAATTTTTGAAAGAAATTCATGTTTTTTATTGATGTTATGATGCCCGATTATTAGACTTTGTTAATACATATGTCAACATCAAATTCAGAATCATACAAATATATATATATATATATATATATCTATATATATAATATATATATTTCAAAGTAACTAGCAGCCCATTCGTCAAAATAAAAAAAGTATAAAGTATAAAAACTTTTATTTATACGTTTCGACACAAGATGCGTGTCATCATTCAGCAACTACAACAAATTGAAAATTTTATTAACTTATAAAAACACCAATATAGATTAATTATAACATAGAGAAACATTATACACACTACAGGACAAAAACACTCAACAAAAATTTATTTAAAAAAATTAAAATTAATAACATATTAGAGAAAAACATTTTTTTAGAAAAAATTATGAATAACTAAAAGATTTGAAAACTAATTTGACTAAAAGTTATGAAATGCAACATTGTGAAGAGAGAAACACGCCCATACCGAGCAAACATACTCGACTGAATTCTTTCAATAGGCATAGGAATGTTTCGATAGGAATGTGAGGGGACGCATCAAGGACAAATGCTCGAGGCACGAAACGCAACGAACAACAGTGGTTGAGCTGGAATTGATCAAAAGGAAAAAGCAGACCATGTAAAAGTTAGAACAAGAAAAAACAATATTGTAAAAAATAATATAAAAGAGATAGCAAATTAACTTTTTGTTTTTTAATAAAATCAATAACAATCTGGTAACTATCATGTAAAAGGTGGGATGAATTGCATTTATTAACACAAGAGGAGGAATTTAATGAAACGCAATTTTCGAAACGTATAAATAAAAGTTTTTATACTTTATACTTTTTTTATTTCGACGAATGGGCTGCTAGTTACTTCGAAATATGTTTCAACGTCGAAAAAACTATCAAGATATATATATATATATATATATATATATATATATATATATATATATATATATATATATATATATATATATATGGATTGATGGTCCATTATATCTTTAACCAGTCTACAAACAACACACTATCCAATTGTGATTTTTTAAATCAGTATTTTGTTGAAAATATTGTGTATTTACAAGTTTAATGTTTATAATACATAGTGTAGTAGTGCATTACCATATCTTGATACCATGGATTATTAAAAGTTTCCAATTTAATACTAAGATTAACTAACTTTTCCACTGAATGAAGGCTAGGATTATAGCCAAAACGTATGGATTTAAAATAAACTTTTGAAAGAAATTCATGTTTTTTATTGATGTTATGCCCGATTATTAGACTTTGTTAATACATATGTCAACATCAAATTCAGAATCATACAATATATATATATATATATATATATATATATATATATATATATATACATATATATATACAAGTAAGAAATATTTAGTATATAAGTTGGCGTTTCTCACCACTCTTTCCTTTTCTTTAACATAGGACGTAATCAAATCATGGAGAAAGAAAAATGCCTCCGCATCAACTGTTACAAATATATGATCCTCAAATTCTGTGATAAAGCTGCATTGTACTACTGGCTTTGAAGCTACAATTAAAATGAATCAAGTTACATCAACGGTTCAAGTGCTCATAAAAAAAATATATAAACACAACCTAATAGTTTTTATTAATTTTATTAACGTTAATAGCACTCATCAAGTCGTAAAGTGTTCTAGACATATAGTTCAATTTTTAAAAATTTGATAAACATAATTTTAAAATTTAATTATTGAATAACGTTGATACATTTTATAATCACGATTTCATAATATTTTTCAAGCAACTAAAACAAGCATCCAAACTAAAAATGTTCATTTAAGATATTTCTTCAACTAGTTGTAAGTGGCATTTTGCCTTAAAACAAGTTGCAAGAACTCCCTGACATGTGTATATAATCGACTTAAACAATAAGAAATCGATATATTAATTTAGGAATGATTTGTAAGTATACTGAGTTGCTATTGAACGTTATAATGTTAAAAACTATTGAAAATTATTGAATTTTGTACAATTTTTTTATTTCACATTATTTATTAAAACAAATACATCATAGGTCTGTAATATGTGATATGCTCTTATTGTTAGTAAAAATTGATTAAACTTCATAATTAACAATTTTCACAAAAGACGTAGCTCTTCATTCACAATTTCTTAGAACATTCTACTATAACTTCAAATAAAGTATTGTTTATCAATTTTATTATTTACAAAGGTTATTAGTTCAAAACCATATTGATTGGTCTTCACCATTATCAATAAACATAATTTACTTGTAATAATTTTTATTTCGATAAAGAATCCTAGATAAATTTCACAAATTAAAAACCTCCTCAAGAAATATTGCTTTAGTATAAATATTATTAGGTTGGTGAATGAATTGGCCAAGCAATTTCTTTGTAATTAATTATATATTTGATTTTCGATTTTCTCATAGACGCTTATAAAATACCTAAAACTGTTTGTGAAGGATCAGTTAATAATAAATAATAAAAATGTTGTAACTAATATTATGTAAAGGTTTACGTTCCGAATAAATAAATTGGGAATCGCGTTAATTAGTTTGGTGAAAACTACTGTTTCATCTTAAGAGACAATTAATTTCGTTTTCGTCCGATTTTCAAAATTTAAAATATATTCCGTGGTTCTAGATTCCCATTAGCATCGATTAGTCCTAAATGAATTTTGACCAACCAAATTCTTCCACATGCAAATATTTTTCAGACAATTTTGAAAAATTAAACAAAAATCGTTAGGTTTCATTTTTCATTGATAAACTTAATTATTTCCGGTATTGGAAAGTTTTTATAACTTACCAGTATTATCTGGTGTGAGAGAAGCCTGTAGATGTTCTGTTTTAAGATGCGCATGCAAACTAGGCAGAGCAAAAATGACTTCTCGTGTGTGATTGAGGTCCAAAAGCTTAGAGCTGCTTGGTGTATTAATCCCTGCACTACGAGCCCTTTCTGACGGATTAGCAAAAGCTTCGGGCCTATCACGTTCTACGACCGGAAAACGATCTACGGCTGAAGTAATTAATATAATTAATGCATCTGAGTGAACGTCTTATAAAATGTGTTCTTAAAATTAGATGTGAAATTTAAACTTTGATGCAAATTTAGATCTATTGAGAATTCATATGTTTTGGCTAAAACACCAGTTCAAAAAAAAAAAAAAAAATATTCGGTGTAATATAATAAAGCACTATTATAAATAACTGCCATTAATTCTTGATAGAAAGAGAACGAAATTTTTAATGTAAACTTTAAGTTTACCAAAGTTTTAATATAAAAATTACAATAATTAATAAAAATGAGAAACTTTTGAGAGTGCATGCATATATACTAACTTTTATACATAAATTAGTTTTACAAAATAGTAAAAAAAAGCCTAAAAAGTTTAGATAGTTAAAAAAAAAGTTACATAATATATATCTTGAACTAATGTATATAATATAAAAAATATCTTTGATGCGAATTCCAGGACCACAAAATTTTAAATTTGATGCTAAATGCGTCCGTCGATCCATATTTTTGTCCATGATACATTTTAGAAACGCATATAGAATAAAACAGCAGTGGCAAACAAATGAATAGACTACCAAATAATTTAAATAATTTGAAATATTTGAGAAAAAAATCTCTTATACTCCAATTCAACAATTACACTGCGTGGTAGTAAATTTTTTTTCCGAGATGTTAAGTAATTCGAGGACGCTGATTCCAAATAAAGTAACAGAACTTTGCTAAGAGCTTTAGTATTTGAGATATACTAATGTGCTGTTTTTCTTCTCTACTTTTTTTTCACAGAATTCACAAACCATGGATTTTTTATGGATTGCCTTATTTGGGTATAATCAAATATATTAGTTTTTAACACTTCTTAGCTTCTCTTTCATGTTCTTCTCAAGCTCAATGGGGTATGACCATTTGCTCCTATCATCTAAATTTATTCTATCGATATTTACTAAACAGAAGAAAAAGTTGGGAGGATTCTAAAGATTTTTCCAAATGACAAGGGTATTAAAATTATAGCATTTCATTCTTTTTTCGCAAATTAACGTAAACACACTAACGTAAACACTACACAATTTTGGCACATATTATGAAGATCCCATGTTTTATGTTGATTCTATTTTAAAGTGGTTGAAATATGCTGCCTTTACACTTAGGTTTTCGGTATTTGTCAAAAACATATTCACTGCAGATGTAACAAAAACTATCTGGATTATGCACACTACGACTTAGAATGGAACCGTTCCGAAAACTGCATATAAAACGATTAGTTATTCATTAAAATGGGATAATCGTAACCAAAATGACTAATGAGGGCAGTTTGCTAAACCACAAAAACTGGAGCTGTTATGAAAAAACGGAAAGTATAATTGAAATCAGCAATTCTTAGTAGATTTGGAAAAAAAAATCTAAATAAAAAGCAAAAGTGCCAATATTGTCAAGAAGTGTTATCTTAACTTATAAATATAATTACCGTCGATATCGCTACCAGCAAAGGCATAATGAAACCACTCATGCGGTGTCTTATATTGCGGTGGAAAAATAACATTTCTCGAAATTCTACAAACGGTGGCCATGGATCTATGTTGAGCAAGTGGAGGGACTTTTCTCTGCTTAGGTTCACTTTCTGATACTCCCAGACCAAACGTTAAAGTTTGCACAATGTGAACTCGCTGATCTTCGAAACCTTAAATTTGAAACAAATCTAATGGTGACTGATAATTTATTTCAAAATAAATTAGAATATAAATATTTGTTACTTTTTTATTTATATAAATAAAATTTGGCTAAAAACAAATATGAATAATTTATATAGAAAAATAAAATTAGAATAAGAAGAAAAAAAATAATACTTAAAAAGTAGCTTACCATCAGTAGAATATATTTCCTGTGATTCCGTTGAAAAATCAATGCATGGTTCTTGTAAACTAAATAGTGCCCAACTTCTGCATTTAAAATTAATACCATGGAAACAAGCCAAAGAAATATTATTACCGCGTAATTGCATAGTTCCACCGAGAACGGTACCTTCAAAATAAAGCAAAATAGAAGTAAAGTAATTACATCTAATCCTTTAAAAAATATTAAAAAATGAATTGGTATTCTAAATAATTAACTTTCTTCTTATAATAAAATAAAATACATTAATATAAAGTACAGTGCATTTATTACTGTAAAGTAATCTAATCCTACCTGTGACAGGCAATGGTATTTTGAGGGTAGACTTGGCTAAGCTGGTGACAAGTCGCAATGCTTTTTGCCAATGCCTATGATGGCGTGCATCTTGTATTTCTGGCCCTCCTGCTTCTTTATCTAAATTTATTATTTTTTATTATATATATATTTATTTATTTATTTACTTGAAGCCAATCGGCTGTATACAGTTAATTGTATAGTAACATGATATAATGTAACATAATGTAATGTTACTTAATAATGTAATCCTATGTTATTCATGCTTACGTGTCTGCATACACATACAAACACACATACTGGCACCTATATATACACACCTGCACATATACCTATATGTAGACTCAAACATACTAGTAACGGTAACAAACAAATTCTAATTAGTGTTCTTTTTAACAATATTAATAAATCTATTTTGTGAAGAATAAAAAGTTTAGGTTCGGAATAATTATATACTTACTATCAGCAGTAAAAGGTAATTTCTTTTTGCTGGCAAGTTTATGTCTACTCAATCCAGATCCAATCTGAGAAGTTCCGGAGGTGGCATTCATGGCTACAGGACGGGAAAAAGCGCGCGGCTGCAATGATGAGAAAACGCGCTTGCTGCTTTTAAATTGCTGCGAGAAGAATTCTTCCAGTTTGTGATACATTTTTAACAAGTCTACAGTCGTTGATTTACTGATCATTAATTGCAACTGATCCCAGCGTAAGTCATTGTGTATAAATATCGTCGCCGGCCTAAATTAAATAAAATCACAATTATAAATGAATGTTATTGAATTTTATTATATGTAATCAGCAAAATAATTTGTAATTGAAAATATGTTCACCCATTTCAAAAACAATATTTTTATTCTGATTATATGTTCTTCACTTACAAAATTTGAATATATATAATTAGTGATTATATATAATTATTGACTATAATAATTAGTGACTCAAAAATTTCCTGATTCGAGTGATTCGAATCAGGAAAAAACCTGATTCGAATCATGATTCGACTCAATTCGAATCAAGTTCATATATGAACAATTATAATTTAAGACAAGAAATAATATCACGTTAATAATTTTATAAGTGAAATAATTAATTTAGTAAGCAATTAATTCCAAAAAGTGCAGAGATTATTACATTTAATAATAATAAACTAGCCACAAATATAACTAATATTTCAAATGAATTTACAGTAAAATATAACCAAACACTTCTCTATCACTAAAGCATATAAAACAATATTCTTAATCTTACGTTGAACAAATGCAGGTTTATATTATTGATTATTTAGATCTAATCTAAGCAAGGGGTTGAATCTAACGTCTTACAAATGACTTAAAATTCAATCCACTACTGTAAAGATTGATATTATTTCATTTGTGTGAATTTGCCATTACTTGCATAATTTAAATATGCTCATTCTGTATGTGTATGAAACTCGTTGTGTAGTTTATTTTGATAATATTTAAAATCTAAATCGCTTATTTATTATCTAAATGAGTTTTTGATATTTCATGAACAAATTTGCTCTCAGCGCTTAGTCAAAAATAATCAAACACTCAAAAACCCATATGCACTGCATCTCGATAAGTCGATACGCTAAAACATATACACATGTTTCATTGCTTCGATATGCTTGAACGTGTGCTTGAAATCGTATACTTGAAGTCGGAATGATTCGGTGTAAGTCATGTGAACTCGGATGAATTCATATCGACTTGAAGTCATGGTTATTAGTGTGTTTTACCATTTGTGATGTTAAAAAATATATATTTTATCAATGCTAACATACTCATACTATGGATTAATAATGGTTGCATATGTTATATTCCGATACAAAATTTTAAATTGATTACCACTGAATGAAGGCTAAGATGCTAGCCAAAACGTATGGATTTTAAATAAATAAATTAAAAAAAAAACTCTCATACTATTATTATTGATGTAACGCCCAACTTTTTAACTCAAACTAAACATATATATATATATATATATATATATATATATATATATATATATATGGAAGCGTGGTCCATATTATATACCAAAATGATAGACAATAATAAATTTCATAAAATATTATTTATATTTCGTTTATTTTATATATGATTAATATCCACGACACTATGTGTTGTCATACTGATCATTAATAAAACGTTATTGGTATTTTCTTATTTATAATAGAAAAGAAAGGTTTCAAGAATTATACATTTTTTGGCAAAAACTACTAGAGAGAAACAAAAGCCGTGTCCGATCTGACACTTGAATTTATTTTTGTTTTTTTTCTGTGCTGTCAATATATGGGCCAATCAGTCCAGTAACATGTGATGCGTGTTGACAAGCCGCGATGCGTGTTGGCAACCCGCTACATCACTCCGCCCTAATGAAAAAGATTGTTTCGCATCTCTGACTGCCATTCTTGAACTTCCTTGTAAATTTCTTTTGGTTGAGATTGTGTGATAAATTGCCGTGTTGGCTTGTTGAGTTTGTTGATTGCTTACGTGGCCCTTCGCTGGTGAGTTAGCGGTTGAGTACATGTGGCCCTTCGCTGGTGAGTTAGCGGCTGAGTATATTTGACACTTCGCTGGTGAGTTAGCGGTTGATTGTATGTGGCCCTTCGCTGGTGAGTTAGCGGTTGAGTGTATGTGGCCCTTCGCTGGTGAGTTAGCGGTTGATTGTATGTGGCGGTTGCCAAATTGTTTGCTCCCTGTCTGTTGCCATGGTGCTTATTATCGACTTATTTACCATGATAGTAAGTGATTTATTGAGCACGTGTTATTGTTGATCTTGAAGTGCGTGGTCGGAGTCTCAGTTGTAGGATTAGAATGTTCTTCTAGTTATGGCGGTTGTGAGCCATTTATAATAATTATTTATATTTTTAAAAATTCTTTTCTTAGTAATTCTTGAGACTTCAATTTATTTTTTTTTTTTGTGCTACTTCAAAATATGTCTTGATCTTCTTACCTTCTTGTATGTGTGTTACTAGTTCACTCTCGGGGTCACCAAAATATGGAGGCTTAGTCCATATTATATACCAAAATGATAGACAATAATAAATTTCATAAAATATTATTTATATTTCGTTTATTTTATATATGATTAATATCCACGACACTATGTGTTGTCATACTGATCATTAATAAAACGTTATTGGTATTTTCTTATTTATAATAGAAAAGAAAGGTTTCAAGAATTATACATTTTTTGGCAAAAACTACTAGAGAGAAACAAAAGCCGTGTCCGATCTGACACTTGAATTTATTTTTGTTTTTTTTCTGTGCTGTCAATATATGGGCCAATCAGTCCAGTAACATGTGATGCGTGTTGACAAGCCGCGATGCGTGTTGGCAACCCGCTACATATATATATATAAATATATATATATATATATATATATATATATATATATATATATATACTTAGTAACTAATAGCAGTAGTTCATTACAAGTTACATCTTATATAAATTTAAAATAAAAAATATGAAGTAATAATAAAATTAAAAGTATCATGTTTAAATGAGCAATAATAATGTCATTATAAATGTTATAAATTAAAAAGAATACAAGCCTTCGAGTGACGGTGTTGGCGCCGCGCTCTCTGCGCCATTCGTCACGAAGTTCGGCGTCCAATCTGCTTATGCGTGCCATCACAGCACTCGTTCCCATATAATCTAAGCGCAACTCTAGTGCCAGCAGACATATACCCATCACATGGTCTGGTTCTGAGCCGGCCTCTTCTCTTATGTGTACTAAAAATCGTATGAAAATAAAAAATATTATTCAGTACAATTTCCAATATCGAATCAGTATGATTAATATTACTCTGTGAAAATTGACAACAAACCATGTGTATTTATTTGGCTGAGTTCAATCGTACCGCCTACAATCCCGCCTTTGGCATCAAGACTTGAACCTCCAAGACCAAATCCAAGATACATATTTTTATGCCCTGTGCTGCCTATACTTAGCCTACCATGTGATCTGAAGTCTTTTGTCATCCACCTAACACAAAACGGTTTAAAAAATTGAATAAATTAACAAATAAATAAATAAGAACTATGTATTTAACATAATAGAAAATGAATACATACATATAAAACAATGTTTTAAATACTTACATCACATTTCCCATAACATTTCCCATATTCATTTGAACACTAAGTTTTGTAAAATTAACAGCAAACAAAACCAATGTCTCCCAAGCAGAACTTGATCCTACATGAAACAAACCAGAGAGCTCTTTTCAAATATTTATAATTCATTATATCATTTCATGTAATATATAATTTAATTCTGAATCAGGTCATTAAGAAACACACATAATAAATAAATATTAAATTTGTTAAACTAACCTTCAAGATGCACATGCTTAGGTAAATCATTTTCAAAGCTGAGAGTTAATTTTTCCTTGTGGGCGGTTTTGTCATTTGTTATTGATAGTAAGCTGGTACAAAATCTGTTGAATTTGTGAAAATTGTACTATATATATATATATATATATATATATATATCTTGATAGTTTTTTCGACGTTGTTTATATTAGTTAATAAAATTTTCAAATTGTTGTAGTTGCTGAATGATGACACGCATCTTGTGTCGAAACGTATAAATAAAAGTTTTTATACTTTATACCTTTTTTATTTCGACGAATGGGCTGCTAGTTACTTTGAAATATATATATATATATATATATATATATATATATATATATATATTTTGTAGAGTTTCGAACAAGAATCCAAAAATAATACAAAATAAAAAAACAAGAAAAGTTTTTAATAAACAATTTCTTTATTTAATTATTTGTTTACTGTCGACGTTTCGGAACTAGGTACGTTCCATCTTCAGGACATCTGTCAAGAAACATGATCTTGATGAGATTTTAGCAAACAATATGTTTAGGAAAAGAAAATAGATTTTTCTTAAATAGTAAATTAATTGCAAAAAAATATAATAATGTACAGAAATATGATAATATGAACAAAATGAAAATGATAAAAATGATAAAAATAAATGAGTGGATTATCAGAACAGGATATTAAACATAATAGAAAATTTTTGAAAGTCATGGAAAATTTTTTTAAGAAAAGGTTAATGACAAAGTTGAATTAATTACCTGTATGTTTAAATATATGTTAGCACTTTTTCACTAAACAAGCTTTTTAACAAAAATTGAATTTGTGAGTTAATTTTCCGCCGAATAAATTAAAAAGCTTGTTTAGTGAAAAAGTGCTAACATATATTTAAACATACAGGTAATTAATTCAACTTTGTCATTAACCTTTTCTTAAAAAAATTTTCCATGACTTTCAAAAATTTTCTATTATGTTTAATATCCTGTTCTGATAATCCACTCATTTATTTTTATCATTTTTATCATTTTCATTTTGTTCATATTATCATATTTCTGTACATTATTATATTTTTTTGCAATTAATTTACTATTTAAGAAAAATTTATTTTCTTTTCCTAAACATATTGTTTGCTAAAATCTCATCAAGATCATGTTTCTTGACAGATGTCCTGAAGATGGAACGTACCTAGTTCCGAAACGTCGACAGTAAACAAATAATTAAATAAAGAAATTGTTTATTAAAAACTTTTGTTTTTTTATTTTGTATTATTTTTGGATTCTTGTTCGAAACTCTACAAAATATACACAAATCCAAGATTCTACCATTCAATATATATATATATATATATATATATATATATATATATATATATATATATATCTTGATAGTTTTTTCGACGTTGAAACATATTACAAAGTGACTAGCAGCCCATTCGTCGAAATAAAAATGTAATAAAGTATTTAAGAACTTTTATTTATACGTTTCAACACCAGATGGGTGTCATCATTCAGCAACTACTATAAATTTGAAAATTTTTACTAATAATAAAACAAATATAAAGTAATTATAACATAGAGAAACATTATACCTACCACCAGGACAAAATCACTCAAAAAAATATTTTTTAAAAAATTAAACTAATTATATATATATATATATATATATATATATATAATAACGGCTTTTCATATAACTGATAAGGCATTTAAACAGCATAAAATTCAATAAAACCAAAAAACTTATTTTATACCACATTTGTTTCGTGATCATTCAACATTTAATGTTTGTCGCATTACTTTACACTCATTTTGAAATTACATAAAAATTTCGAATAAGAGTTACTAAACAAGTAACGAGGCTTAAGTTATTAAAGATAAATAATATATATATATGACCTAGGCGACGACAACCATTTATATATTATACATATTATATATATATATATATATATATATATATATATATATATATATATATGATGATGAAATGTTTTTGGATATCCATCCAATAATTTAAATAATTTAAGAAAGAAAAATATCTTTTTGTATATTGAATTACCATGTTTCAATAAAACGTACTTTTATAAATAATATATCATATTAAAACTTACTTATCAATACTTTTGCCATCTTCAGGAAAAGTATCATCCAAATGCTGCGACTGCATACTAAGATCCCCTAAAAATAAGTGGCGTACTATACTTCTTCTATACCAAGCTTTTGGAAAGGCTAATATTTCAGTCAATCGTCTCATATCATATTTAAACGAGGCTGATCCAATGTCAACAATAGCTGTGAAAGTATAATAATAAAGAATTACTTTTAATATTAATTATTGCCGTTAACAATATATAATATAATTAAATTCATATACTTCAATTATATACAATTATAATTAAATTCAAACATTTTAATATTAGCATAATAAATATAAAAACGCGTACACTACATGTAGTCGGTATCACTGGTTCATAAATATGTTTGTATATAATGTGAAAATTAATTGTTCTACATCCCCAAGCATTTCATGATGAATACCAAATTTTATATATAACAAACAAAATTACATACTTGAAAATCTAATAACTGCTCGTGATTTATCAGTTTGTGTCAATTTCCTTGACCGACTTAAATGAAATTTCACAAACTCAACATTTATACTCAAAGAATCCTTTCTTTCACTATCTGTTAGCGGTGAACATTGTGCTTCTTTTAAACCTATTCAAATCAATTTTATAATTTAGTTTATATTAAATTAGTATTTATATGTTATAAATTATCAGATTTTGATATATATTTACCAGTTTTTTTACCACCATAAGGATGAAATATGTAAACAGAAAAGTCAGCAAGACAGCCAGTTACGCTTAATCCACCAATAGCAGCTGCATTTGAAGCATAACCAAATTCACTATAAAAATGAGATTTGTTAAATAATTTTTTTTGAATTATTATGTAAAAAAATTTAAATTGGTTTTGATAATTTTAATTTCATAATTTGATTCATAAATCTTTTTATAGAAAACATATATCTTACATTTGTTATTAACTAATGATTAACAATTAAAACAAGTATTACTTACTTGCACAATTCTTCCTCCTGTCGTTTTGAACTAAATACTATATCAAGAGATGGTAGTTGAAGCATGCATTCCACTCGAGACACGGGTAGACAAGAAAATCTAAAATCAACAACATATATGATTATAAGAATCTAAATTTAATTATCTTGCAGTTTGAAACTATTAAAAACAAAGTATTTTAATTTATAGACTACCCAGCAATAAATTTTAGCAATAAAATATTGACACCTCTACAATATAGAGCCCTTTCTGGTACAATATTTTGAAGGTCTTTATGAAAAAAATTGAAGGTAAGATTTTTTTTTGTCAAATTTCAATAATATATGCTACTGAAAACAGTTATCATCTTTGGTTATATCAAAAAACATACCTGAATGTTGATGGCTGCATATGAAAATATACTATCACGTCTACTGGAAAGGAAGTGTAAACATACTGCCCATAGTTAGAAACATCATTTATAGTAACTCTACTATTTATTTGTCCTAAAAAAGTTTTATGTTATGTTATATTTTATGTTATTTAATAAATTATAATATAAATAACAGTTAATTTGACAAACAAATTATAAGATCTAATGTTTAAAGTCTAATAAAAAATGAAAAATATCACTCTCAATATAATGATTTAATAAATATAATTTTTGTACATCATTATAATTGTATGAATTATTGATTAAAATATTAAAATATCATAATAAAATACCTGCTGTAGTTAAATTAGGTTTGGTAGGTATGGGCTCCAAAGTCTGCTCCAAAAATTCAAGAATGTGAGGGCTTATCACGGTTTCTTCTGGAATGCTTTGTAATGTTGTCCAAGCAAATAAAGACGCTCGTTTTGTACCGGGTTTTCGACCAGAAAAACTTAAACCTTCTGCAAATGATGACCTAGAATAACTACATTCTTCCGGCAATGTTTTAGATTCATAATGTACCTAAAACCATTAGTAATTAGAAATAAAATACTGAAGTTATGATTTAACTATGTCATACCATTTTGCATTGCTCACTATATTAACATTATAGGATGATGATATACAATCATACCTTAACATCTAAACCTGGTATATGAAATATTGTCAAATCAACTAGTTGTGATAGATAAGCGTGGTTATAGCGCAATCTAGAATTGGTTGATGGCGGCGCTTTATCGCGATGCCGTCTTGATGCGCTCGGAGAACCAAACAATGGAGCATCTAAACCAGCTGCCGAACTTGATCTCTCTTTTTTAATTCGCCTAAAATATAAGTTTAAATCACAAAACTGTCAAAGAAATACGAAATGCATATCTGCTCACTCTAAGATAATGACAGAATAAATAAAATGTTCTTACAATTATAAAATAAATCATTGTGATTTATATACTTACATTTTTATCTCTTCTTCTTTGGCAATATCTTTTGTATGAAGAACACATTTTCCACTGTTGATTAAAACCTTGACATCTAATTCAAAATCTATATTTGGTTCTTGTTGCTTTTGTACTTTAGAAGTATCTAAGTTCTTTGTTTCTGATGATGATGGTCTAAAAAATAAAATGCAAGTCATGAAGTTTACTCACAATCAGTAAGAAATTATAAAAATTAACATTTACACATATAAAAACTTACGTAGATTGAGTAGTTTTACGACGCATTTGCACTGGTGTTCCGTCTATAATAATATTGTCCTCTGCAGGATCTAATATCCAACTTTGATCTGACTCAGATATATTTGCTATTGAGTTTGTACCAGGAAGAGAAGATTGCCTAAGAGAATTAATAAACATCAAAAAAACTATTTCTTACAAACATATAATGATAAGAAAATAGTCCTATAATGATAATAAATATAGCTTCCCCATTTTTGAACATGTTTATCACATAAATATATGATATTACTATTTTTTAATTCGTGTTATTATCTTTATTATTGTAGAACTTTTTTTTTTTATCTAATAGAGTTCCCAGTTCCTAGTTCTATCCAATATACGAGTAAGATATGACATTGTAAAATTTTAATTAACTGTCGTAATCTTTAAGATCCTTTCTGTATAGGTAATGAAATAAACAACTATTATGCATTTTTATCAATAATATACTAGAAATTAATAAACAACAAATGACCTAAGAACGTGAGGTGCATCTCCAAATGTAACACGTTGCTGCCCGCGCACTTTAAGAGAAGCAGATCGGGATGGTCCACCTGGGCTGGTATCTCCGCCGATATCGCCACTCGCAATCGTCTCGAGAACCGACCTAAAGAAATTAAATGTAATTCACAATTTCTTAGTCAAATATAATTAGCAAAAGTATCTTACATGATCGAATAACAAGGCAGTTTTTAATGAACTGTTTATTAGCCACTACATTATTATTACATGAAGATTAAGCTACACAAGTAAACTCATTGTATGATTAATTGCAAAACCATTAAAAGTAGCAATTAAAATTAATACTAACTCACCCATTCATTTGAATATTTTGTTCAATAGTCGGGTAACGACTTCTAAGAGTACTGTGTTGACCAAAACCCAACTTATCCTTGATTGCTGTTGTGCGCATACTTTGTCGACGCAGTTTCTTTATCATATCTCTGAAAATATTTGCATGGTTATTGTTGCTCAAGTATGGAGGTATAAAGTAATAAATAAAAATACCTTCGAAAATCTTTAAAAATTAAGGTTTCCAATTCATGGAGTCTTCTCATTTCATGTTCTATAGTTCCTTGAGATGCACCCAATGTTCTCAAGTCATGGATGATTTTTGCTTGTTCATTCATTTCCTTTTCTATCAATTTGGATCTTTGTTTAGCGTCTATGCTAGGGTCAAAAACAAAAGCTGGCAAACTGTCCATCCATTTGTTAGTATTTTTTGTTAATATATTTTCCTAAAAAACAATTGTATTATTAAAACAAATAAAAATGTGCAAACATTGGTTAAAAATGTACAAATACAAAATATACATAAGTATTGCATTTATTTAACAAAACCATATTGATTCATAGGAAATTGCACATTTAAAAAAAGTAAGGCATTTAAGACAAAATGTTACATAAACAAAATATAATTCTCCTATATGTAAACTTTAAATCATAAAAACAATAAGAATTTTAAAGTTCCTTAAAAAAACGAACCTGTGAGGTTTTTTGGCCATCATCACTATCAGAGTCGAAAATCATTTGATCATCTTCTTCGGAACCTACAAAAATAATAAATCATAAAATTAGCTCTAACATATACTCGTATTTCTTTAAATAAAAAATTTACTTCATTCGGGATTCTGTACTAATTAAGAAAACCTATTTCTATAGAAAAAATAAAAATAAATAGAAATCACTCTAAAAATCTGTAAATATTATTAAAATTGGTAGGTATTTAGTCATTCATATAAAAGGAAACTCTTTTTGAATATTTGTTTCAAATATGTAAAAGTAACATCAATATTAAACAAGTATTAGATATAAAACAATGTAAGAAAAAGTTTAAAACTGATAAAATAATAAATCAATGTTATTATTATAACAATAAGTTAAAAATATTGTACCAATTTTGTGTAATATTTCAGTGAAAAGTTTAAAAGTAAATTGGCTGGCCTTTTCTTTGATAAAAGGTTGTTTATTAGAATTAAGGTATCTGTCATAAATAATTTTTATAAGCAAACAAATTTTTTTGACTACTTTTGTCTCTTGATATAAATAAAGAATGAATTATCAACTTCCCGAAGGAGAAGTTTGTTTTCATCAAAAAATCCGAATTGCTAATTTTATGTTTTCTCGACGTTTCAAGACATTCTGAATCGAATGAACCCAAATTTGGAAAAAGTATGTGTGAGTGTGAGTGTGAGTGTGTGTGTGTGTGTATGTGTGTGTGTGTGTGTGTGTGAACAGATTGTTTGCCGTAAATGGACGTTTTCTCAAAAACGGCTGGACCGATTTCAAAAATTTAAAAGCCACTCGATGTATCTCGATGAGGACTATTGTTTGTCAATTTTGTGCGACGATCGGCCAAGCCGTTTCTTTATAAATCGCAGAAAAAATTTGCGCCTACGTTTTAGCCCGCAATTCTGAATCGATTTTGAAAATTCAAAAACCGTTCGAAAGATATTGGTTCGAAAGAATCGTGCTGATTAGTTTTTGGTAGAGATCGGCCGGGCCGTTTTCTTGTAATAAAGTTTAAAAAAAAAAAATCGACGATTTTTATGATTATTTTTTTGACGGTAGATGCCATAGTCTTCTAGATCATACTAAAATATTACGGCCCTACGACAACTGGTTTAGCTTTAAAAATTCGTCAAAGTTTGCAAAAATTAGTATGGTCTTGTTGGCATTTGTCAAAATTAGAACTTTCATCGACGTTTGCTCAAAAACGCCTGAACCGATTTCAGATATTTAAAAAGCATTTGATGTATCTCGATGAGGATTATCGTTTCTCAGTTTTGTGCGACGATCGGCCGAGCCGTTTCTTTGTAATTTGGAAAAAAGTGTTAAACCTTTCGTCCACATTTAAGCTCATTCTACCGAACCGATTTTAAAAAATCAAAAACTGTTCGAAAGATATTAGTTGGGAATGATACTGTTTAGTTTTAGGTGAAAATCTACCGAGCCGTTTTCTTGTAATTAACTGTTGAAAAAAAAATTTAGGCCGATTTTTATGGAACTTTTTTGGCGATATATAATATGGTCTTATAGAACTTACTGAATTATTACGGCCTTACGACAAGTAGTTTAATTTTAAAAATTCATCAAAGTTTGAGAAAATGAGTAGTTTTTTTGACATTTGTTAAAATTAAAATTAGATGATTTACTTGGTATAACAATAGGGTACTTGGTCTTGAACATAGTAAACCATTAAAGTCATATGAAAACTGGTTGAATTATAATTATTGATTAATTAAAATTATTGATTTTTGAAAATTTGCTTTTAGAAAATACTCGAGTTATCGTGTTCGTTCGTTTGCAATGTAATAAGTCCACTCGGAATACTTATAATCACTCATAAATTAATTTATTTTTTATTGGTTAAGTCGATTATTTACACATATCGAGAAGTTCATGTAACTTGTCTCAAGGCTAAATACCAAACCAACTAGTTATAAATTCATATTAAAACCAATGAAATATAAAAAATAATTAATAATTTGTGTTTACCCGTTAGCATGGTTAATGTATGCCCCAAGGCTGAAAGTTGTTTGCCAACATTAACATCTAGATGGATATCCACACCTTCCATTTGCCATTGTACATTCAAAAACCACTTTGCATTTTCTGAAAATTCAATGTGCACATGGTTATATAATAAAAATTTATACTTATCATATTTAACATATTATTTATAATATATAAAAAAAAGTAATTTTAGGTTTATTAATACAATAAAGAGTTTTCAATTTTTCAAAAAAATGTTTTGCACAGAACAACATATTTAATCACAATCAATTATAAGCAACTATAATATACATAAAACAAATTATATTCAGTATTAGGAATAAAATTAAGATCAGGTTAAAGTGATCAAAATGGAAACAAATTCATATAAATGGACATTTGTAAATAATATTTGTTTTCAACTTACCTACTCCCTGTTTTGCTGCAATTGTTCTGCTGCATACTTCATATGTTCCTTCAGAAACAACACAAAGATTCATTATATTACTATCATTCATATCAGGCTTCCAGTCATCTAAAGATGCTTCAAAATCATCAGTAAATCGTAAACATAATCCAACAAATTTTCCTTTGCTCACTAATGAGCCTGAACTGCAAGCTAAAAAAATAGAAGTATAGTCATTCTCTAATATTCATTCACCTTTGCATACTAAATCTATTCCAAACTCAACAAAGAACAAATATAATTACTCAACAAATATCGGAAATATATATAACATCATTTAAAATATAAATCTTATACCTGAAATACTAGTATTCTCTAATGTAACAACCACAGCCCCTTTAGAATCATAATCATATATTCCTCTATTTGTCCAAGAAGACTATAAGTAAAATATTAAATTAAGTGAAAAATGTATACAAACATTATAAAATCATTTCACATATCATACCAAAGGTAGTGGATTTAAAGGCAAACAAATTCCCATGTCTTCAACTGTTAATTGCAGAAACAAAGTTCCAAGATGTGGTGCACTCAATTGCCCAAATTGTACTTTTTCTAAAACCTAGTATTTGAAAAATTATAGAAATAATAGATCAACTGATAGTAGATCTATACACCCCACATATACAATCTAAAATAATATGTTAATAAAAAAAAATAAGTTTACCTGTTGAGTAGCAGTCAAAACTTCTTTATTTAAATTTGCACGATTTTCATTCCAATACTCATAAGCATTTTTATAATTCAGCCAGACTAATATTGCTCTATCTACAGCCATGGGTTGAATATAAATTAATGGTCTCTTTAATGTTATGAGCACAACCTCCATATCTTCTCGAGCCATTTCATCTTGAAATGCATTACGCAAGCCTAAAAAAATAAGTGGTTAAAAATATTGTTTTAAGAATTTTTATTTTTATAGAAATTTATATTACCAATTCTAGTATTAAAAAATGCAAACTGTTGAAATTCCGGTTCAGCTTCATCAAAAATAACATTACGATGTAGTTGACCAAGGCTTAAGTTCACATCCACCTAATATTGATTTCAAAAATTGTTTACTAAAAGTGTTTGCTTTTAATAAAATAAATTAAATAAACTTTTGTTTGAATTCAATATTATAAAAAACTCAAATTTATCCAAAAGTTTCTTTAAAATATTTGGTTGCAGAACAAGTTTCTTGTAAAAATAGTAAAATATTTGTAACATACTTGCCAACATCTATAAGGTAATTAAACTCATTACAGATGAATGAAAGATCCAAGTTACCTGTGCTTTCCCAAATAGTTTAAGAGCAGAAGATGAACGAGTACTGTCTGAAACAGAAACATTGCGTACTCGATTCGATAGCTGAAAATCGACTGCTCCAGTTTCAAGGCGTACTGCGGAATTAGTGGGCGTAGTTGCGGTTAATTGAACCCTCTGGAATAAATAATAATTATAAACCTTTTAACTCAAGAAAAATATGTATATTTGTATAAGTACCAAGTTGCACAAAATTTATTAATATTGCTTACTTTTATACGAATTATAAGAGAAAATAAAATTTGTTTAACAGTTGTTGTACTAGCTTCATCATGATCTTCGAGCCATAATGGAACAGGTTTCTCACCGCCATAAACTTTTTGAACAACTTCATTGACTTCCTGTAAATAAAATTAGTAACATTTATAGTAGATCTTTCATATATAAATTGAAAACTGCGTTTTTATTTACCTTCATAAAAACTTTCTGAACAAAAACTAAATGATTGAGCATATCTGTTGTAAGACTGTGCTCAAAAGCTCCAATATCAGCAGTAGCATTCAAATAACTTCCTTGGCAAAGTATTAAACCATCAATATTCCGAGTCTCTTCTCTAAAAAGTACAAGTTTTGTAAGCATATAACGACCAAAAAAATTTTCAACATAATCTCTATCTGCTAATAAAAAACTTGTATTATTAAAAAAAATAGTAACAATATACCTGAAAGATTCTTTATTAGATGCTTCTTGATGATCACTTTCTAAAATATATTCAGCCCCAACATGAACTTTTGGTAGTGATATACTTGCTTCTGAAGGTAAATTGGCTTCGGATGCCTAAATAATTATTGTAGTAAATAGAAAATTAAATAATAAATTGAAAGTAGCAATATTAAAAATTATAATATAGCCAAAATAAATAGAAAACTTCAAAATTATAAATGTGTATTCTATTTTGAAAAGTTTATCAATTTATATTTGTATACAAAATTTTAATTTCAATAAACACCTGTATTTTAGTATTAAAACTTAGACTGTGTTGTGGTAAATCTATAGTAAATTTGGCTTTGCTCCCTGTAACTCCTGTACTCTGCACTTTATCCATTTTATACTGAGCTTGTAACGATGGCAAGAGTGCTGCAGTAATACTTAAACTCTAAAAGAACACCACAGATTATAACACTAGATAAGATTAAATATGATATGTGATATAACACATAAAATATCAACCTGTATATTATTATTTTTTAAATAATGTTCATGCAATAATGTGTATATCAAAAATAGTTTTCATTGCTTCATGAAAATTTGTAATAATCAATGAAAAGTAAACACAAACATTTAAGACATGAAAATTGTAATCAAATATACATTTTTTACATATTAACAATAGTTGCATTATTGAAACATTATTTTCCATTGAAAATTCTTAAATTCTATTAAAAAAATCTTTAATTCTGTAGAAATGTATTAAGTAAACATAAAAAAAAACAGAATAGATGTGCTCAAAAAATCCTACCTCCAAATTAATGAGAAACTGCATTACAAGAGGTTGAAGCAATCCCGAAGTTGCTGCAGTTGTGCCAGGTGTTTTACTCCTTTCACGTGGCTTTTTCGTGTGAGCGGTATCGTTGGGTTGCATTGGTGATTGTTTCCCCGTCTGTTGAACCCCACTGCTAGATTCGATGTCTTCTGTGTGATAAACGCCTCCACTTCGAGATATTCTGCCACTCGTACGTACTACACGTAACTCCTAGATAATTAAGAAAAAGCAATTTTCCTTCATTAGTAGAGAAAGTTTTCAACAGTTTCATCAATGATATATATTTAATTAGCTAACTTAAAAGCAATATAACATTTCTTCAACAAAAATAGTAGCCGATCCACAGTGAAACAAATTTATTTACAATACAAAATTCAGCCAAATACGGAAAAAAGTTCATATTGTCACTGTAATACATATTCTTGAATTATAAATATAAAATTTTCAATGTACAATTTATAATTAAATTTGATAATGAATTAAAATGTTAGAATAACATTGGCGTTTTTCAAAAAATTTGATATAAATACAATTTTAAGCCATGCATTACACAATGTTCAATATCAAATTACAGTACTCTAGATAAATTATCATTCTCACTAAGAATGTAAAGAAAAAATTCAGATTTTTATTATAATCTTTGGCTCGATTTTTATTCAAACTATTTACCTGCAAAGTTGATGATAGTTGTTTTGAACCTCTAGTCATCATGCCATGCAGTGCAACAGGATGTTGGGGAATGTCAATATTTACAGCTCCTACAGTCAGTAGTCCAGAGTTTTTATTTTTATTTTTTCTTGATATACTAGAATATAATGTCTGCGATTTTCCAACAGTCACTTTCACTACAGTTCTAAAACAAAAAACATTAAAGTTATATACATTTAATGTGTTTAGTTAAACTACTGTTAGTTTCATCAAATTATAATAAAACAAGTTTTAAAACAGTGAATCACAATAACAATTTATATTATTTTGCTTCATATTTAAACCTCTCCAAATAAAAAATTTCAAATACTGACTGTTGATTTGGAGCTACGCCTTCCAATAGTACTATCATAGTTTTTCCAACTTGCCCTGTTAATGAGCATTCTAGTCTAGCAGTGTGCAATCGCTTTTTACATGTAAGGCTACTCTGAAGACTGGTAATTTCTGCTTCCAACTTCAGATAAAGATTATATTTTAAATAAATTTTAGTCATATAAAAAAAATCCATATAATATTACCTTCAGCCCACTTAATGTTGCCAATAATCGAGTCCTATGTATTCTGGCTATTCCAAATACTACCCACCTAGCTCGCTCATTACCAAAAATGCCTTTAAAATAAATTGTAATTAAGAAAATAGAATATAATGTAATAATTCATAATATTGAATTGAAACCTTTAATTGAAAGAATTATTTCATTAATAACTTATTATATATTTATTTTAGATAAAAATAGCTTTAATAATTAATAAGTCATAATTGCAATAATTTTTGAAAATAATGTCGGTATTGACATATAAAATTCTAATTAAATAAAATTTAAAACATTTTGAAAAGTTACACTCAAAATAACTGAAAACTGAAAATATTATTTCGATAATAGGTAGCTTCCAATGTTCATTTTAAAATTATTTATAACTATAAATTTCATTACAATGATTCTGTTAAATAGATATCTGATAATCAATGTAATGCACAACCAAATCATATTGGATTTGTAATAGTGAAAGATTAAAAGCCTGCATGAAAATATGTTTCACATCAAGTATATGCGAACATTTATATTTTTCAAATACGTTTTCATAAATAAATTAATTAATTGTATAGTTCTAATTTACTGAATAGATTTTACCTAAATCTCGGTTTGTTTGGATTGGTGTTGAACTTGTTTGATCTCCTGGTGCTATATCATCTTGAGACTTTGCTTCAGATACTAGATTAAATTTTCGAACATTTTTATAATGTTCTGATATATCCGGAGCCACAGAAAATCTGTTCAATATAACTAATTTAATTTGTACACCATGTGCATGATATTCTAATTAATTACCTGTGAGGAATTGTTTTAGTGTCAGGTTGAGTTGCATAAAGATCTAACAAATAATAAACTGTTTTCCAGCAATTTGTTGATGAGATACCATTGGCAATTCCTGATTTTTGCTGTCCTTTTTCGGATATAACTGTTATTCTTTCAACAGCAGAATTCGAAAATGAATCATTTCTTATCTCGGTTGGCGACGTTGTTCCTAACAAATATAAAACATCTCAATACTGTTGATATATAGATAAATAGATAGATTATTGTATATATATATATATATATATATATATATATATATATATATATATATAATAGATAATAGGATGTCGATTGTGAGGGTGACTAAATTGGTATTAAATAAAAATATTTTTTTTTTGTATTTTACACACACATACATCCATTTTTCCTTTGAAATGTAAATTATGCAAAAATTTTCATTTTTTGATTACCCTACGAGAGTTAATAATTTCAATATAAAACGATAATTAAAAATATTATTAAATATATTAGTAATTTAAGCATTAATATATATATATATATATATATATATATATATATATAGAGTGGATAAATAGGTATTAATTTGGAAATATGAACAAACAACACTTTTGCACTAATTTATTAAATAATAATTTTCACAAACGTTTTGAGACTAGGTTTGTCTCATCATCAGTGTGTTATAATTTAAAATTTAAAATATGAAAACCTAAATTAGCATTATGTGTTACCCGTTACAAGTCGTTCAATATACTCAAAAAAGAGTGCGAAAAAGAGTGTTGTTTGTTCATATTTCCAAATTAATATCTATTTATCCACTCAGAATACATTTGTTATATATATATATATATATATATATATATATATATATATATATATATTAGGGCGGGTCGATTTGTATGGGTAAAAAAGTCACATAGGCATAAATGATTTTCTTATACTAGGGATCAAAATAAGATACTTCGCCGAAGAAACCATATCTCTAAAATGAATTCTGATGTCCCGTGCATACACCCAAAGATTGGGTCAAATTTTAAAAAATCCTGTTTTGGCTCGTTTAGAGCGCCTCAATAATGTCCAAATGTATGACCGACACCCAGTAACTTTGGAAGGCCGATCTACCCATGCCTATGGTTCACCCCCTGGAACCTCCCTTTAGAGGTCCCCCATACAAAAGTTGCAACATTTTGGGTACTTCAACATGACAAAAATCGGCGATTTATTTTTATTATAAAATTTATTTAATCATAAGATATGTAAATAAAACTATGTAAAACTCATAAACTATTTATTGTTTGAAGTCTTTTTTTGTTTCAAGTCTGGAAATTTTTTTTTGTGTTTGTTTGAAATAATATCTGAAAAAAAATGCTTAAATTAAAACATTTTTTGCTGAGTAAAATACCAAAATGATGATTTTTTGCAATATTTGTATAGGAGTGAACTCCCCTCTAAGGGGAGGTCCCAGAGGGTGAACCCATAGGCATGGGTGGATTGGGCTTCCACAGTTAGTTGGTTATACATTTAGACGCGGTTGGAGCACTCTAAATGAATTAAAACGGAATATTTCAAAATTCAATACCTATCTTTGGGTCAATGCACGGGACATCAGAATTCATTTTAGAGGTATGGTTTCTTCAGCAAAGTATGTTATTTTGATCCTTAGTATCCGAAAATTATATGTGCCTAAGCGACTTTTAAATCGACCCGCCTTAATAAATTAAGGCGGGTCAGTAAATATTTTGTAGAGCAAGGATGAGCAACCCGCGGCCCGCCGCCAAGCATTTCTCAACAACAGATTATTTTTCTAGATATTTTATCAAATACGGCTGTAAAGGCTAATTTTGTCGTCAGTCAAATTCTGGTAAAAACTGTTGTTCGAAGAAACAAGAGCATTTCCTGATAAAATAAATATTAATTTATATAAATATTAACAAGCTTCAATATTGCAAGAAAAATTGAGAACTTGTCCAAGAACGTAGCAACAACGCATTTCTAAATTCAAAATAATTAAAAAAGCGAATCTTATAAAGTCGCGAGGGTTAAATCATCGTAAATTTAAAAACTTCCTGGCTATTTAGATCATGAATATGTCGATATTCAATACTAAAATACGTTAGCTCAATAGTGATGTTATGCTTAAAGGAGTATACGACTCAAATGGTGAATTACAATTGTTTTTGGATATGAAATAATAATTATAGTCCTTTAGGCATTTTGGCAATAAAGAATAATATCTTTTGCAGAATCTTGTGTTTCACTTTTCATATTCAAAAAAAAGAAAATGTGAACAGATTTTAATTGTGACTCCAAATGTTCAAAGCTAACAAGACAGCTGTTTTCTGTAAATGTTTTCTTCGCCATTTAACATGCAGAATAATATAGATATAAAAAATGCATTTTCAGTAAACTTCGAATTTTTTTGTTAATCTTATGTCAGCCCTGAGAAATTTTCGCTTTTGAAAAAAAAAGCGCAAATCAAATTATGATAAATTCTTTTTTTGGAAGTACGTTTGCGCGAACAATTACACAGGTCCACAAAAGAAAAGTTGCTGGATAATAATTAATTCATTCAGAAAAAAAATCTAGATTGAAGATTATTCCAGTTTTTAAATGTTTTTCAATATTTTGTGCTCCAATTTTGACTATAGATTCATCTTCAGCGGTAAAAGGTACATTGGAAATCATATGTGGACCTGTGTTAATTTCAACCATAAAATTAATAAAAAAAATCACCACCTATCAAAGCTGAATAAAACATATCAAAGCTGCATACGCATTGCTACTTTCTGCATTAAAAAAATTAAAATAAAGAACAAAATCCAAAAAAAAAGGCTGATATTGATCAGCTTATATAAAAAAAGCAGTGCCAAATTTTTTATTAAAGTTTTCAAGTAAAATTGTTTTTCTAAATATTATTTGTTTTCATTTTGTATTAATATTTATAAACACTTATAATAAACACTCGCAATTATATAGAATATATACTTTGTCCAATTTTATATTTTTGTTCTGTTCTTGTGGCAATTTTGTAATTTTGTTGCAATTACATCATTCCCGCGCTCAGCTCAGATAATAAATCTTTTGACCTAATTTAAATCAGACTTTTATCTGAGTTTATGAAAAAGCTTCAAATTTATTAAAAAAAAGCAATTTATTTTTATCATGGCTTGTACGGCCGTAACATTTTTTTTAAATTTTGTTCTTTATTTTAATTTTATTATGCGAAATGGAAAACTATACACAACTCAAAATTTTTATTATTTTATAATAGTCACATTGGTAGTCCTATCATTTTTTATATAGCTCGGTAATCGATCAATGAACTATTATCGCCTTTTTTGTGAACGTTTTTAATTGAAATTCGATCAAGATTTCTCTGAGCTTATAAAAAATCTTAAATTTATCCGCTCTATCCGCTGAAACATTTTAAAAATGGCAAGAAAATGGTTATCTTCGATAAAACTAACTGATTTGCAGGCTTATCCTATTGTACAAATATTTCTCGATATGCATAAGAAGAAGTTCTTGAATGTCTCATAAAAAGAGCTGTTTTAGCATTAGAAATTTAATTTTAAAATCAGGAGATAAAACTGTTTTGGAGAGAAAACTGGATTTTTTTTTTCAGAGTATAACATAATTACAATATGAATGTTGGTATTTTAGCGTTGCAATGGTTATATTATCAATGTAATAATATTTATATATTTCGTATTAGTTAGTCATTTCTTATACTAATGATTTTCTAAAAATATTTTCTGTAGCTAAACGTTTGCCGGGTCAGCTAGTATATATATATATATATATATATATATATATATATATATATATACGTGCCGCCCGCCAAAAAATTTGAAAATTTAAATTGGACCGTGTGTTAAAAAGGTTGCTCGCCCTTGTAGAGCTTCGAACAAAGAATCCAAATGTAATAAAAAACAAAAAAGTTTATATATATATATATGTATATATATGTATATAAATATATATATATATATATATATATATAAGTAATAATATATAAATAATATATAAGTCTATATTATCTTCCTCCTATATCATATAAAATCTTTTAGTTTTTCCATTGAATGACGGTCTCGATGAAGACCGAAATGTATGGATAAATGAAGTATTTCAAAACTACTTTAGTTTTTATTTTTACTTGGTGTTACGGCTCGATTCTAAATAACTCATCAAAATATATATATATATATATATATATATATATATATATATATATATATATATAACCGTTAACCGTTGAACCGTGCGGACGTGTTTTTTGAAGTGTCGTAATGTCTCTGACACATTTAAATATTTTGGAATCGGATTCCAAAAAAACCTACAACTGCTGTGAAACAAAACCTTCTGCAAGTGTGGGTGTTTGTAAGAACTGTGGCAAAATTTACCATGTGAGTTGTGCCACAAGAAAAGGTTTTAAATTCATTGTTGGAAATTTGATACAGTGCTGTGAGGTGAGCAACTTAAAACAAACAATTACCGACAAAAAAACAATAATAGACGATAAAATGACAATAATAAAGGATAAGGAATACATAATTCAGAATCTTGAAGAAAAAATTAAGATGCTGCAATTATTGAAGCCAAATGAAAAGAATAAAGAAGTTTCGTCAGCTGCACCCAATATTGATAGTAATACTGAGAAAGCAGCATCTAAGAAGCCTAAACATAAATCTACCAATAAAAACAGTGCCAATGCTAATAAGGTCTCAAAAGA
This sequence comes from Ctenocephalides felis, assembly GCF_003426905.1. Lineage (NCBI taxonomy): Eukaryota > Metazoa > Arthropoda > Insecta > Siphonaptera > Pulicidae > Ctenocephalides > Ctenocephalides felis. The sequence continues at coordinate 68,992,032 of NW_020538040.1, forward strand.
ACAGGTGAGTGTTGCAGTAGCAACTGCTTTAAAGGAATTAGACAAGCGTAGAAGCGAAACATTCCGAGATGCGGTTGCCAACACGGAGCTGCCTAATCAATCGACCCAAGCTGAACAACAATCAATTAAAGCAAATGACGATGGAAACTGGACTTTGGTCCAGAAAAAGAAGTCGCCGAAACGAAAAAACAAAGCCATAGAAGGAACAAATGTGAGCACTACTACACTGGCGGGAGTTGTGAGGAAGGCTCACTTGCATGTGTTTCGCCTGGCACCGGAAACATCGACGGAAACTCTAAAAAATTATTTAAATGAGAAAAACTTCAAAAATATTGAATGTGAGAAAATGGCCTCTAAACATCCGAAAACATATGCCTCTTTCAAGGTATCCGTTGCAGAGAGTGAATTGGAAAGAATAAAATCTCCGGATGTTTGGCCAAAAGGAGTCTGTGTGGACCGTTTTTTATTTCATCTGGGAGAAAAAACGAAGAAAAATTGTTAAACTGGTTTAATATATAATGTCCTTGAACATTCAATGTTTATCCAATAAAACGGAGGCATTAACAAAAGTTGTCCATGACAATAAAATAAACATTTTTTGTTTATGTGAACATTGGCTTGGCAACGAGCAAAATCGACCTATATACGTGATTTTCGGCTAGTCAGCTCATTCTGCAGTAGTATACATATGCACGGAGGTGTTGCTATTTACTGTCGGAAAACGATAGAATGTGGCGTCGAAATTTACAACAAGCTTCCCAATGAATGGAAATTTAAAAGCAGGACTTGTTTCAATGCGACTGTCAAAAAACATCCTATAGATCAACCTATTTATACAATAAATTAATTCTTTAATCTAAGTTAATTATTAATTGTCATTAGGTTAATCTTGAGTTGTTCATAAATATCACTGATATTACTATAGTTATATTGTAATATTGTGATAAAAATAATAATTGTATTGACGTAAATTGTAAATATTGAATTTAAATAAAGTATCTATCTATCTATCTATCTATATATATATATATATATATATATATATATATATATATATATATATATATATATATATATATATATATATATCTACATATATATATATATATATATATATATATATATATATATTTTATACACATTAAATGCTGTATACAAAAAATTGTACCTTCATTTAAATTGGTATATCCGAGTTTTCCTTTTACTGTTTTACTAGTAGATCTTAATTTCTGTGCCAAACTCTGCGGTCGTATTCGGAAGCTAGGCGATTGAGAAGTTGGGGGTTGTGAAGTAAAAGAACAAACCTTTTGAGCACTAACCGAGTGAGATATCACAATATCAGAAACTTGACTATTAAAACTTGATACAGGAGCGTCAAGCATTATAGATTTATCTAAAGATCCAATTAACGTATGGGAAGACAAATGATCATTATTTGCAGACACTAAAAATATAAAGATAAACATACTTTTAAACAATATTATAATAAAAATACATTTCTTCACTACAAAATTCACATATTAAGTATTAAATTATAAATTTTAACGGACTATTAGGGCAATATTTCGAAAATTACACACCTTTTATTTTCAATATTTAATTCATTATAAAAAATTCACAAAAACAACATAAGTTACCTAATGAAGAGGCCTCTCTGGGTTGTGCAAAGATATCTTCAGATATGCCATTTTCAGTTGGCATTTTCATATCAGCATGCTGTTCTCTTAATTCATTTTGAGTATTTTTAACATTTTGATACATATTGCTTATTTGATGAAGTAAACGAAGAAGGGGCATATTTATCTAAAAATATGTATTTTCATATACAGTTTATAAATTATATATTATACAGTAAAGTCTGTGTACAAGGACATTGAAGACATTAAAAATATGCAATTATTTATAACGTTTAAATTTAATTTATAACACTTTAAAAATTATTTTTAGGAATGTAAACATTTTTCATAAAAATAAGTTTAATGAGCAAAGCAAAGTTTATTAGTGTCTTATATTTAACTAATAAGTAAGTAATAAATAAATCAAATTTATCTGTATCAACACTAAAAAATAAAAAAATCACTGATGCAATGAGTGATGAACCGGCTCACGCTATAAAAAGTGCGTAACGGCACCCATTTTTAAAAATTTCAAATAATTTTTGTAATTGAAATACTATCTATAATCTCATAATATTTAGGAAGTTTGATTTCACCACGCAAAGCTCCATCACAATTCCAGATGAGTAAACCTGAGATCCTTGTAAGATAAGCAAATAAGTTTGAACATAATAAAATATTTCTGGGTACTATTATATATAATTACGTGTTCAACAGTACTTATACTTTTTAAATTATAAATGATTTAGAAAAAATATATATATAATATTGTATTAAATTAGTTGGGTTAAAAAATATTATCAATATATAATTAGCTAAATATTATTTTAAATCTTTCATCAAATCATTTAATTGAATATCAAAAAAATCTAAAAAAACTACCATATTTGCAATACTTTTAAAGGCAAACATTACAATAAGTGTACATAATAGTGCTTTATTAGCACCCATTGCAATGTTTATATATAATCACTTTGATTTCACATTGAGCTCTTAAACTTATTAATTTTGTTTTTCAATTATTGGTTGCCATTTTTCGTACTTTATATAGAAGTTAAATAGTTCATAAATTTTTGATCGATGGCAACTTTAAAGTTGAAGCAAATTAAACTATTTAAATTATAAAAATTTAAATAATGATTACAAACCTGTTGCGAAATATAATTAATATTCAAACTAAAATTCAATATTGTTGAGGTATGTTTTCGTAACTGTCCTCTAGACAAGTATAGGACACTCTGTCTTCGAACTGCTTCGTCTATGGAAACATCAGCTACTTTATTTAATTCCAACTGTACACCCATTTTTTCACAAACAAAAGCTGGCGTTTCTGGTGAAATTTTTAGTATAAATTTGTGTCCTAGAAGATAATTAGCAAAACATTCATAATAATTTCAGCATAGCAAATTATGCAATACATATCATACCTTTTGATTTTGTATTAAACTTGGATTTTTTCTTGTCAGTTTTGCTTTCACTAACTACAATATCTATTCTCAACATATCTATACTTCCAATAAGTGATAATTTTGTCCCAAGTGCATCCAAGGATGATAAATTATCTGAATAGGTTAAATATTAGTTTGCTTTACCTTTTTTACCAGCCAAACCTATCAAAACATATTTTAAAATAATTATCTATATTTTATAACAGTTTACCTTCACTAATGTTAGGCAGCATTTTCTGTGGCATCACTCCTAAACAAGTTAGCAGTGGTTCAAATATTAGGTGTGCATCCAGAAGTTTTAATGAATCATGAATTGGATACATATTGACCCCACTAGCAGCCATATTATCAATCAGAGGTTCGCGTACGCGACCGGTTTTAGCCATCTATATTGGGATATAATTATTTAATCAGTTTCCTAATAAAAAAACTTAATTTTAAATTTCTTAATAATATGTGCAACTTTACCAAGTCTTTAAATTTATTATCATAATCTTCTTTTGTATCTTGTTTTGCCATCCAACTATAAAGATCTTCTCCAAACCTCGTTGCAGATATTGAGGCACTCCTTTCATTGCTCACTACAGGACTTGTGCAAGGGTTATTACCACTTTCACCTGAAGAGCAGACGCTTCCTACAGAACCATGTTGTTCTTCTCGCAGTGTCCCATATCCTATAATATAAATATTCAACCAATTCAAAATCATGCTAAAAAATCTTATGAGTGAATGAATTCTATATTCTAATATGAATCAGCGAGATAGGACAATAGTTTTCTCAATTAATAAATTACAATAAAATCTCTGTCTCTCTGTCTCTCTGTATATATATCCAAAGTAATTTCAATTTTAACTCACCAGTTCCTGATTTTAGACTTGGCGACGTTAGTACTCGATCAGTAACACCCTCTTTGCATATGTTTGGTTTAATGAAATCTGCAGATATGTTTACTGGCACTCCATTCATTGGTTGCAATGGTTCATTTAGTTCTTTCATTACTATAAAAAGTTTGAATTGTAGAAATATAAGTTCAAAGAATTATATATATATATATATATATATATATATATATATATATACATATATGTAAAATTTCTATGATTTAAAAATAATATAAATGGTGTTACCATATTTAGATTTATTATTATTGAGTAAAGTAGCACATTCATCTGTCATTTCTGTACCTTCGACTTCAGTCTCATCAACGAACAAATTTTCCTGAAATTTAGCATGTAAATTTCTATTTATGATAATTGCAATTTTTTTATATATGGGCACAAAAGTAAATTTTAACTATTAATATTGCTACAAAATTACTTGTTTTAAAATCAAAGCATTATCATTTTCAAAGTAAATAAAGAAAAAAATAATAAATACTTTGTATCAAATAGTTACCTCATCAGTCTCAGGCATAGAGATTGTAATATTAATAGGTCGTACTAATTTAGTTTTATATTTATGTTCAAGTAGTAATGGAGTATATAAAACATTTTTCCACTGTCGACTTAATACAATCACGCCCTAAAATTTGAAAAATTTAAATAGATTACATATTTTATTGATAAACAACAATATTTTCTCTATGTAAATTAGTGCGCATATATTACATACTTCTCTGAGTGTAGACAGCAAAGGTAATTCTGATTCTCTCAGATTGTTTTCAACAGCTTTAACTTCGCCAAGAAGCACATATTTTTGCAAAACACAGCACAACTGACAAGACGGATCTTCTTGCAAAGTTTTTGCAAGTGGTGTTAGTTTACCATATCGGCTCTAAATTAAAAAAATAAATGAATTTGTGAGGCACCAATCTTTTAATCAAATGGAAAATGAAATAAATATATAAACATGAAATATATATATATATATATATATATATATATATAAACCTATTAACTATAAACAATATTTTATATTATTTTTATTTAATATTATTATAATACCAATCGATATCTTCTAATAAAATAAAATTGATTGTGATGATGTACTGGAAAAGGCCTGTGTGAAATGGAGCGAATCTGCAATGGAAGCAAGGATAGGTCAGGAATTAGGAAGAGTAGGTTATAATATAGTAATTCAAAAATACATCATAAATAAAACTTCAAATAGAATTAGCTAAAAAACAATATATTACATATTTAAATAGTGATAATTTTTTCAGTTCATACACACATTAAAGTTCTATACCAAAAGAATTAAGTAATCAGAGCACCAATTTAACACAACAGTTACTTCCAATAACACTTTAATTATTACCATTAATTAGCTTTGTAATAATTGTATGGATGTCTGAAATTGCTTATATATTAAATGTTAAATATGAGCAATACAACACTCAGTTTTTTAACACACACTTTAATTAATAATTACAGACGTTTCGAGACCATGGCATGCCCCATCTTCAGTGTAATTTCAAAAACAGTTACTTATATACTACACATTCTTTAATATTTTATTTAAATTACATTTAATTTTTAATAAACAAAAAACACCAACTATTCCTTGCAATGCTTGACTCTTTACAAAAAAAAAGGTTGTTTTTGAAATTACACTGAAGATGAGGCATACCATGGTCTCGAAACGTCTGTAATTATTAGATAAAGTGTGTGTTAAAAATCTGAGTGTTGTATTGTTCATATTTAACATTTAATATTCGTTCCACTGATATCACAAAATTTTATGACATATATATATATATATATATATATATATATATATATATATATATATATATATATATATAAATATATATATATATATATATATATATATAAAATGTGTGTGTGTACCTTAACGGGAATATGTATAGAAGGAACATCAAGAGCATCAGCCATGAGACAAACTACTACAGCAGTTCTGCGTCTATACATAGATTTGCACATAGTCATTGTTTTTATAAAAAATCTATTACTTGGATTCATCCAGGCATTGATAGCTGAAGAAGCAGTACTTAGAAGATTCCAATCCAATCTAAAATCATGTGTAAAATACAAAACAATAATAATAATATTATATAAGAACTAAGTAGTATTTACCTAGTAAAGTCTAGCTTTCTAGTAATAGGTGCTCTGGGTGGTGCAGCAAAGTTAAACCATACCGTCTTGAATTCAATCACACATGATGAAGTTTTTCCATTGTCATCTATCAAATGTATGAAAATAAAATTCGATTACAAAAAAGTAAAACTATAATTTTTTTATGTAGAAGTATTTATTTTTATGTAGAAGTTTTCATTTGTGGATTTTATAATACAATTATAAATATTTATGTTATAATTCAGATATATATGTTTCATTATTTCAATAATTTTGATGTTGAAATATGTGAGATTAAATCTTCAAGGCAATACACCAAATACAAATCAGAGAAATTTATAAAATCTTCATTATTTCCATATGTTTATTATTTCATATATTATCGTATGTCATCTTTAGTGGACTACAAATTGAAAGAAACAGAATATAAAATAACTAAACAATGTGACAATAAAACATAAATAAATAGTAATATAGTGTAAAGGCTTACATGCAAATTGGAATGTTCCTAATTATTCAACGATAATAATAATTCACAATAGCATTACTAAACCATTTTTTGTCAGAAAAAAAAAAACGATTTTAAGATGTAAGTCTTTACACCATATTACTTCTGTATATATTTGTTTTAGTGTTGTTTTATGTTTTATTTCATGGTTTAGTTATTTTATAATCTGTTTCTTTCAATTTGCAGTCCACTGAATACGTAAGATAATATATTGAAATGTGTGAAAATAATAAAGATTTTATAATAAATAAGAGATACACAGTCCTGAAGATTTATTCTGACATATTTCAAAATTAAAATTATTAAAATAATCTTTGTGTGTAATATACCATCATAATAGTGATACCTTTTAATACAGTACTATTTTGATTATTAGGTATTTCAAATCCAATACTATTCATAGTGTTCTTCCTGTAACTTGTTGGAGTAGGAGCCGTACTTAATTGGCCATTGTGATAAGACTTCTGTTCAGGCATTGGAGTGCTACTTGAAATGTTCTCTAACTTAGTATTATCAGTACTCTGTTTTGAGTGTACTGAATCATCATAAAATACTTCACTTTCCCTGCTTTTATTACCGTTTTGACCATTTTCATTATTGTCACGCTGGGATCGTTTCACAATCTGAAAATATAAATATTGTACACAATATATATATAAAACTAAATGCAAATTAACGTGCAAAGTAAAATATCCGCTGAGGATGCATTTACATTTAAATAAAAAAAAAAAAATAAAAGTGAACAAAAATAACGGTAAAAATATAGTCAACATAGTCAACAAAGTTTAGTGTCAATACTTTCAGTGGATATATCTTGCATGCACTAAATGACACATAATAAATTAAAATATACTATTCTTTTTGAAATGTAGAATATTACATAGATTTAAAAATATGCATATACTATTATAATAAAGTAACAAATACCTTAATAGAAACACCTTCCAAACCACATTCAAACATTATAAACCCCATTGAATTGTCCAATAAGTTACCATTAGAACTTCCAATGTCAGTGGCAAATGTTTTCAACTACAATATAAAAAAAACTTTTAAATAAGAGTACAGAACAATATAAAAAAGACATATTTACAGGAGTATTTTCAGCTTGATTCATTTGCTGATAGAACACTGATGAAGGGACAGCAGATGATATCCTCACGCATGTGAATAAAACGCGAGAGCAATGTGAAGGAATTGACGTAATAATCGCATCCTTTAAAATCGAACTCTCATTCCGTAAACGTCTAAGCTGTGTATGTATTCTTCCTGGAAAACAATTTATTGGAAGTTGTAGAAACTATGATGTGCAAAAAAAAACAACAAATTTATCAATAAAGAAATCAAATAAAGCAAATGTATTCTGAAGATCCAAATTTAACTATATATATATATATATATATATATATATATATATATATATATATATATATATATATATATATAGAACCAAACAATAAAAAAATGAAGTGCAATCCACATGTTTCAGCTATACTCCTATATCAATATTAAAAATAAAAGCAACATTTATGCATGATATAAAGTTATAGTATACTAAACTATGTAATAAAAGTATTACAATTGTTTTATCAATATAGACATAAAAATAAACTAGTTGGCATTGGTATTTTGCCTTGAGGCAAGTTACATGAACTTCCCGAAATGTATAAATAATCGATTTAATTAATAAAAAAATAAATTAACTTATGATTAACATAACATCATACACAGTTACATAATGAGTTACATATGAGTGACATAACAAGCACGTTAACTCGGAGTAATTTTAATTTTAACAAACGTCAAAAAACTACTCATTTTCTCAAACTTTGATGAATTTTTAAAATTAAACTACTTGTCGTAAGGCCGTAATATTTCAGTAAGTTCTATAAGGCCATGATATATAACACCAAAAAAAGTTCCATAAAAATCGGCTTAAATTTTTTTTTCAACAGTTAATTACAAGAAAACGGTTCGGTAGATTTTCACCTAAAACTAATCAGTATTATTCCCAACTAATATCTTTCGAACAGTTTTTGATTTTTTAAAATCGATTTGGTAGTATGAGCTTAAATGTGGATGAAAGGTTTACCACTTATTTCCAAATTACAAAGAAACGGTTTGGCAGTTCGTCGCACAAAACTGATGAACGATAGTGCTCATTGAGATACATCGAATGGCTTTTAAATTTCTGAAATCGGTTCAGGTGTTTTTGGGAAAACGTCGATCAAAGGTCTAATTTTGACAAATGCCAAAAAAATGATACTAATTTTTGCAAACTTTGACGAATTTTAAAAATTAAACGACTTGTCGTAGAGCCGTAATATTTTAGTATGATCTATAAGACTATGGTATCTACCGTCAAAAAAATAATAATAAAAATCGTCGAAAAAAAAAATTTTAACACGTTATTACAAGAAAACGGTCCGGCCGATCTCTACCAAAAACTAATCAGCACGATTCCCAACGAATATCTTTCAAAAAATTGAATTTTCAAAATCGATTCAGAATTGCGGGCTAAAACGTGGACGAAAAATTTTTCACTTTTCTGCTATTTATAAGGAAACGGCTTGGCCGATCGTCGCAACAAAAGTGACAAACAATAATCCTCATTGAGATACATCGAATGGCTTTTAAATTTTTGAAATCAATCCAGCCATTTTTGAGAAAACGTCGATTTACGGCAAAAAATCTGTTCACACACACACACACATTTTTTCCAAATTTGGTCTCATTCGATTCAGAATGGCTTAAAACGTCGAGAAAACATAAAATTAGCAAATCGGATTTTTTGATGAAAACAAACTTCTCCTTCGCGAAGTTAATAAAAGGTTTTACCCACCAACATTTAGTGTAACAAGTAATTCTTCTTGCTGCATTTCGGATGTTTCAATATAGTCTGGCTCACTTGGTAGAGCATCTTGGCTCGCTCTACTGGGCAGATTCCCAGATATAAAGGCGCGCGGACCTCGCATTAACCCCGTAACTTTCTTCAATCCCCGATTTGGAGCAGTTGGTCTACTTAAAGTCTGTACGACTTCTTTCGCCTAAAAATAATATAAGACTAACTTTTAAAGATTCTGCACTCTAAATATCTACACTGCATATTGGAATGCAATTTACACATAACTATGAAATATTTATTGTATTTATATCAATCAAAAAAAATATTTTATTCATATATTAATTTGCATAAGGCTGGGCAAAATAAATTGATTCCAATGAAAAAGAAATATATAAGTAGAAATATACAAAAATTATAAGTAGAGATATACAAAAATTATTATAAATTAAAAATTACAAGCTATACAATGTAAGTTCACCTGCTTGCCAATGTGACACCTTAGCGTTACACTTTCAAAACAAACTGCTAATAGAGAAGCACAAGTCAAATCCTGTATATTATCTAGAGCTGCGAAGGAAATCAGTTCTTCAACTACTGATGTTTGAAATATGGTAATATTTATCTGGCAACAAAATAGAAAAAAGATTTCAAAATCACTTGGTTTTATATTATAAAATTCTGTTAAAAAAAGTTCAATGTAATTTTGCATGTAATTATTATATCCTTATATATATATATATATATATATATATATATATATATATAATTATATATACATATATACATATATAGACATAAAATAAAAGTATATATATATTTATATATATTTTATTTGAGTTTAAAAATTGGGCGTTACATTCAGTTGATGAAGGCTAAGATGCTAGTCGAAACATATGGATAAATAATATATATCAACATCAAATCCAAGACTATACAACAATATATTATGTATATGCATGTATATACATACAGATATACATGTTGGCATATAATGTACACAACTCTTGAAATAGTTAATAATTATGATTCAAAAAAGAAATAATAAATTAAAACATGATTAATTTAATAGATTCAATAATTAATAGCAGCATTATTTACTTAATATTTATTTTGCGCTTGAACTTCATCAGCATAAATCAAGCAATTAAATTAAATGATTATTCTAATAATAAGATACAAGTTTTAATTTAAAATTTTCCTAATGATACTTGAAAGAAAACTATAGAATATAGTAGAATATATGAATAATGAAATAATAGTGATCATTATTATAGCAAAAAGACAAAAAAAAAGCTCTAAATTTCAAAATTCATACTATCACTAGTATTTATTTAACTTTCGATTAAGAGTCGCTTGTGTGAGGTTTAGTGGCATTCAATCTATATACCTTAGGAAAAATGATAATTCCTTGAAGCTGTGTTGATATGCATTCTTCATACACATTAGTCTGAACATATTCCTCTTTTGGTCCTTTGCCACTAGTCATTTGACGTTCAGTTGTACTGTGTTTAGAATTGCTATGTACCTGTTGATAAATATAAATTTAAATATACAATAGGTAGTATTGCTCTAGGGCAGATCTGTGAGCTGAGTTAAACTCACAGTTAAAATTTTTGACAATTATCAAGTAACATTTTTTAAAAGTTAATTACAAAAACACGAGCCGGCCGATCTTTATCAAAAACTAATCAGCGCGATTCCCAACCAATATCTTTCAAACGGTTTTTGAATATTTGAAATTCAAATTGTGGTGATTTAGAATTGTGAGTTAAAGAAAACGTGGACAAAAAATTTTACACATTTTTGGTAATTACAAAGAAATGGGTCGGCCGATTGTCACGCAGAATTGTGAACCGCTAGTCCTTCCTCATCGAGATACATCGAATGGCTTTTAAATGTTTGAAATCGACGAAAGGTAAAAAATCGTCTCACGTACACATACACTCAGCCATACATACATACATACATACACACACACTCATTCGATTCAGAATCGCTTGAAACGTCGAGATAACAAAATAAGCAAATCGGATTTTTCTTCTTCGGAAAGTTATTAAAAATTAAGAATCGGTCACAACAAATCTTTCCAATGGAGACATTTGTATCTAGACACTCATTTCATATTGCTACACTTTATTTATATGTATTTTATATATATAAAATTAATAACAATATGATTCAAAATATGTATCATTCCATAAATCAAATTATTACCTGAGACCAATAACTCAATGATTCATCTTTCTTTAATATATTAGCATCTTGTACTTTTCCTACACATGATGCATGCAAATGATTGACTACAGTAAGAAGATGCAAACTAGCCATTGTTGGCGTCAGGCTGTCAATCAGCCTGGAAAATAAATATAGAAATTAAGTAGAGTCATAGATTGAACAAATATAAATTAAACCATATAAACCTTTGCAAGCCTTCTAGCACAAGTGGAGTTATCATAACATCTACTCCCCCTTTGAAGCGCACAATACAAGTGCTTCGTGATACTGCTTCTGTTTGACAAGCTAAAAATTCTCTATCAGAGTTTGCTCCTTCACCTATATTAATAAGTATATCTTAGTAAAATATAAATTTGAATGTGCCTACATTCATGTAGCATTTCTTTCTTTCTAAACCAATTCTTCTTCACAAAAAAATAGTTCTAAATAATCCACATTAACTTTGAAAAATTATGCTTAAACTTAATTTCTATAAATATTATTATTGTTGTATAGAATTAAGCTTGATTAGAGCAGGTAGAACATTTTTACCTATATGATCTGGCTCTGATTCACTGCTAGCCGCGAGCAAAATAGAACTATCCCATGTATATGGATGAGATTGCACGCCTTGAGGTGTTTTACGATTGGTAGGCGATGAATCACTCCTATCCACCATGCGCAGGTTTGAAAGGCCTTCGACCATTGTATCAAAATGCGGTAAATATCTGGAGCCTAGTAGTCCAAATTATATAATAGCATTGCATACATTAATGAGTCAATATTTTCTTGGTATAATATACATATAGTCATCAAATATGGTAATGTGATTATAAAGTATGCAAGATTTATGTGCAACCACAAAAACTCAGTTACAACCTTCCTTAATATAAATAAATAAAAGTAATAGAAAAAAGAAAAATAATAAGTAACAAAAGTAATCTTAATAAGTAAGAAAACCTACTGGAAAATGTAGTAATAAACTGTAAAAATGTTATTTTAATCTAAAATTCAGCAAAGTATTTTTTCCTACATGTCCAATAATATGTTATTATATGCAATATTAAAGTGTTTATATACCTATGTAAACCATGCATCCCTCACTATTTTTTCTAAAAACTGGCATTGAAAAGGCATCTGTTCCAAAAGGTAATGAACTTGTAGTCCATTTGGAGCACCGGACCTGCATGTGTGAATACATACATTAGTTTTATTAGTTTTATATGAATATTAATATTTTAACTCAATTGATAAGATTTAGTATTGAACAAACATTATTTGCAGAAGTTATATTTTAAAATAATTATAAATACAAAATATGTATAACTAATAATAGCTGTAAGTTGGTAAGTGATAATTTAATACAAGCAACGAACGACTTAAATATTACACCCATATGATACTTGCCATTTTTTATAAAGACATAAAGCATATCATACCTGTGCTAAATGTGTAACATAACTGGCCATAAGAAGCGGCGAATCAATAATAGGTTTATTTCCTTGCATGTGTAGATTAACTAATGTGATGTCCTCTTGTGATGACAAAGCCGATATAAAAGAACTGCTTGAAGCAGATTTTGAATCCGATGAATCCATTTCATGGTTATTCTGAAAACATGTAAAATGTACTTTAGCAAACATTGCAAAAATGTCGTATAAATTAACAAATATGTCTATCATTTATGTTTCGATCATATATGGCCAAAGTTAAAATTTAAGTTGCCTTCAGTTATGAATGCTTTTGCTTTTTGAGAGACATTTAAATAACCTAATTTAAAACATGTTTTAACTGATAATGAGTTTATTTTCATATTTAGTGCTACTATTAAGAAATACAGTATATGCAAACAACAGTGAACAATCAGTTTTAATCATTAAAGTAAAAGATTGCAAACATATTTTATCGCGACTTATATAATATATTAAATAATATAAAATATAACAATCATTTCTACTTAATAGCTCATTTAATACCTCGCGGCAATCTTCTATTGTGCTAACATGAGCAACCATAAACCCTGTACAATTTGGTGAAAGGTTTTTATAGATGAGAAATAATAATGGGCTAAGGATTGATCCTTATGATGACTTGCATGATTTGGTTCAATTTGATTCGAATTAGACATCGGATGATTCACAATCGGCTTGATTTCAGTGATCATTTAATTCAAATTGATACAGTGAGATCCCCGCATAACGTACGCCTCGCACAATGGACGATGTGCATAACAAACTTTTTTCGCTTCACACAACGTACTAAATTGTTGTCATTAGTAGTCAAAAAACACATGTTGCTTAAATTAATTCAAAGAGTGGACCTTACAAATTTTTGCTCCGCTGTGAAAATATACTTGCTAGAAAAAAACTGCCGACAGTTTGTTTTCTAAATGCCTTAATTATATGTAAAAAAAATCTTATTTTCTATGACCACATTGCAAACTACAGAACAAATTAATGCTATTTTCATATATTTGTATGAAAAAAGAAACTTTCTCTCAGAGCGAATTAAGTACGTAATGTGGTGTATCACTGTATATATATATATATATATATATATATATATATATATTTAATCACATTATTCAGAAATTATAAATAAAATATTACTTTTTTATCTTACATATATTAAATATGTAATACAGTTTTGATAGTATTTTCACTTGTGTGTTCCTCAGTTCAAATTAAATTGCATGAATACAGCAATCTCCTATTTATGTATATATATATATATATATATATATATATATATATATAACATACAATTTAAAATTGTTGTAATATATATATATATATATATATATATATATATATATGTATATATATACGAGGTGTGTTCAAAAAGTACCCGGAATTACTAATAATTAAATTTCGCGGGTCTGGAGTGTCTGATTGTCAAAATTTTTTTTTTATTGTGTTGGTATACATGCCCCTAAAGTATGATGAAATTTTCAGCTATATTCACTGTTTACTTTGTCTGTGGTAGTCGCTAAGGTTCGACGTGTTTTTCTGAGCTCGGCGATTTTTACAATGGAAGAATTGAAAAGTCAAAGAATTTGTATTAAATTTTGCGTAAAAAATGAAATAAAGTGTTGCAAAGTGCAAAAATTCACCAGATATGGCTCCGTGTGACTTTTTCCTATTCCCAAAGTTGAAGAGACCCATGAAAGGACGGCGGTTTTCCTCGATTGAAGAAAATCGCTGAGAGTGCTCAAGGACATATCAAAAAGTGAATATCAAGGGTGCTTCGAAAATTGGAAAAAACGCTGGCATAAGTGTATTATATCTGGGGGGGACTACTTTGAAGGGGACCACATTAATGTAGACGAATAAATAAATATTTTTTTGAAAAAACGAAAATTCCGGGTACTTTTTGAACAGACCTCGTATATATTTTTTTTTGTAGATCTTCGAACAAAAAATCCTAAATCTTATCAAGATTATGTTTCTTGACAATGTCCTGAAGATGGAACGTACCTAGTTCCTAAACGTCGATAGTAAATAAATAAAGAAATGGTTTTAAAAAAAACTTGTTTTTTTTTTATTTATTACTTTTTGGATTCGTTGTTGGAAGCTATATATATATATATATATATATATATATATATATATATATATATATATATATGTATATATATATTTATTAGCTTTATATGAGTTTTAGCTCTTAATATTAACTTTTAGATAGTCCAATCAAACTTTGTATGGAAATAAAATTTGAAAATTGAAGCATGGAAAAAAATTTGAAAATTGAAAAAAAAATTTTTGGGAAAATTCGACGCTCTGCAAAATTTTTTAAAAAATTTTCATTCTATTTACATACAAAACTTTGATTGAATTGCGCTCTAACTAAAAGACAATATTAAGAGCTAAAACTTTCAGAGAATTGTTTTTTATCAATTTGGAACCATTTGAGCCATTGGGAGCAAGGAAATTCGAAAATGTCCATATTAAGGACCACCCTAATATATATATATATATATATATATATATATATATATATATATATATAATAAACATAATAACATACCAAAGTGTCTTGTTCAGCAATTTTTCTATCCATAGGATAAAGAAAAACATTTGAATTGATCTCATGATCGCTGCAATGAGTTGTATGTTTCGTTGCTTTCCTACCAAATTGACAAACTCCTGAAATACCATCAGGAACACCCAACTCTCTCTTAACCTCCATCTTTTTGTCTAAGTTTGTAATACTCAAATCACTTGCACATTTTTTCCTAAAATTAATAGATTTATTAACATTCACAAATAAGAAAATAACAAAATTTAAGTAAAATTTTTATGTAATCAACTGCTCAAATAAGTTTGTTATAGCACAAAAATCCGATTCGTTAAATGTAGTTACTTGAACTCAAAATGTTACTCATAATTTGTTTATATATATTTTACTTAAAAAGCGGTACTAATTCAAAAGTATTATATACCTATTATTTCCATTAAGATTAAATTGATCTGATGTCAATGCAGTATGTCTTAAACTAGCAGTTCTACTTGCTGTTAAATCTTCATCTGCAGAGAAAAAAGCTTCCGAATGACTGTCACTTGTCATAGAAATTGTTCTTTGAACCTTAAAATAAAACAAATAATTTATCAAATACTAAATTAGCTGCGTAAAAATATTTTCATCAAAATTTACATTTTGCCTAAATTTTTCTGAACAATCGGATCCTACATTCAAGAGTAACTCTGATTCCAAAACATTGCTTGTTTCTCCATTGTAGTCACTGCCTTTTATTGTAACCTGATGAATAAATGCAAACAATTATATATATATATATATATATATATATATATATATATATACATATACATGATCACTAACTTCATCAGAGCCAATTCCAAAATAATCAACAGCAAGTCTAGAATCAGATGCACTGCTTTTGGGGGCATTAGTTTCTTGAGATATCTGTAAACTTGAACTCAATACTCTAGTATCGTATTCATTGCTGGGATCATTCTCTTTCAATCTTCCGTAAGGCACTTCACAAGCTTTGGCAGCATTACTTCTAAAATAAAATAATAAAAATAAATTATGATATTATTGAAGTTTGAACTGTACCAAGTATTAGAGAAAACTAAATCAAAGCAAATTCTATTAGAAATTGAAGAAATTGATTATTCTACGTTTAGCTAACAGTCAAATATTAGGTGTACCTGAACATTGAAAACTCACACTAGTTTCAATACAGTTTAAATTGAATAAAATTAGACTTGATTTTATTGCAAATTTGTAAGTACAATAATTTCGTTATTTTTATTACTTATCAATATTAGAGAAAAATATTCTATTATGAAATAATTCATGGTGCAAATCATTTCGAACCTTGCAGAAGTACATGAGAACCGTCGTCCTACAGCCTTCCAATCATCAGAGTTACTAATTGATGAAAATGATTGCTTAGATGCATTCAATTTATTATTTAGACTAGTGATATCATCCAATTTAGCTGCTGATCTACATTCCTTAGTTGACATTCTGTTGTGTAACTTAGCATCTCCTGACTGATTTAAAAAATAGAATTAAATTTAAAAAAATACAATTATAATTAAAAACTATAATTAATATCAAATTGAAGTCTTAATATTTAATATGGTTTTAACCTTTTGACTTTCTCTATGCAATGTATATGATTCTTGTAATATTATATTGTTCGTATCATAAGGAGCAGTTCGAAATATTAGCTGCCCTTCATGTAGAAGGCTTTGACCAAATCCAATATCTTCGTTTGGTTTATTTATACTGAAATAAATAATTATTAGTCAATACTATCATCTTATTTTTTTACCTAAAATTTAAATGGCGATAAAACAATATGAATATATTTATTACTTGTACAAAATGAAAAAGAAAACTTGTTAAACAATTTTTAGTTATCTAAGTTTTAAGAATGCATAATTCATGTTTTTGAAAAAAAAATGATTCATTTTTCAATTTTGGCATAATGGTCAATCTATAGAGAAGCTATGTATTCTTTGCTTGAAACTCATTTTATTTTTAATAATATTATTTTATAGTAAGTTTAAATAAATACAAAACTTAATATTTTATACAGTATAAAATATATAATAAACTTACCAAAAAACTGCAACATTAATTCCATCTTCTTTGTCTTGTGGTTTTGGTTTAAAAAAACATGCACCATTTTTATTACTGCCAAAGAAAGCACAGCCACCAAGACATCCGCAATGGGGATTTTTTGAATTATCTTTTGAGACACCTTCATCTTCAGTGGTCCACAGAAACCATAAGCGCTTCGTCTTTTTATCATGTGTTCTTAAAAATCTTAAAAATAAAACAAAACTGTATTTTTAAGAAATATTGCTTGCAATTTTGGGAATTTGATAAAATTATACAATTTATAATGCATCACATTTCATATAAAGTTAATTGTATGTGAATATATATTTTTACAAATTTATATATAAGATACAAATATACATAAGATAATTGCATTAAGCTATTTGTACAAAGCTTTTTAAAACAAAGATCCACAAAATGAAGACAGAAAATAAAGACTGCTGCTTTAACTAAAGCAGATATCAATTGACATAAGATTCCAGAATAAGAATATAATATGATCATACTTATGTTGAACAATATGTAAACTATGATCAGGAGAAGGCAAAGAAGTTGCAGCCTCTATAATAACAGGACCAAAAGTCATGAATCCCACTTCCAGCCAATGTTCAGACAGTTCATGGCAACTTCTGAAAATTAAAATAATAATGACTAACTTGATCTATGAGTTGTGAGTTGTACTGTTTTACCTGTGTTCCTTATAAGTATAATTAGATCGACCACTGCTAGTAGTATTTGTATTGCTATATGAATTACTGAAATGACTATCAGCAGATATAAATTGCCTGATCAATATTAAGGGCAGCATTCCTGTTATACCTGATTTTACTTGATGACCATGCAAATTACAAGTAGAAAATCTAATAGGAGAGATCTGCAAAAATATGTTAGTAACACAACTAACAATGCACATCATTGTAAAGTTTTTGGTATTTACCCATGTATGTAGTGCAGTACCATGTTCCACTAAATACATATCTACAGCATCTATCGCCAGTCTAACCATTCGGTATTTGATATCTTCACTTGATGGACATCTATAAAACATAGTTTACAATAAAAAAAATTGAGATTGAAAGATTATAAAATTAGAAGCTTCTCTGTTAAAAAATATAAAATATCATGATGCCATTATTAGAATCAAAATTAAATAGTTTCTGAAACATATAATAAAACCAGTAGTGGGGTGGGTGGCATTGTGCCTTAAGGCAAATTGCTGAAACTTCCTGTACCGTAACGAAATGTTAGAAGAATACTGAATGTTTTCAAATAGATTATTATAAATATTGTAACATTGTCTAATATTTATAAGAATTATATAAACTGAATTGCAAAGTTGAAATTATTTGTGAAGTATATTAGAACTATAGTCAGAATTAAAAATAAAATCTGAATTATTTTTGATATACAAAAAATTAAAAAAAAAAAAAAAAAGTTGAAACAATTTTTTTTTCTTCCAAAATCGATTATTTTGTTAAGACAAGCAGAAAGTTCTTTGAATCAATTAAATCGGACGCTTAGTTCTCTCAAAAACTGCCATTTTTTGTACATTTAGCTCTGTATCTTCGAAATGGCTGGGCCTGCCTATGCGAAAAACTAATAACCACTTCTACCAATCATTACTAATTGAATGTTTTTTAGATCATTCAAATCAGATGCTCCGTTCTCTCAAAAACTCGATTTCTAATTTCTGCACTCTTTGCTCTTTATCTCCGTAACTGCTGAACCTGCCTTTGCCAAAAACTAATCAGCACATCTCCTTATCAATAGGAATCGAATGTTTTTTGAACCATTCAAATCGGTTGATCCGTACGCCCGAAAACGTGGACGAAAAATTGTATCCATACATACATACATACATACATACATACATACACACACACACACACACACATCCATTTTTTCTGAGGTATGCCAAAATGTTCAGAAACCTTCAAAACGTCGAGAAATGTAAAAATTTTCAATTCCGATTTTCGTCCCATTACAATAACTTACCCTACGGGAAGTTAACTAGTGGTGTATGGCATAGTGCCTTGCGGCAAATTGCTGGATTCGAATATATTATTATAAATACCGTTGATATACGGATGATAACGTTTATATAAGTTTACATGAAAAGTGAATGAACAGAACTTAATGAAGAGGAGTTAGGAATGAAGGGTTCATATTTCTAAGAATTTTATAAGCTGAATTGCAAAGTTAAAATTATTCATTCCAAGTATAAAATTGAGCTTTAGAATTTCTAAATAAAAATTATTGAAATCGGATGCTCTGTACTCCCAAAATCTTAATTTCTATTTTCTGCCCTTTTTGCTCCATATCTCTGAGACGACTGGACAAACTTTTACCAAAAACTAATTAACACATTTCCTTATTAATAGGAATCGATTGCTTTTTGAATAATTCAAATCAGTTGTTCCGTACGCCCGGAATCGTCGACAAAAAATTGTATCCACACATACACACACACACACACACACACGCATCTATTTTTTTCAAAATGTTCATAAACCAGAAATGTAGATATATTGGATGATTACAATAACTTACCCTACGAAAAGTTAGTTAAAAAGATGCAATTAATTTATATTTCTAATATTACTTAAATTTTTTGCTATACTACACTACTACTGAAAAGATTTATATACTGAATAGTTAAAGTCATTCAGTGTTTACTAATACTTTTACAAATATTCAGATAAGGATTAATTTCATCAATTTAATTATAAATTTCATATAATTAAAAAACAACACAGTGTAATTAAAGATAATACAAAATGATATATTATATTATAATATATATATACATATATATATATATATATATATATATATATATATATATATATATATTTAAAATATATTTATATATATTTCAGTGAACCATTCTTCACTTACATGATATTAAAAGATTTTAAATGATAAACTATAAATTTACTACGTCATTACTAATAAAGTAAAGCTTATGACAATACCTGTATCGAATTTCATTAATGGAATGTGTGCACATATCAGATGCTACACCATGATGGCAAAGTCGCACATTGCTTGGTGGCCTCAAACAATTCTCAGCATCAATTACTAATAATACTAATGTTTCAAGCCCAGTAATTATATGACACAACTAAAATAATAAAATTAACTATTGAGATTACTATTTAATCAAACATGTATACAGTATAAATGACAAACCTGTGGCATAGTAATTTTTCCAGAAAATTTGCCAAGTTGTGCTTCAACTAGCCAGGCATATTCCAACGTTTCATCATCCAATGAACAACCTTCATTACTAAACATTGCATCACCACGAACCTATAATAATCAAAGGAAGCATTTATATATATATATATATATATATATAATATATAAAATATATATATATATATATATATATATATGATTTAGTAGTTAATTTTGATGTTGAAATATGTGAGTGAGTTCTTGAGGGCGATACATCAAACAAAGAAAAGCCAAAGATTTATAAAATAATCTTTATTTCCAAACGTTTCGACATTCAATTTAATGTCATCATCAGTGGATATTATGTTGGTTGGTTACATATAGAGAGGTGTACACAGCACTAGAGATTGGCACTAACATTTATACAACTAACTTGTCAACACTATGCATTTTTTATATATAGTTTTTTTTTTATTTTTAGATATAAAAAATGCATAGTGTTGACAAGTTAGTTGTATAAATGTTAGTGCCAATCTCTAGTGCTGTGTACACCTCTCTATATGTAACCAACCAACATAATATCCACTGATGATGACATTAAATTGAATGTCGAAACGTTTGGAAATAAAGATTATTTTATAAATCTTTGGCTTTTCTTTGTTTGATGTATCGCCCTCAAGAACTCACTCATATATATATATATATATATATATATATATATATATATATATATAAAATTTCCAGCATTCTATTCAATTATTAAATAAAAGTTATGAATTTGTCCAATGTATACATTTGTAAATAATTATATGGTTTTACAAATTAATAATAGAAATTGAAAAAAAAAAAAAAAATTAATTTTTTTTTTTCAAATCGAGATGGCTTACAAGAAATATTTACTCAAATTATACCTGCAACGCAGATAGCATTAAATGACCTTGTTGCAAATGTTTGTCTTTGTTCATCCTCACATTGTTATCTGCACAAATTAAAAATGATGGTGATAGCAAAAGCTGTAATCTAGTTTCACGGAATGTTTTGTGCATTTCAAAACCTAAGCGTTCAATTATTATCACTGGACATGGAGGGTCCTCAGGATTGCAATTCTAAAATATATAATTAATTTTATTATATAAATTAAAGATTGAATAATATGTAATTAGCAATATGAAATAACTGTTAATAAAATTTTGATTGTATACATAATATATAGACTACGTTACCTTTACTAAGTGAGCTTGAATATCATGCATTGTTATAGTAACAACAACATCTAATGGTCTGTACATTCTTGGATCAAATTGATTTTTCTGCATTCCGTGAAATTCTACATTTATTTCAGGCACATTAGCTGAATTATCTGAAGAATTCGAAGTGTTTTTTTCATTTTGTTGTGTACAGTTTTGATGCATGTCAGTAAATGTTTGACTGTCACCAAAAATATTTTCCTAATAAAAATTCATCAAAGATTAATTTAAACATCACAATGTTGTAAAACAAAACATCACAATAATATAAAATTGTTTCTATGCATAAAATAAAGTAAAGGGTATGAACGTGTTTGCATCTGCCCCACACCCATTTAAATGAATTTGATGCCATTTTATAGGTCTTTTCGAAAAAAAATCTGATATATCAATTTTAAACAACCTAGCTCATCATTTGATCAAAATATCATTGAAAATATGCAAACTGTAAAAGACATTGACAAACAAATAATGCTATTCTATTGCCATTGATCTGGACTATATTATTAATAACAAATAGTGTTAAATAGTTATTTATTAGAGCATATAAAAGTGAAAAAAATATGTTCTGAATTTTCGGGTAGTGTGGTTGTTTGGATTAATTTTTAATTAGCATTATTAGAATGAATATTCTATTTTTCTTGTACTATCCAAAATTTTCTATTCCGTGTGGTAGAATACATTTAAAAGTTGAAAAAATCTGAGCAAGTACACAACTCGTGCTCATAGTCGTCTGTAACACCAATGTAACACCAATGTAAGTCGTCTCTCAACTGTATAAATATAACATAGTATAAGATAAATTAATAGCCATATCTAATTAAAATTGAATTGTACTTCATATTTATTTTAAAATTTGATGGCTTCATTTTAGATATTTTCATATAAATGTAAATTTTTTAAATTATTAGTATTTTATATACCTTAAGATGAATAAAGTTTCTAAGCACTGATCCATATGCCAATAGAACTGAAGGTCCAATTTCTAATTCAACTGATATTTTATCTGGAGGAAGGGCTTGGGGATCAAAATTTTTGGCTCCAGGCTGGAAATAAAAATTATTAAATAAGGTCAAATTGTTTTCTGTACAAGTTAAATACAATTTAAAGACAGCCAATAATAATAATAAACATCACATTTTCCAAAAGTTGAAGAAGCGGTTATTTTCAGTAAAGGAATAATTTAATTTAAACAAATAATGTTAATATTTAAGTTATAATAAAATTCAAGAAATTAGTATGGTCAAATATCAAACCTGAAAAAAAATTAGACAAACTAGAACACACATCATACAAAATGTTTTAATATGATTTAAGGGGGTCTTCTTCCTATGTGATGGGTTGAAAAAATCGATTTTTTTCTTTTTTCATATTTCGGTAGATTAAACCTTTAAAAATAACATATTAAAATTTCAAATCGATATCTCAAATAGTTTTTGAGTTACAGCCATTTAAAAAGTATACATATAGTATATAGTACAACGATCATTTTATCTTTAACGCGTTTTTCTCAAAACTGTGTTTTTCAAACTTTCCTCCATTGTATCTCAGAAACGGCTGGACCGAATTACTTGAAATTTACAGGGCACACTCAATATATTTAAACGCATGAAATGAACTATTATCAATCGAAAATTTTCAAAACTTCGATTTTTTTATAGCAAAATACAAAAAAAAACGCCTAATTTGCAACTTTTATTTCAAATGTTTATCAAAAATCCAATTTTTTTTATATTCATTTGATTATAGGTCATTCCGCGCTTTTAAGCCTACAAATTAAAACGCCGTTTATTTTTTTGTTTCTGATAAGCCGATCAGCCGGAATCGTGGAGGAAGTGGGTCTTTTTTTCGAGGCGGGGGTGTTCAGAGCGCTGTAACTCTAGTTTGACTGAATATTTTTAGCTGAAATTTTATATTTATACTGTCCAAATATGTGTTAATTAATGATAAAAAACTTGAAACTCTAAATATTTACTGGTCGTAGAAAAAAAATCCTAAAATATCCCTAAAAAACAGGCCGTCACATAGGAAGACCCCCTTAAATATGAGAGAAATAGTACAGAAAAATAAATATATTAATAATATTTTACAATTATCTTGGCAATTTTAATCATTAATGTTTCCATATTAGCATTAAAATTTGGCTATATACTTAATAAAAAATAGCTAATATAATTATATGTAACAAACTACCACTAAATAAAAATTGACATAGTAATTTATGGCGTTGCATTTCAAGATAAATCACTGGAACTATTGTTAAAAAAAATTGTGGGTGAAAAAATAAATGAATAAAAATTTGAAATTAAAAAAAATCTATTTTTTAAAAATTAGACTCATTCACAAAAAAAATTGAAATGTTTATTTATTTTTTAAAATTTACCTATTTATTTTTTAAGATTTAATTTATGATCGTATTGTCTTCAAATAAGAAGATGTATTTTCAATTTTTATGATATATTTAAGGAACTCTTTGAATGGTTAATTTAAATATTTTTTTTACAAAACATAACTAACTTGAGTTTTCCAATGAATAGCAGGTGACTTTTGAAATTTCGGTATTCTCATGGGGGATAGCAGAATTTCTTCCTTCTCCGGTGTTGTTATATCTGCCTGTGGATCAGGTCCTAGTGGTGGTCGAGGATGATAAATATAATTAATACTAAGTGCTATTATAGGAACTGACCAACAATCAATCCACCCATTGCTAAAAAATAAACAAAACTTTAATATACATTACATAGTGTTCATAATAATTTAATATTTCTTTAAAAGTGATACAGATGTGATACAAAGATAAAAAAATATAGATCAAGCGAAACACAAAGATCTAAATATTTAATTTTGCTTCACCTACACCTTTCACTTCACACTACTTTATCATATAAGTAGTGTGTAATATAAAATGTCCATTAAACCATATATGTTATTATATATATTAAACCATATATGATTAGGTATTTCAATATAATCAATCAGTACTACTCTGAACATTAACTTTAAGGTAGTCCGCACTCCAACTAAAGTCTCTTATGAAAATAACATGGAAAAAATTACTTTTGTTTTTTAAAATGATATAACTCAGCGAGAAATAGTAAAGTATCAAAAGTAACAATTTGTTTCATTCCTTTATTGAAAATGGGTTCAAATTTTAATCCTTGTTTTTAGGTCAATGCATGGGACATCAGAATTCATTTTACATTTGGTTTCTTCACCAAAGTATCTTATTTTCATACAAATTGACCAGCTCTAATATATATATTTCTATATATAGCTTATGCATAGTATAAAAACTTACGAATTTTGACATATTTTTCTCCATTTTTTAGTATTAAATGAATTACTATTTATTGGACCATTTCTTGATAATATTTTGGCATTTGAATGAAGTGCTAATATAACAGGACGACTAGTAGAAATTTCTGGTAAATATAAACTTAAATCTAATCCTTCACCCTGAAATTGTAAATATCAATAAAATTTGCAATATATTGCATGCATGCATATGCATCCATTTTATTTTAGGTAACTTATCCTTAAATTTTTTATAAATAAGTATTTTATATTCTAGTTTATTATTTTTTGGAAATGTATAATATTTACCTGTATCCAAAATCGTAAGGGAATGGTTTGTGGCAGAAAATCTTTAAATGGCAAGTCAAATGAAAAATCAAACAAATCCCCGCAGAATGCAAGGTGACAGTTTTCTTGATGTGTCGAACTGCAATCGATCCAATTATATTCATTACTCATAGTAATTATTTCAAATTCCTTTAAAAGAAGTGAAAATTTCCAAGTGTATGGAACGAATGTTAATAAGTCAGGTCTTTGTTTACTAGCCCAGTCATTAACAAGATCTAAAGTAATGATGAAAATAAAATACAGTTGGATAAAGCACTATATGGTGAAAGAAGTGACATATGGTATAAGCACCTTGAAAAAATTCTTTATGTGAATATATAAGATGAGCAGTTGCCTTACAACCTGTAAGATGTAAGGTCCATTCTTGATGTTGATTCCATCTCAGAGGATAATGACACTTTACACTAAATTCTAATGTTTCACTTTCAGCCAAACTTCGATACTGTAAATTTAATGACAAAAAATAAAATAATTAGTTATGTAATTATAGCATTCTGATGATACTTGTATATCTTCATTTGTATATTGAGATATCAAAATTTGTTATCTTCACTCACTCTTGAACTATCTAAATTTTATAATATAAACAGAAAACGTATAAATTAAAGCCTTAAACTTATCATAATTAAACAACTAGTTTTATGTATGTATGTATACAAAGATTTGATATGATAATCAAAACAAATTGAATCTACTTGAATTGACCAAGTATCAAATTAGAACATTGTTAGTATTAATTGAGTAATTTATTGGTATTAAAAGTGTAGAAAAAAAATATTTATTACAGAGTTGTAATAATATGAATTACCATTTAATTTATATTATTAATTATTGTTCATAAAAAAAATTGTTTGTACAAATATTTGACTACAAAATAACTCTTTAAATTTAACCCAAAAATAAAAAAAAATAAAAAATGTGACTAATGAGACCAATAATAGTCTAGTTTTTATAAACTCTTAATACAAAGTAGCAACCCTTCTTTTGTAATATAATTTGTTTCTCATAACTAGTGATGATGATTAATGTAGTAAAAGCATAAGCATAAAATACATGTTAAAATAATATATATTTCGACTACTATTAATTAAAAATCAAAAATCTTTAAATCAAAGCCACATTCTAATTATATATTTAAAACACAAATGACAGAAGTATCTTTGGTGTGAGAAAATATTAAAAAAAAAAAAAAATGTTCAAATGTATACATGTATAAACATAATGATTACTTTCTCTATTGCCAGAACCAAGTATTCTACCGATGCAATTCAATATGGTGCACAAAATACATGCTTGATTTCTACAACCTTGATGATTAAATAACAGTAATACCCTGCTTTGCACTTTTGCTTTAAGCTCGACATTAATGTAACTAAACAACCACACTAAGTTGGGTATTACTATATTTTGAGTATATTAATTCAGTTTAACTAGCAACCGCACAAAATTTCCTCAAAATCCCAGATGAGTAATTTTATTTATTTTGTTAGAGTAAGAAATAGTTAAGAGTTACTTGTAAGCTAGTTGATGCCTCCAAATGAAGAAGCTGACCATTAATTTTAGTGGTAAAACCTGTAGGTTCAATCATCCAAGGTAATGTAATGTCTAAGTATGAACCAGCTCCAATATTCACATGAACTGCATTAGTCTCCTGGATTACAAATAAAGACAATAAGTGACATTATTTTAAAGCTAAAATATGTATTATGCTGCTTATTACCTTATTTTTTGAAAATAGAATATCAATGGTAGCTTCATTTAATGTACTCAAACGTATATCAAAATTTTGCATTTGTCTTTTCTCACCAGGTTTCGGAAGCTCGGTGGCCTAAACAAAAACACAATTATTTATAGAGTGTAAAATAGCAATAAAAAATTATATCAATTAAATATATGTAGATATAAAAAATTACATGCAATTACTAATTGAGTACAAGATATGTATTTGATGACTACAAAAAATATATTCATTGTATATAAGAAACTTTAAAAATTTAAATAAAATGCTAACCTTCATTGATTGCCAGTCATTTGGAAAGAAAAATTTGAATAAATGGTCTCTCTGTCTATCTGCCCATGGTCCATAGCTAAAATCTGTTCCTGCATATATATATATATATATAACATTTATAAAAATGTATAAATACACAAACACACACACACACATATATATATATATATATATATATTTATGGTGGTCCTTAATATAGACATTTACGAATTGGCTCAATTGGTTACAAATTGTTAAAAAACAATTCTCTGAAAGTTTTAGTTCTAAATATTAACTTTTAGATAGCGCGAAATTCACTCAAACCTCGTATGGAAATAGCTATAGAGAATTGTTTTTTATCAATTTGGAACCATTTGAGCCCTTGGGAGCAAGGAAATTCGAAAATGTCCATATTAAGGACCAGCTTAATATATATAAATATATATATATATATATATATATATATATATATATATATGTAAGTATATATAGATACGATAATAATAAAATTAAACTACCTTTTCCACATTTAATGTCAACTCCCCACATAGGTAATGATGGTTCGACAACATCACCGTTAGCAAGATGACTGATTCCTGGTTGTTCAGGAACTATTCCTGGTTCATCCATATACAGATATAATTCTATATAATTTGAGCTCATTATTACAAATCCTTCTCCCATATATCTATATAAAAAAAAAGATTAATAAAAATCATTTTCCAAAATGATGTTTTACTCATTTTTTTTTTATTGTTTATAGCTTGTTTCAACAATCAGATTATATTTTATACAGAATATTATAATGTAATAAATAATATAATGAATGCTAAATTTACAAAAAAAAAATGATTAAAGAATCAATCCTCATAATTCTGAAATGACTCGAGACACTGCAAAATATTAAAATTGAACATTATATATACTATTTATTTGTACAAAATTATGAAAGCAAGAATATTTATATAAAAAATAAATATAATTAAATTAAAATTTAAAATTTTTAAATAATTCATAGATAATGTTTTAATAATTTTGCAAAAAAAAAAGGTTTTGTTGCCAATATAATGTAAAAATATTTTTGTTTTTGTATATGTAATAGTAAAAGTTAACTAACATAATCTCCAATTCATATTCTTTTAATTTACACTTGATAAGCATATTAATTCTAAGTAAAAATAAATATCAATTATTTTTGAAATGAGCTTGACCCAACATAAGATTGAATCTCATAAGCAAACCTATAGTTTGCTGACAAGATTTAGTTGTAAAAAAACAAGTGATGGGATTTAGTTGTGATAAATATGAGTAAAATAAATTCTTATATAATATCTCATAAAATCCTTTAAATCGTTCCAGCATATTTATTCACAGAAAAACAATTTTTCACAATACTAAAAGTAACTTACATTTGTTATATGTTATTTTTTCCAGTCTTACAAATAAATCCATTAAAATTTTATTTGTATGATTGGAAACTACTTAAAAGATTAGAAAGTTTTTGGAATAAAGTTTATTAATTAAATTCATACCTGGGTGGTTCATCAATCATCCCAGTGTAATTAGGACTATTCGCTAGCATGACCTTACAATTATCGGCTTGACATTTCACAAAGTGCATTAGATAATCCAGTGGAGATGCTGCAGGTTTTGTGCTATATAACAAATGAGCTTCTTCTAATCCTATAGATAATGTTGTGGGAATCAATTTATTTCCGAAGACCACGCGACCCTGAATGAAAACATAAACAGTTATAATAATTAAACATTTTAAAATAAAGATTTTTTCACAACATTTATTTTAAAATTTATTCAAAAAGTATTAACTGATTTTTTTGAATATGCATGTGGCGCAAGTGATTGACATAAATTGTTTATCACTTATATATATATATATATATATATATATATATATATATATAAAAGATAAACAATACCATTTTTATTTAAATTATGACGACTTACAGATATGATGTCAATTTTTATAACAGGTATCAAATCTCTCCAAGTTTTAGCCATTGTTGCTTCTGGTCTAGATTTATAAGCTGCATTTTTTATTCTTTCTGAAATGTAAATTAATTTTAATTTATTTTTACTTTTTATCTATAATAGATAATGATTACATAATTTAGATTTAAATATTGGTACCTGAAGCATTTAGAGTCTTCTCTGATGAATTAATGATATCAGAAATATGATCAAAATCATTCTAAAAAAAATTACATATATTAGTTAATAATTTCTTTAACTTATTTTAAATTAGTTTGTAATTATGCAAAAATATCAATACAGTATATAGCAACTGTAAAAAAAAACAACTTTCCAAATACATATTAAAACAACACAATTGAAACAGTTATTATTATAAAACTTACTGGTAAAAATATTGATGGTTCCAAACCAAATGTCTTTTCTAATTTTGCATATAGACGAGTTCTATTATAAACATGCAGTTCAAATCCATTAAGTAGCATAGAAAGTCTCGTGTCAGAATGACTAAGATCCTCAGAAACATCTTTAGGGATATAAGATCTCCACCAGCGAAAAATAAAATAACCATCTTGAATACGAACTGTAAAATCACTTTGTATATATACAAAATCTCGAAACATTAACTTGCCTGCCAATGGACTGACTGTAATTGAACCTGTAGAAATTTGCAAGTTTATAGATATTGCATATATATATATATATATATATATATATATATATATATATATATATATGCATATAATTATTGCAGAATATGTTCAAAAACTGTTTGATTTTAAAATTCATACAAACCTAGTTTAAAAAATGTCCCTTTGCTAATAAATTTATTAACCATTCTAGTAACAATATACCCAAAAACTCTGGAATTATAAAAGGTTATGTAGACAATCCAAACCAATGCTGACACTAAAGACCCAATCAACCACATCATATTCGAATCCATTTTAAGATCCTCAAGAAAAACATGTTGAGTATAACGTGTCTCATTAATATCAATCTCCATGATGGCAGTTTTTTTAGACACTAATTTGAAAAATTTAATACTTGCGTTTCAAATAATAATTCTCACATTTTCTGAAAAAAGAATGGTTTAAACATCCAAAGTGAATTCTTTTATACAATAAAGATTATAAATTGTGAAAATTGTGTAAAATTTGAAATTGTGTTATATTCTATGATAAGGTTATTGAATACAAGAGCTCCAATTATAAAAGATTAGATAAATAGTAACTAAAATTACTCACTACTGATACTACTTATTTTTATTATTTGTTCATATGACAGTTATCCTCATCATAATCGAATACAGTTTTAACATATTTATTGTTAACTCGTGATGACGGTTGATGTAGTAAGAGCATAAAATACATGTTAAAATAATATATATTCCGACTACTATTAATTAATGTTCCGATAAATATTGAATAGTTTTAAAATAGAGTATTTAAATCCACAAGAACAACATTTCTCACAAACGTCAAAACATGAGCGTTAAGTTGACCAATAGGAGCAATAACACCAATAGCGCACAAAATAAATTCATGTTTACCAACTAAATTACAGCTCGCAATATGTAATTGTAATTCATCAAACGGTTAAGTCAATTTAACATTCATAATACGTATACACTCTCACACACACACACACACACACACACATATATATATATATACATATATATATATTTGAAAATAAAAAGTAGTAAAAAAAATATTTCTTTATTATTATACGTTTTGATATTTGAGGTGTGTAATAATTCAGTAATCACCAGGATAAAAATACAAAACTAAATTAAATATATTTTTTTAAGGAATTCAACACATATCTAAAACTTTTAAATAAATAAATACTTCTTTATACATAATATATACTTTCAACAGAATGTTATACAGTATTATGGTTAAACTTTTGATTTTAACTTGAACACAAACTTGTATTATGGTTTAACATGATTAAACTTGAACTTACAGTTTTTTTTTAAAAATGTATTTAATTTATTAACTTCGGGTAAGTTATAGTAATCGCAAAAAAAATCGAAAATGAATTTTTTTATATATCTTTACATTTCAAAACCTTCTGAACATTTTGGCATACCTTTAGAACCATAGATAAAAGAAGAGTATACAAATTTTCGTCGACGATTTTGGGAACACGGATCAACCGATTTGAATAGTTTAAAATTTTGTATTGATAAGTAAACGTGCTGATTAGTTTTTGGCGAAGGCAGGTCTGGTTGTTCCAAAGATACGGGGCAAAAAGTGCCAAAAACGGTACTTCAGTTTTTAAGAGAACGGAACGTCCGATTTTAATAATTCAAAAAAGATTTTACTTGCATTGATAAGATAAAGAACTGATTAAATTTTTGCGATCAGGCGTATTTTATATATAAACAAGCAAAGAAGAATCTTACGATAACTGCACCATCTAAAATTCTATTATCATAACATTATTCCTTGCTTGTTTATATGTGAAATACGCCTGATCTATCTATTTGCCGTGCAACATAGATAGACATTTTTGCAATTTTCACTATTAATAAACAAGCATAAGACAACGCTATGTTATGAGCTCTGTTATGGCAGAATTACCCCATAAGTCTATCCACTGCGATGACTTTTATTTGATATATCGCCTTTGAAGAACTTACTCATATATGTATCTCAACATCTTAAAAAAATTGCAAACTTATTAGAATAACACTAACACATAATAATGGCAAATAACAAAAGTAAGTAATTATAAATAGCACCATATAGCACTATTTGTCAGTAGTCAGTTCATAAAGTATGTTATAAAGTACAGTCAGTTATAAAGTTTTTTTTTTTATAAAAATGTTGAGAAAGTAATGCGACCGTTCGAGGCCAATTTATAGTCTGTGTAATAATCCAATTTATAAAGTAATGATTACTGAAAAATAGTGCTATGATGCAAATTATATTATGTACTTACTTGTTATTTGTCCTTATTATGTGCCATTAATATATCACACATCTTCAGAATGATCATCATCAAATCTAGATATAGTCTAGATTAAGCTAGATATAATTTAGATTAAGCTTATATATAATCTAAGTGTGATTTTGATCGTGGCTTTTGTTAAGACTTAAGTTATATAATTACAGATACGAATTTGTTCAAAGTTATATGTCGATTGTCTATCCATATTTCAACTCCAAACGTTTATAAAAAAATATAAAATAAAGATACCATTATTATATTTATAATTACACCATATTTTATCATTATAAACAAAAGTAACATTAATATTAAGTATAATATTAATTATTTCTATATGAAAATATATGCACAAACTGCGGAATAGTAATTGCAAAGTATCTTTAGTTATTGGTTAGATCATAGATATTTTTTTTGTTATTAAATGTTTTCAAATTAATATATAATTTTTATATTACAATACGAAATAATAATGTTAGTTTTATTCATAACAATATATCACTCTGACAATATAAGTACATTTAATTATTGATTTACACTTTCTCAAGCAATTAATTAGAATTTGTCTTATTTATTCATCAAATCTTAAATCAGCACAAGTTGTTCATTATTTATTAAAAGGCCGTTTTGATTGTTATGGGAACCTTTTGTGCAATCTGTTCCCTCTTCTGTTTAATGCTTGTGGTATAAGTACAGGAAGATGTTTGCAAATATATATATATATATATATATATATATATATATATATATAGATATATATATAAAATATTCTTACATATACATATGTTTCTCATACATATATTCTTTTTTTGCCTTTTCATAATTTATAACATATACTATATTATTTAAGTATTGGATATTTCCGATGAAACGAGTGCATACAAGTATGTATATAGTATAGCGGGGCTTAGAGGTGCGCGGTAAAAAGGGTCCACCACCAATATCTCAAAAACAAGTAAAGTTAAGAATTTTTTAACAACATTATTTGAAAAGATAGGTAAAAAGATGTGTAACCAGCCAACGTCTTAAATCAAGCAATGTCACTATCAGGAGATATACGGCCCCGATTGAAAATCTATAACAAAAGTATTTTCTTTCGTTGTTAGTAATTTTTGGTTGTTGAGCACTGTTGTTTAATTTACGAGGCCTAAATATACGTTATTTGATTGTTTTATAAGACGTATTATTGATTTTAAGATAGATGAGATAGATTCAACAGATGTTATTATATAACCTTTAATATAGCTTACATGTGGCTGGGGTTTAAAGGACCAACTAAACCTTTACTCTAAAAAAGCGTAAACAATGAAAAATAGCAAAAACGTAAATTCAGTTTAAATAATTCATTTTACAAGTAATAAATTAAATTAATAGTTATTCCAAGTTTACTGATAAATATTTCTGGCGAAACACCAGATTAAGGTTTTATACATAATGAAATTTTTGTAAAAGGCGTAAACAATGAAAAATATTAAAAACGTAAATTCAGTTTAAAAAATCCGTTTTACAAATAATAAATTAAATTAATAGTTATTCCAAGTCTACTGATAAATATTTCTGGTGAAACATCAGATCAAGGTTATATACAATGAAATTTTTGTAAAATATGTGCCTATGAAATTTATATTTTGCATTTGTTAAATATTGTAGATATAATTTCGTAAAATCCCTTGAAATAAGACATTGAATCTGTTTGTCCCGTGTCTGTCCCATTTTACCCCGAATGAGTAAATATATATATATATATATATATATATATATAAATGAATATATATATATATATATATATATATATATATATTCAATAGATAAGTCCTGGATTTTTTCAATATATTGATTGTTTCTTTTCCGAACAGTAAATCCAATAATAAAAAACAATTTGTTTTTTGAAGATGTTTAATACGACGTTTCGGAACTAGGTACGTTCCATCATCAGGTTTATTCTGTCAAATACAATGTTTTTTTGTTTTGTTTAATCAATATTTTTTTAAAAAACATTGTATTTGACAGAATAAACCTGATGATGGAACGTACCTAGTTCCGAAACGTCGTATTAAACATCTTCAAAAAACAAATTGTTTTTTATTATTGGATTTACTGTTCGGAAAAGAAACAATCAATATATATATATATATATATATATATATATATATATATATATATATATATGATATTCAGTTTTCAGGGCAATACATCAATTAAAAAATTTGTATGACTTTAAAACGTTTTTATTTTTTCCATACGTTTCGACACATAGTTTTGTGTCATCTTCAGTGGACTATGTAATTGTAATAATCCTAATTATTTCCTAATTGTAATTCATTACCAAGTCATTCAAAAAATTTATTATTGTTACATTTAAAGTGACAAGAATTGGTTTTCATTGTGCATTGTGAACAATTACAATTAGGAAATAATTAGGATTATTACAATCAGTGCTGGATTTACAGTAGGGGCAATCGGGGCTACTGCCCAGGGCGGCAAATTTTTGGGGGCGGCAAAATTTGGATAGTGAGGAAAAAATTCTATACAATATAATCAACTTTTTTGAACAACATTTTTTATTTCAAGAAATATAATTAACAAAACATAATACGATTGCAATGCAAAATTTGGGTTGAAATAACCGATTATTAAAATTTATTATTTTGTCTTGCCTCCCTCTCCAAACGTAAATTATTAAATTGGTTAATAAGTCATTATCAAATTTGGCAATTTGGCTAATATAAAGATCCGTAAACAAACTGAAAGTTTAAGAAAAATATTTTCTTCAGTTCTCGAGCCCTCTTAAAATGACGAATTTCTGCACTTCCAAGCTTATAGCGTTGAAAAAAAAATTTAAACTAGTGACGCATGGCATTGTGCCTTAAGACAAATTATTGAAACATCCCGTACTGAAAATTACATTTTATAAAAAGCTTTAAAATTGAAAAAAATTGAAAATGAAAAAAAAAAGACTTTTAAAACACATTTTTTGTATTTTGAATTTTTTTGAAAATTATGAACTTTTTGCAAAGCAATCGCGCTGCGTAGCTGTTTCAGAGAAGAAATATCGAAACTCAATTACCATTTTTTGTAATTTGTGCCAAAAACTAATCAGCACGTCTCGCCATCAATACCAATCTAATATTTTTTAATTATTTAAGTCGATTTCGGGAACACGGATCAACCGATTTAAATGATTCAGTTCCTATTGTTAGGGAAACGTGCTGATTAGTTATTAGCCAAGGCAGGTCCAACTGTTTTGAAGATACGGGCCAAAATGCCAAAAAAGATAATTTAGTTGTTGGGAAAAAAAGCGTCCAATATCATTCAAAAAAAATTACAGAATAAATAACTGCTTAAATTTGTGGGAGGCAGCTTTAGCGGTTTTGATGATCCAATAAAAAAATTTGAAAAAGAAACATTTGGTGGACAAAAGTGATCATAAGACATATGCACATCAAATTATCAGATATTTTAAAAATATTTTAATAATAAGTATGAATTTTGTTTACATTTATATGGGTTATATAACATTGATTATTTGTTAGACTGCTACGCGGCGCTTACGCGCTCCTATATTTTGTCCCTACGCAGCTGAAGCAGCGCGATTGCTTTAAAAAAAGTTCGAAAGTTCGTAAAATTTCAGGGATGGGGCGGCATTTTTGTCGGTGCCCCGGGGCGCCAAATTTCTAAATCCGGCCCTGATTACAATTACATAGTCCACTGAAGATGACACAAAACTATGTGTCGAAACGTATGGAAAAAATAAAAACGTTTTAAAGTCATACAAATTTTTTAATTGATGTATTGCCCTGAAAACTGAATATCACATATTTCAACATCGAAATTATACAACAAATTTAATATATATATATATATATATATATATATATATATATATATTTATTAACCTTATGGCAGTTCAATAAAAGAAATTTGTACATTGCATAACTTTAATAATATTTAGCACTTTGAACATCTAATTATTAACAAATTTACAATTTTCTTTATTATAAAAGTTTATGATTTCAAATTGACGATAAATATATTATGGACAATGAATATATATTATTATAGTATCACGTATCAACAACAAATACGTCCAAAAATAAAGTAGAATGATTTCATGGTACAAATACAGAATAATTGATATGGAAGTTGTCGCACTGTTATTTTTATGTACTTCTTTTTATTGATTATTTAATAAAGGAAAGAAATTTCGTCGTAAGTGAAAGACGCTTATTGTTAGTAAATATTATATATTCGGATCATCAATAATGATGTGATCATGAATGATGAAATATGATGTTTTGATCGCATCGTATGATTCGTATGTGTAATATGAGAGGTTTGGCTGCATGATGTTGTGATGTTGTACATGCCCCGGTATCCTTCGTCCCGATATCCTTCCCTTAAATTATAAATCACGGCAGTGTGGCGCCCTTGCAGTCCATTTGCAATGTGTCAAACGCGACGGGCAACGTAGGAGCGAGAGGGCAGACGCGCATGCCTACTCCGTAGCGTCTGTCATCGACTAGGGGTGCTTTCTTTAGTTCCCTTTAGCTGGATTTCGCGGTACTGAGTTCGCTTACCCCACGGGGTGTATCTTGCGCTTTGTGAAATATATTCGAAATAAAATGTGGCAATTAATCGAATACGGGTATAGTCATTCGACGATTTTATTGCACTTGTACAAATGTTTAAGTAGAGTTAAAGCAACGTTCTCAATGATAATATAAACTAATCGTTCAGACTCTCTATTTTGGATTCGTTTAGATATTATACGTATTTGTTAAGCTCGGATTATCTCGGATTGGGTACTGTGATGCTTGACGATAGTGACAGTTGTGAATTATGTGATAATTGGAATATAAACTCGATAATAGTGATCGGTTAGTGCAACTTCAGAAATGAGACAAATTAAACATTTTTTTGGTTCGCACAAAACATACGTGAAACATATTAAAATCGTACATTTTATAGGAAGCTAGTTAAACATGAAATATAATGACAGCTGTTAATACCGTAATATATCCTAAATGTTGGTTTAGTGCTAATTAAAAATATGTAGGTTGTAATCACAAAACATGTTTTTGAAATCATTATATAGGTTCAATGTGCAATAATAGTTATTAAGTGCGAAACGCATATAAAATCGGGGTTTCAAAATAATATCAAATTATGCATTTAATTCGTAACAAAATTTCGGTTTTAAGAAAACACTGCTAACGTTACTTTTAATTGAAAGATAAAAAGCATGCGTGAACGAAATTTGCATTTAATTATTATATTTAATACATATTCAAATTGTGTATTAAAAATGTTAATTTATGTGCAATCATAACTATTCGATACAATGAAGGAACAACGTGTTATTATTAACATTTCGCTCGTGCTAGTTACCAGTTGGTTCGTTGGTTCAATATTAACAGATGAATTATCAATACGCTATGAGGCACCCGAAGACTGCCAGTGGTGGCTACGGGAACCTCAGAGTTCCGACGAAGTCGCACTGATATGCAAATTACGAACGATAAACAGCGAAATAGATACGACAAATTTTAGCGTTATCCCTTCAGAGTATACCACATCGCTCCATATAGAATGCAGTGACACAATACTTGCAAAAAGTTCTTTAGACGAACGTGGTTTCATACACTTGACTCGTTTGAGAGAGTTGACTTTGCTGAATTGCAAATTAGGTAAATGGTCAGCTGGTGCACTAGAAGGTTTGCGCGATCTGCGCAACTTCACACTGAAAACAAGAAACACCGATCTAGAACCGCTAAGTTTAGAAATAGACTCCGGTAGCCTTTCGCCTGTTAAACAATTAGAACGATTAGATCTTAGTCAAAATAATATATGGAATTTTCCGGAGAACCTATTTTGTCCGCTAGCAGCTTTATCTTCCTTAAACGTTAGTCACAATCGCTTGCAGGATATTGGAGATATCGGTTTCAGGCAACGACCTCAGAAAGATTCAGTGGCTCCAAAATGTGCATCAGATGTTCAATCCTTGGACGCTTCATTCAACCATTTCGTATTATTGCCAGCACATGGTTTCGGTACTTTACGAAGACTTCAAGAATTGCGACTGCACAATAATGAAATATCTGTCGTTGCTGATAAAGCTTTAGACGGAGTGAAAACTTTAAAAATATTCGATTTATCAAGTAACAAGGTCGTCGCCTTGCCTTCTGAATTATTTTCTGATGCCTCTAGTTACATTCAAGAAATTTATTTACAAAATAACTCGATAAGCATTTTGGCACCTGGTTTATTTGCAGGTTTAAAACAGTTACAAGCTCTTGATTTATCAATAAATCAATTAACAAGTGCTTGGATTGATAAAAATACGTTTGCAGGATTGATTCGCTTGGTATTATTAAATTTATCAAAAAATAAAATTTCAAAATTAGAACCCGATTTCTTTACAGATTTATATACATTACAAATTTTAAATTTACGACATAACTTTTTAGAAAGCATACCTGAAAATGCTTTCGCTCCTATGAACAATCTGCATACATTGTTATTATCGCACAATAATTTAAAATACTTAGATGCATATTCACTCAATGGTCTGTACGTGTTATCCCTATTGGCACTAGATAATAACGCGCTTAAAGACGTTCATCCTCAAGCATTTCGTAATTGCAGCACTCTGCAAGATCTTAACCTTAATGGAAATAAATTGGAAAATGTACCTATAGCTCTTACAGACATGCGACTCTTGCAAACCGTAGACCTTGGAGAGAACACGATAAAAAATCTTGAGGAACCTGGATTTAAGGGCATGAGCAACCTTTACGGCCTACGTTTGATAAGCAACATTATAGAAAACGTAAGTAATACTGTATTTAGAGAACTACCATCGTTACAAATTCTCAATCTCGCACGGAACAAGATTCGAAAAGTTGAAATAGATGCATTCGAGACCAATTTGAATTTACAAGCAATTCGTTTAGATGCAAATCAGTTAACAGATATCGAAGGCCTATTCACAGACATGCCTGCATTGTTATGGTTGAATATTTCCGACAACCGTTTAGAACATTTCGATTACTCACAAGTGCCTAAAGGATTACAGTGGTTAGATTTACATAGAAATAAATTGACTGAACTTTCCAATATACATAATTTGGAAAATTCTTTATCACTGCAAACATTAGATGCAAGTTATAATCAACTCACTACTATTACCATAGCTTCATTACCGAATAGTATTGAACTTCTATTCTTAAATGATAATGCTATAAAAACTGTAGAATCTCATACTTTTCTGTGGAAAACTAATTTGACCCGAGTAGATCTTTACGCGAACCAAATAACGAGCTTAGATATAAATGCATTGCGCATTGCTCCCGTACCGGAAGACGCAAAGTTACCGGAATTTTATATCGGAGGAAATCCATTTAAGTGCGATTGCACTTTGGAATGGCTTCAACGAATTAACCAATTAAATTACTTACGCCAGTATCCGAAAGTTATGGATATAGATAATATTTATTGCAAGTTGCTCTATAATAAAGATCGTATTTATGTATTGTTATTAGAGGCAGAACCGTCTGATTTCATTTGTGCCTATAAGACACACTGCTTTGCTTTGTGCCATTGTTGTGACTTCGACGCTTGCGATTGTGAAATGACTTGTCCAGATCGCTGCACGTGCTACCACGATCAGTCTTGGTCGGCAAATGTTGTGGATTGTTCCGGGGCTGGCTATGCAGGCATGCCGTCTGGAATTCCGATGGATGCAACGGAGGTACATTTGGACGGTAATGATTTTGGTGAACTGTCCAGTCATTCATTTATTGGACGAAAAAATTTGAAAATTTTGTATGTGAATGATTCAAATGTTGTTGCCGTTTATAACCACACGTTCAGCGGTTTGAAAAGATTAGCCATTCTACACTTAGAAGATAATAAAATTAGAAAACTAGTAGGATTTGAATTCTCCACATTAGAAAGTCTACGAGAACTCTTCTTGCAAAGTAATAAATTGTTATATATTGATAACAGAACATTTGTTGAATTAAAAAATCTCGAAATATTGCGCTTAGAAAATAATCATCTCACTAGTTTTAACGCTTGGCAATTGACGTTAAATCATCAATTAGTTAACATAGGATTATCAAAAAATCCGTGGACATGTGATTGTAAATTTTTAAGACGTTTTCGTACATACATTCAAGCAAATGTTGGCAGGATTAAAGATGCTGATAAAATTTCCTGCGCTTATAACAATTTTACAAAATTATTAGAAGCTGGAAATGTCACTTCGTGCACTGCATCATCAGGAGAAAGAACGGCCATATTGCATAATCAGGGTGATGATTTATTCCCATTACTTCTAACCACTACATGTGCAGTAATAGGTTTTATAGGAATATTGTGCGGGGCGTTTTGCTACCGTAGAAAACTCCGCTCTTGGATTTGCGGTTTCTGTGGGTACAATAACGCGCCTTTTGACGAAGATGGTGATAAAGACAGATTGTTTGATGCTTACATAAGTTACAGTGCTCAAGATGAAGCGTTCGTAAACCAATTGCTTGTGCCCGGTTTAGATATTATATATCTACGCTTGATAATTATAAATTTACGCTTTCATTTTGTTGCATTTGTATTATCGTATGTAATAGTTCATAAGTACTTTTTCACAAAATCTACATTTTGAATGAACGATCGAATTTACCATTAAATATAAGGTTTGAAGATAATAAGATATATTATTATAAGATTCTAAAATAAATTTATTATAGCATTTTAAAAATAAAAACGTTATGTAATACTTACTATATTAAATAAATCGACAAAAATGTTCATATAACGTTTTATTTTTAAAAAATATATCGACATCAAATTTATTGTAATGAAATTATAAGCAATAAATATTATTGTTTTCTGTCAATGCATTAATCTAATATTTATTTTCACATCGCATACCGAACAAAATTTCGATAGCGATATGTCAAAACTAATTATGGATTATTACAATCAAATATCAGAATAATTTTTTTTTCATTGACTTATCTATTCTTTATCTATGAGATATTAGTAATTGGATTTTCAGTCTTGGGCGTGTGTCTTATAAAAATTTCAATACTTGTAAGTTTTTCCGATTAATTGATTTATTTGAAAGTTTATTTGAAGTTTATTCGTTTATTTGAAACTAGTTGATTGATAGAATTTTTTTTACATTTCAAAAAAAGGATTTAAATTTTTAGTAAATGTACAGTACGATTATAAAATTTAAAATACTAAAATCACCAATGAACGTAGTTAAACTTAAAATAGTATTTTATAAATACTTTTATAATATATATTTTATATCTTATTGTTAGTGAAATACATGTTATTACGTAAATCATTTTGCTTTATGACAGAGCTTTACTTATTAAATATAAATAAAAATAAATTTTATATAGATTATGGATAAGAATATTTATCATCAGCGAA
The DNA here is from genome assembly GCF_003426905.1 of Ctenocephalides felis. Lineage (NCBI taxonomy): Eukaryota > Metazoa > Arthropoda > Insecta > Siphonaptera > Pulicidae > Ctenocephalides > Ctenocephalides felis. Next base: position 69,034,248 of record NW_020538040.1, read on the forward strand.
TAGTACCTATATTTTTCATATTTGAATTAAATTGCGAAAAGATAGTATTTGAAATTTTTCGAAATGTACGTAAAATATGGTGTATTAAACTTAAACAATGACTTGCATCGCATTGTTTCACTTTGTAGATTATAATATAAAAAATATATATGTACAAAATAAATGGAATAAAATAAGGAAACCCATTTTTAATACTTGTAAATGTTATGTCTGTTAAAAAATATGTACGGAGTGCAAATTATGAAGTAGATTTCGGAATAAAAAACGTTGGCCAGGTAACATATATGACGAAAAAAATAACTAAAATTACCACAAATCATAAAAAAATAATTCCAATAAAAACTGCTTAAATTACTTCAATGCACATCAATTTTGATAATTTCTGAAGCCACCCATTCCTGAACAATCATCAGCATTTGACATATGTATATCAAGTTATTAGTTTTTTAAAGGGATTTTAATACTATGCATGTTTGCACTCAATAAAGATGGAAAAAGAGTTGCAAAAATTATAATATTTTAATTATCATTCAGAAAAATTTCTAGTTCGAAGATTTTTTCTATTTTTCTCCCTTGTTTGCAGTTTGACACCTAATTTTGACTTCAGATTCGTGTTCAACGGTCAAAAATGCATTAGAAAACTTATGTGTCGCATCTAGAGCACAGACAACTTTTTTGTGGACCTGTGCAATATTTATTATTATTTCATATTATAAGGTAGTTAACTTTAAAATATCTTAAAGAATTGGCAAATAACTATTTATTTACAAGAACATATAACAAGTATATTCTATACAAATAAATTTCTCTGACATTAAGATCGAATATAATGAAATTATATTGAAATTATTATATTTTCAATATTACATAAAATAAAAATTAATACTATTCAACTACTAAAGTTTATTAGAATCTGTCAGTCAATCTTTATATTCAATTGAAGAAAGAAATGCTATTACTGCATTTCTACATTTGTAAATCTCTTAATAGTATGCAATTATCCCTCTCTCACTAAACTAGACTATATACAATAATATAAAATTCATTCATTCAGCATGTTTAGTACGAAAAAGATTTATTTCTAATAAATGATAGATCCTATGTGTAATGAATGAAATCAATAAATGTAACGCGTATTGGTACATCTATTAAAAACAAGATCATTCTGTATTAATATATTAATAATCGACTGCTTCGTCATTAGCCAATTTGACATAGCATCTGAAATTGAACACTAAATTGTTAAACTAATATCAGGCATCGTTTTTTTAAATAAGAATTGGTCTTAATGCTGTCATAACGAGGAAAATTTTCAAGAGGAGAATTACCTAATGATGTTTTTTCGGGCCAACAGCTGTTAAAATCCAGAACACCACTCACACTACCTACCTTTACTAATATGTACCGCGAGTTTTGAACATTTGCTGGTTGTCAGTTTCCTAAATAAGTAATATAATATAATACACGTAATGCAGCATCAACTTGCAAATGTATGGCACAGAACTAATAACTAATAAATTAATAACTTTAATAAATAATAAATCGCGACGCCTCCACATCTTGGGTCTTATGTTGATGAACAAATTACTTCTCATGCAAAATTGTCCCATTTTTTTTTTATATTATGAAATTTTTTTTATCATATTACTTTATAAGATTTGTTTTTTGTTGATAATCCTAAGTTAACAGGTTGTCGGCCGACCATTCCGATCGGAGTTTTAGATAGAAATAATTTGTTGCTTTATTAACATGTTCACGCCGGGGTCAAAATTTTGGTGTTTTGCTGTGAGGCGGCGCGTGTTTATTCGAAATGTGGGTCACCAGTGGCCCACGTCGGCGTGAACGTGTTAAACATTCGGATGTTTTCTCGAAATCCTGATTGAAAAATTATATAATTATTTTTAGATAATTCAAATCGGATGCTCAGTATTCACAAATACTCGATTTCTATTTTCTGCACTCTTTGCTCTGTATCTCCGTAATGGCTGGATCTGCCTTTGCCAAACTCTAATCAGCACATTTCCCTATCAATAGGAATCGAATGCTTTTGAACCATTCAAATCGGTTAATCCGTGCGCCCGAAAACATGGACGAAAAAATATGTAACTTAATTCAAAAGGTTTCAGTTTTTGGGTAAACAGATTCAGCGATTTCGGAGATACGGAGAATAAAGTGCAAAAATGGTCAAATGGTGGTCAAAGGTGATAATTGTACGTATGTATATCGATTTATCGAACTAATAATAATGTTATGTAACATTTGCACAATATTTTTTATATGAACAAAAACCAAACCCGAAAAAATAATAATTGCTGTTGATGATAATTTTTCGATTATATTATCATGTGTTTTTAAATTCAAATTTCTCAAAAAATTAATATTATTATTTATTATTAATATTATTATTAATATTAACCTGATGTTTGTTTGGATGGAAATGAAAAGGCCTTAAGGTACAATGCTAGCACCACTAGTTTCATATTGTTGAGGAAGTTTATAGCAAACCGTAAATATATAGTTTTTTTATTCGATAAATATTGGATATTCTAGAGTACAAAATATCTTCACTATATGTTATTTGAATGTGGCGCATTTCTGTGCAAATCTCGACAAATGGGCTATGATAATTGAGAGAGGGGTTGTTTACTAAACTAAGACGTCACGCAAGCGCTTTACGTTTAATCTCAGTGCGTCTGTCAGAGCAATTTTTATCACGATGATATATATGAATACTCCAATATTGCCTACATCGCATTTTTCCGCGCAAAATAATTGACACCAACATCAGATGTAGAGGGTAAAGATGATACGCGGGCGCGCATACTTGGTATTTTCATGAAAACCGAAAGCGTTCGGAATGAGTTTTCAACCAGTTAAGAGAGTTATATATAGAAAGCACAAAGTATTATTACTTAACGTGATTTTTATATATCCAATATCCGGAATGCCTATTTTTTATACTACAGTTTTATATTTGAGAAATAAGAAATCTAATATCAATTTCCAATTGTGTTATGTAATATGACCAGCAACTAATTCAAGAAATTTTAATTATTTCATCCGAAAAAGGTACTTTTTTTTCAAAAATTGTAAAAATCTCAAAAATCCCTTTTTTCAATTTTTTTTAAGAAATTGAATCTTTTTTGAAAACTTTAATTTTGGTACGGAAAGTTCCAGTAATTTGTCTTAAGGCACGATGCCATGCACCACTAGTATGTTCTTTTATGCGTCGTCCGGAAACCTACAGGATATTCTTATATATATTACCAAAAATATCATTGAATTCTAGCGAAGGAGCACATTCACGTGAAAAAATATCCAAGTCTGGCAAGGAGCGCGGGTTGCGCTCGGCACGATTCGCGCAATATTGTTTATCTGGGGGTAACAAAATACACTAAGTTCTGATATAAATAATTAAATCAAGTTTAAAAATCGAACAAGAAATCCCTATTCTCTTATTTAAATCATTTTTTTCTTTTCTATTCATTAAACTTCGCGTTATTTTCTTTCAATCGAAACTAATAATAAGTGAATAAAGATTAATGAGTCAAAATTAAGATATAAAATCAAAATAAAATGTGGGCTATCCACAATGCATAATATAAGACGTGACAAAGTCCTAGAATAAATCGATTGCGTGGTTTGTTTTTCAAAATCCATTCTTATAATAGCAATTAAATCCTTCAACTACAACTATATTACACAGGTGACAAAAAAATGTTTGTAGTGAGAGTGCGGGATACGTTTTCCAATGAAGTTTTTACCGCAAAGCACGAATCTGAAGTCAAAATTGGGGGTCAAAGAAAAATAAATTGATTAAAAAAAAACTACAAGATGTCCGATATAGTTTTTCTTCTACGTAATAACAAAAAACTTATAATTTCTGTCGTTTCCTAGCCTTTTTATCTTAAATAATTATTGAGTATTCACTATATATATACGATATAAAATGAATGTTCGGATTCCGCTTTGTAATTAAAAATTAAAAATGAATGAATTAATGTAAAGCGCGGCAATAATATATCTAAATCTAGAATATTTAAATATGCCATTTGAATTTAAATGAAATGAGTTTCAGATAAAGTTGCCATGACTTATACATAAGGCCCAGAAACATTTATATGTGGCATGCGTTGTAGTTCCAAATATGCAATTTGTATTAGCAGACCCTTTCACATATACATCACACTAATATTTTGTATGACTAAACAACGTTGCCGGGTCAGCTATTATATATATATATATATATATATATATATATTCTTGAGGATTTTTTGTTCGACGTTGAAAAATATTGAAATGAATAAAACAGCCAATGCGTCGAATGTAGAAAGTTTATTTTAATTTTTTATACGTTTCGAGACTAGATGTGTCTCATCATTCAGCTAAAAGAAATTTCTTTAAATATCATTCAAAAATCACGAAATTGTTCCATATGTTTTTTTTCTTATAAATTACAATCTGTCTAAATAGAAAGACATTGAGTAATTAGTTTGACAAATAACATATTAAATTTTAAAAGGAAAACCCAGTGGTTCACCTTTTATTAATGTACTAAATTATATTTCAATTTTGGTATAATAAAGAGAAAAAAAAGAAACTCAAATATACATACAATTATAAACAAAGTACATTACACAGACTACATATACACATACATACACACACCTGTTTTAAATAATATGGTAGAACAACTTATTATTGATTAATGTTAATCTATAAATTTGTGATTATTGTTAATCTATTAATTGTATTCTTTTTAATCTTATGTGTGGTGTTGTAAAGACTTGCTATCAGCTCGTTTGGATGATGGTCAATTTTACTCTTGAAATTAAGGGCACTCTTTTTAATTTCTTCACTGATTGTGAGTGTATCGGTGTCTTGGTGAATTAACCATGTCCGTACATTGTTCCATATGTGGTGTCAAAATATTGGCACACAGTAAAAAAAAACTGCATATGCCATAATAAAGCAGCAAAAAATAAACAGAATAAATATTTATTCATAAAAATAAATGAATTATTCGTGTCAGTGTACGCACTCCTATTCTAATACAATAATATTGATCAACAGTACAGGCTAATTTGAATGAAAATCGCTTTAATAATTTCAAATCAAGAATTTATTGCACTATACAGGGTATACAACATGGTATAACAATTTATAACATACCTAATAAACACACGCATACAAACGGCACAATTATAATAACGCAAACAGTCTGTTACACTTTATTGAGGGCATTAGGTTTAAAATGGTTCACTACGTTCACAACCCACTGGGACTCCACCCCTTTTGTGAACTCGCGCAGAAAGCGATAATTACAAATTGAAATCTTCTCTGTGTATTCGGGCAGCATTCTGCAAATTGGGAAGAAACCATTAAAAGAAGCAATAGTCAAAGTTAAATACAAGCAAATTCTAATTACGCAACCCATTAATATATAAGAGTAATAAAGACATGTATGTATGTGTATGCGTACGTGTATGTGTGTATGTATGTGTGTATGTGTATATTATGTATATAAAGCTTTTTAACAAGCATCCATCCAGATAAAACAAAAAACAGTTATGTTTCTAAAAGGATTATAATAAGCTTTAATACACTTTGAGTCCCAGATTATTCAATTGGTAAAATATACAAATCAATTTCGATTACCAACTGTTGATTTTAATTTCAATTCTTCCTTTTCATTTATATATTAATTTATTTTTTTTATATTTTTATTCTTGTTCACAAATATGACTGTTAATCAAGTACTGTGCTTTATTTAAATAAGCAATAGTAATATGCTTTCTGTGTTTTTTTTCAAACAATTTGCCGAAATGGGGTTCGAAACGTTTAGAAGAACAAATATATAAATACACACATGTGTATATATATATATATATATATATGTGTGTGTGTGTGTGTATATATATGTCAAAAATTAAGAAACGTGTCGATAATAATTTAAATGAAAAATATAATTTTTTAGTAAAACTCAACTATTATTTTTTTCATTCTATTTACTACCGTTATTTTTTACAGCTGCCTCAACTGTAATAGATTTATTTAGTTACAAACATACGTTAATTTTTTCAAGCAAAAATGATAGAAGCCCTTAAAAAGGAAAAGATACAATAAAATTATAAATATTTTTTTGCTACAACTAGTTCAAAGTTTTTCTATGCTTTTTAACAAGCATCCATCCAGATAAAACAAAAAACTGAGTTATGTTTCTAAAAGGATTATAATAAGCTTTAATACACTTTGAGTCCCAGATTATTCAATTGGTAAAATATACAAATCAATTTCGATTACCAACTGTTGATTTTAATTTCAATTCTTCCTTTTCATTTATATATTAATTTATTTTTTTTATATTTTTATTCTTGTTCACAAATATGACTGTTAATCAAGTACTGTGCTTTATTTAAATAAGCAATAGTAATATGCTTTCTGTGTTTTTTTTCAAACAATTTGCCGAAATGGGGTTCGAAACGTTTAGAAGAACAAATATATAAATACACACATGTGTATATATATATATATATATATATATATATGTGTGTGTGTGTGTGTGTGTATATATATATGTCAAAAATTAAGAAACGTGTCGATAATAATTTAAATGAAAAATATAATTTTTTAGTAAAACTCAACTATTATTTTTTTCATTCTATTTACTACCGTTATTTTTTACAGCTGCCTCAACTGTAATAGATTTATTTAGTTACAAACATACGTTAATTTTTTCAAGCAAAAATGATAGAAGCCCTTAAAAAGGAAAAGATACAATAAAATTTCATAAATATTTTTTTTGCTACAACTAGTTCAAAGTTTTTCTATTAAATATAAGTACTATCTACTCAATACATAGTTATAAAATCGCTAATAATATTACTAGCACTAACAATAAGAGAAAAGCAAAATTTACGCACGTTATGAAAATGGGAAATTTCGTATCATGTACGTTTAGTACATTATAACTATACTTTAATAGTTATAATAATCGTTTATTTACTGTTATTTGCACTTACTATAGTTCATGCAATAAATTTAATTGTCACCAACGATGTACTAAATACAATAAAGAGCTCTCAAAAAGTTCAGCGTTTATTTCAAATACCACATTGAATTTTGGCGAGCGGCCACCTATAAATTTTTGTTTATATTATAGAGATATATTATACTATAAATTGTATATGTTTTAGGACTGATGTTTACTAATCGAACGCCTTTCGTAACTTAGCATCTTCCTTTTCAGTGATTATTTAAAATAAACAAACTTTACATGCTTTATATAAAAAGTTAATATTTTATTCAATTTCACGGAAAAAAGAAAATTTCTAAATTTAGACTAAATTTAATGATCAACAAATAGTGCACTTTATCTATTTATTTTATTTTTGGTTATTTTACGTTATTAACTGAATCTTTAATTTTATTAAATTTTATCAACTGATATTTATTGTTTAGCAGTTATCTTTTTATCTAAAAAATATATGCTGTTAATTTACGCAGAAGTTTAAAATTTCATATTTCAGACCAATTTCATATTAACTCTTACCGGTCGGAAGTCACCTGTGACGTGACAACAATATTTCGAAAGTGGTTAAAAAAAATAAGTATAATATATATAAAAAATATCCAATGCATTTTTTTTATTAAAAGTGATTTCGCATATTTATTGAGACCAGCTGTGACCTAGTGGAAATTACGTATGAAAATCTAGCAACTGATAAGGGTTAATATCATATTTAGCCAATACATAATTTAGGTACTAATTTTAAGCACATCAATTTTGTTATTGTTAATGCATCACATAAAGAAAATCTATTAATGCGAAATAAGATTTTAAAACTATACGGACCCAAAAGACTCGTTTCTGCAAATGTTGAAAACAGTATCAATGCTTAAACTTGCAATTTCAAGATTCATCTTTATTTCGGTAATCTTGTTTGCACATAAAATAAAATTAATCCATTTAAAATGCATTTCCAAACTTGACAAAAACAGATTATATTTCTAACTTAAATGCAAAATAATAGAATAAAATTTATTATATGTATTTTCTTTATAATTATTATATTTATAATAGTTCCAGCACTGATATCTGAGGTACGTAAAAATGTCAAAAGTATATATATGTAGTAATTTTATTCTTAGCAGCAGGCTATTTACGCAAACACAAAATGAACTAGTGGGGCGCATGGCATCGTGCCTTAAGGCAAATTGCTGGAACTTCCCGTACCAAAAATTATTATTTTTTTAAAAAACGATTAACATTTTTGAAAAAGTTTACTTCTAAAAAATTAGTTTTTTGAGAAACTATAAATTTGACAAAAAATTACTTTTTTAAAAAAAAAATTTTTTTTTGAAGACGAAATTTTTTTTTGAGAAAAATGTTTTCTTCATTTTATCATACTTTGAAAATTTTAAACTTTTTTTCAAAGCAATCGTACTGCTTGAACTGCATAGAGACGAAATGTCATAGCGCGCAAGCGCCGCGCCGCCGTCTAACGGATAACCATTGGTACGGAACTCATAGAAATGTAAAAAAATATACTTATTGTTAAAATCTCTACAAAATATCTGATAATTTGATGTGCATATGTCTAATAATCATTTTTGACCGCAAAATGGCATTTTTTTTTTACTTTTTTCATTAGATCTCCGAAACCGCTAGACCTGCCTTCATGAAAATTTGAAAAAATGTTTTCAAATGAAACTTCATGAAAATACAAGTAAAATGTTTTTTGAATTATTAAAATCGGACGCTCCGTTCTCTTAAAAACTGAGTTACTGTTTTTGGCACTTTTTGCCCCGTATCTTCAGAACGGCTAGACCTGCCTTCGCCAAAAACTAATCAGCACGTCTCCTTATCAATACAAATCGAATGTTTTTTGAATTATTCAAATCGGTTGATCCGTGTTCCCGAAATCCTCGACGAAAATTTGTATCAGAACACACACACACACACGCGCGCGCACACGCACACACACATACATCCATTTTTTCTAAGGTATGCCAAAATACTCAGAAACCTCTGAAACGTAAAGATATATAAAAATTTTCATTTTCGATTTTTTTGCGATTACTGTAACTTGCGCTATGGGAAGTTAAAAAATTAACTTTAAAGCATGTTTAACCCTTTCCACTCGCAAATTGCAAGATTTATATGTATTTTGGCACCGGAGCGGCGGCATCCGAGTGGAAAGGGTTAAAGCTATTTAAACGGGCCAATAGAACTAGTGGTGTGAGTAGCACTGTGTCTGATGAAAACAAATGACTGAAACTTTACGTATTGTGAACTACATAAGATGAATAAAATACTTTTTTTAAAAAACCTTTTTTTCAATAATTGGATTTTTTTTTGAAAAATTTGAATTTTTCATAGATTATCAGGTTTGATATTTTTCGGAAAATAATAAAAATAGTTAAGAATTAACAATAAGGTGAGAAGCCAAAAAGTTTATAAAAAAATAATTATTATTCTTAAAAATCTTTATAATTATAATCAAACATTATATGCATATGTTCATTATCGTAATGTCATTCGTGATCGTCAAATGGTTATTTTTGCTGTTTTTTTTTTCTTCAAGATAATCACTAAACATCGGGATTATTTTTGAAAAATGAAATATAATATATTTTAATAAAAATGTAGAAATACAACCAAAAAATTAATATTAAAATTAACCTTAGTTTCACTACCTGGGTACTTTATATAAACTAAATATTAACTTATATTATCATGTCGTATTGGTGAAAACAAATACTGAAATCTTTTTTTATTTCAGAAAAAGTATGGCAAAAATACCGCGATACTTATCAACTTCAGTACGCGATGAAAAAATCGAGCATAATAGAAGATCAAGTAACTTTCATAAAATAAGATCGTTCACCTTTTCATAACATATAATGTAAATAATAATAATAATAAAAACTCTATTAATATTAATTATTCTTTATTCAATTACACATTTCATATCAAAAGTTATTATTTCACATTAAAAATAAATGATTATTGTCACCAAACTAAAATGACCACAAAAATAATAAGTGAAGTTTTTGCATTCAAAAAAATTGTATAAACAATAATTTATCTAAATAGCTGAATAAAAAAATAGTAGCCATAAAGTTTCGTCAATACCGTTTTTATTAATGACTAATCAAGCTAACGATAATCAATATCAATTGAATCGTTTTTTAAGTTTCAGAAACCGGCACAAATTTTGAATTTGAAAAAAAAAGTAATCGAATAAATGAATTCTTAACTGAATGAAATTATAAAATCGGTTCACGATATCCTTAGGAAACAAATTCAGATCTATTTAACTTTGTATATTTTATTTACTTTTGACAATTGACTAGAAACTATACACTTTGCAGAAACAAGATTTAAAAATAGTTAACGTAACGTAATTAGGACTTGTATTATATTCCTATTTCTAAAACTGTATATCATATTTAATAGATTTCTAATATAAAGATCCTGATTCAGCAGATACGAAAATGTTCTTGCAATTTTTATGTATGTTTCCTTTTTCTATAAAAAAAAAACAAATCTTGTAGCGAATTGTGTATCAAAAACAATTTTGCCATAATTATTTATTAATCATATACTTCATTCCTGGAATATTATTTTCCTAAATATAAAATGTCTAAACCATAGATAAGGAAAGCCTGCCGCTAAACCATTATTTAGTATTTAGGTGAAAATTTTGCAAAAAAAAATAATAATAATAGTTTTCAATAGCTAATAATAATATATGGACACTGAACCTTAATATAAAAGCATAAATCAAAACAAGAAAAAGAAAATTGCTATATTATGTCAGATTCCACAAAATTATAGTAATTAGCTAATTATGCAAGATATAGTAATTCCGTTGCAATTAAAATATAATAGTTAAACTAGCAATATTGAGCATTATATAAACTTTAAATTTCTATGGCAGTCTCATTTAGAAATAAAATATGAGAATATTATTAGATTTTCTGCGAAAGAAATGTGGATTTTATTTGAAAATTCTTGGATTATTTTAAATGTACCTACTATTAGTTATATAAAATTTTAAATTACATTACGGAAAGTAAAAGCAGTAATATTAAATAATGCTAAATGCGACAATCATTGCAACTCTTGATTGAGCAGATTTTCCTTTTCACTTTCACTAATGAAGTTCTGTTCACATAATTAATATATATAATACGTTTAGTGTAAGTTCAAAAATTTATATAATAAAGATAATATTGTTTAAAAATTTCGATATATTGTAAAAAATTGGCGAACAAACAAATGATAGAATTTTATCACTAAAACGCATTTAGTTATTTTAGATGCGTTTATTGCCTATAATTTAAGATAGTGTTTTGAATGCACTGTACGATCTAAATAATTTTGGCAGTACCCCAATTACTAATCCCATATGCCTTCGGTGGCTTGAGTACATACATAATTTTTTGTTGACCACAAGATTTCATAATGAGAATCAGAAATAAACATAAGATATATTACCAATAATTGAAGTTATTTTAGATTTTGAGTGCTTTGAAGTGAAACACTCAACAACAATTTGAAAATAATTTCAAACGTAATAATACTTTAAAAAAATTTAATTAAAACACAACCAAATATAATAACATTCATTAACTGTAATCATTAAAATAAATTATGCTGTTATTTGCAAATTTTTGTATTTCAGTTATTTGCATCAATCAATACCGATCCAGAACACTAAATCAAATTCACTAAATAGCAGTAAGTATTATAGATGAAACATATCCTTCTGAAAGAATGCATGCGTTTTTTTTCGATAGCACCTACATTTAATTTTGTCGAAAAACAAGAATTAAAAGTTTAAATCCACAAAAAGCACGAACATCTTTCAGGCACTCTAAACAGTAAGTATAAACTCTATGAAGATAATATGAAAGCATACTACAAGTACTACTTGCATAATAGATATCACAATCTTTGCTTTGGCATTTCTAAGCCAAACTAGAAGTGAGGCTACCGCCATCTCTCATTAAAAAAATTATTTTGATAAATATGCCATCACCAAAATTTCATAAAAGTAAAATTTTTTTGATTAAATATTAACTAATCAATTGAAATTCATACAAATAAATAAACATGTCAAACAAAAATAATTTTTAAAACTATATGTAACACTTTAATGAGCCAGTGTTTGTTTTTAAAAATGTTTAGCCTCAGATGTTTTTATAATTATAGAAATTATGGCATTATAAATTTTAAAATTACCCCATATTCAGTGGAGGATTATGACCCTGCTCCATCATATCCTTCAAGCCTTTCAATGTATGGAAACACATTGTAATTTCGACCCATCTCCTCTGACTTGAATTGGAACTCTCATCAAAAATAACTCCAATCTGCACCAAATATTATCAACTGAGTTTGTAAAATATAGATCTTAATATGTGTATTTATAAATACCTGGTATGGAAAAGAAAAATAAATATCTTCCTTCACAACTGCCAACTGTTGCCTCTGAGAAACTGACATTGACGAAATAGTTCTTCTCAACTGTGCCAGTGTATCTGAAGCAACCAAACCTTCCAATTCATTGATATCTTCACCAGCAAGTTTAGAAGAAATAGTCTACAAGCAGACAAGAAATTTATGATAAAAAGTTAAAACTCATGAAAATAATTTATGAAACTTTCAAACCTGCAATGCTTGCTTGGATCCAGCAACAAAGTCTGGCAAATTAAATTCATTATCAAAATATGGTCGAATTATTAAATTAGCTAGAACCCAATTCCTTATAGTTTTAATAACTGATGGCCATATAATTTCTGGAAATTCCATCAAAGTGGGTAACCTAGTCTGTTCATTTGCTTTGTCACTGCCTTGCGTCGAGTAATGCCTTAAGCTCGAATAACACAATTTCGATTGACATGAATTAACAACAAAAACATTGGAATTGAAAACTGAATTTACAGATTTTCGGCAGAAATAATTGTCTGTTTTCCATCTCGTGCAACTGACCGGCAAAAAATTGTTCACTTTATACAATGCTTTGCTAACGTTATACAATTTCGCAGTTTTTGTGTAAACCATGTTAGTCAAATATAAAAACAAATATAAAAACAGTAAACATTTATTTGCTTATATTGTTTTTATATAATATTTCAAACTGAATGAACAAAACATATATCCATAGATCAATTTCACTTTGTGCTTTAGATGTTATTTTATTAAAGGTCACTTTGAATAACTGTCACTGAACATAAAATTGACATATGAGTTTTTGGTTAAGCAATAATATTTTATGATGTTTCGAATATCTAAATCAAATAATCTTTTTAGTTTTACATTTATCGTCAGTCCTCCATTATATTCTCCAATATATTTAAATTTTGGTCAGGGCCAACATTTTTTATCTATGGCCCATGACATCTCATCCATGTTTACTTATCTATGATCTCATCCATCTCAGCTCCTCAGCTGTCAATTCAAAATCTTGAAAAAAATAGATATTAACATCATAACATTATGCTTATTTATCTATGGATATTAACCTCTCAAATAAACCAGCCAAAGCAAATGAAAACTGTCTGTAAATTCCAGATGTCCGCTCAAACTTTTGAGGTTAGAGTATGAGATTTTTTTCTTTCTCGTCCTCATGGTCCTCCTGTCATATAATAACAAATATGACAGCCTCACACTTCCATGGCACATGTTATATCGCGTCAAATCGAAATCGATGTTAGTAATAATATGTAAATAAATATATTATTTAATTTGTGTTATGTTTTGTTGATCATATAAAGCATCTATTTTGAGTACATTTTTAAATTTTGCTTTGAACACAAGATGAGCCGCTTTTCAGAAATAATTACCAAAAAGGATGGAGCGTTGCCTATTTTAGGTAAGCGATTTAAATCTGATATGGCAACAAATTGTAAATTGGGAAAAATCTGTTGTTAAATTTCTAGTATTAATTTATTTAAAATTTTAGTAAATTTTGAGAATGGGTCACTATCAACGAACTTGTCCCAGAATTTACACTGTCAGCTACTCATGGATGCTTCTAGTGGCGATGATTATGTTGTAACTGAATCAAATAATATTATGTACAAGGGTATTGTGGAACATTTTCAAAACACGGTGACCATGATGGCCATCAAAAATAAGAAGACCAACAAGGTTATTTGAAATGAATATTTATTGCAGTTTATCGTCTCCCCTTCATGTCATGTACATTTAAAATCCATATTGGAGAATGTGTTGTTAATATCATTATTTTTTTATGAAAATAGGTGCGGTTAATAGAAATGAATAAATGTAATCTTGTGCCTGTTTTGAAAGATTCACTTGATATGCAACTTCAACATAAATCTAAAAAAGAAATGCTCTCATTACTCAATAAGACTTTTGGATCAAAAAGAACTAAACGAAGAACTGAATTAAAAGAGCACATGGCTGTAAATGTAGACGAAATTAAAGAACAATTAGAAAAAACAATTCAGAGTAAGATTAGTTTAAAATTTGTAACATTGCATGTTACTATGAAGTAAAACAAAACATATTATAATATACCTGATTTATTGCAGCCACTGTTGTTGATGACAATGACCTGAAAGTTCCAACTGTAAGTGATTCGTTACAAAATTTGTTTCCTCCTATTCATAGAGATGCAACTACAATTGATCAAGTGTATGTCTTAGACGAACTCGTGGAATTAGAGATAATTAATACATTAAGCTCTGTAGCTGATGAATTCCTAAATAGTGAAATTGAAAAGAATAGGTTTATATAATAGGATTATTGATATTTCTCAGCATTCTTTAATTTTTAACACGTCATTTGTTTTTAGTTTTACAGATTTTGTGGAAGAAAAGTTGATAAAATTGAAAAATTCGGATGTTTCTACAAAAAATTTAGATTGTTGTTTGCTGCTATATCTAGATTCTCTAATTAAATTCTTTACTGAAAACTATAGATCATTAACAAAGAAAAATTATTGTCCTTGCCCTCATTCTGCAGCTGTTAGTAGGCATATTTTAGATACATTTTCAATGCTATCTGCCTCAGGAAGGTATATGTCTTTAAATACACCTAAATGAAATTATGAATAATACAAAAACTAATTAAAACTTTTGTTTAGAACGCGACCGAACAGTATGCGGGATAAAGCAATGGCATATATAATTGTGTTATCATTGATGGTATGTGGCCACATAGTGATGGTAGAAGACATTGCAAAAAGCCTTAGAGTAGGCGGAAAGAAAATTGGTGATATAGCTAATGCAATTGGAGTTTCACAGTCGAAGATTGATGGCAAAAGTGCTTTAGTATTAAAGTTACCTTTGCCCAAAATGACAGCTGTCTTACATAAAGGCAAAAAGAAGCGATAAAAACTGTAAAATGTATATATTTTGTATCCCATGTATGAAATTGAAATATAATTTCATTGAAGAAAAGTAGATCAGAACATGTTTCATCTAAATCAATAATTTTATATTAAAATTCTTGAACTCAAGAATAAATTAGATCATAATAAAATTCATTTATTATAAAAGTAATATTTATGGTGTGACACACACTAAACACAAATTATTACATATTGATATCACATTTGCTGAGTTTTATCTTTTACTTAATTTCACTGAAAAGTGTTGGCATGTATAATATCAAGAGTTAAGAATATTAATCTTAAATTTCTAAATAGAAAATTTATTACAAATATATATTTGTATACTTATATTATTGCTAATATATAAAATCTGTGTATTATATGAATCAATCATTTCAAAACATTTCCATATTTAATGTAAAATGAAATTCGAATCATTTCTCGATATGTTATATATGTAACACTCCTAAATCTAATAAGAGTTAGCATAAGATTCTTCAAATCTCAATACTGCATATGCATTGTGTTTCGCCGTCCAAGCCCCAATCATGCAAATCATTTTATCGGTTGAAATCGAAATAGCTGAATGAATATTTTCTTATAAACAATGATACAAATTTTGAATAATTAAATCATAAGTTTTATCATTGCTAGTAACTTTTATGTTGATGCAGTGATATAAGTTTCTCACTTACTTTGTAAATCCAGGTTAAAAAGACTTTTTCGCTGGTTTAACTTTATGCAATAATATATTTTCAGCAAAAACTTATAATTTCACTTTGCTTTACATTGCATGACTTCTTCCGTGGAATATTTCAATATTTATGGCTCTTAAAATTCACGCTTAAAGTGGTTTTTATAATGAATAATAAGTGTCACATATTTTTTATAATATAATGTAATATGGTCTTAAATTATGGTTAAAATAATGACGAAAAACCAAATCACAAAAGCACTACACGTTATATTGTTAGTTCGGTAAAAACTAAATATGCATGTAAAGAGTTTTTTCATAGTATGCAAAGAATATACACATTATACCGCAACTTTTAATAAAATATGAATTACTAATGAAAAAGTTTAACTTTCTTCTGTAAGTACCTGGTCGACAGATCTACTATTAGTATTGTCCTGAGTTAATATTAATAAATATCAAAGCAGTTTTGAAATATATTATCACAGTTGAACAAAAACATTTGCAAAAGCAAAATAACGTTGCAGGATGTCAGCATTCTGAAACATTTAATGAAATAGAATATATTGTCAAAAACAACGCATTATCACATTGAGTTACATAAATTTTCAGTGAATTGCATAATCCATATTAGAATTCTTCTTTAAAATATCTTCTAAGTAGAAATTATTTTTTTAAGCTTATTGAATTTTTATTGACTAAAAAAATATATTATATTACTTGGTATAAAAACATCCTGAAATGATTGTGCCGCTAAATTATACATATATATATATATATATATATATATATATATATATATATATATACCAAACTATGGTAAATAATTAAAACTACATGTGTGTAAAGACAACAATACCGAAAGACAACTTATGGTATCTTTGCCTTTTTCAAGTCTAAAATATAAAGACAATTATCACTAAAAAAGACTTTCAATATAGATAATTTTCAATCATCCAACAATCAAACAAAATGTATTATATATATATATATATATATATATATATATATATATATATGTATAAATGTATTACGTATATAAAATTTGATATAAATATATAAACGAATATGTACAATGTGCCAATTATTAATAAGTAACTAAATAATAATTATCATTTTAGTAATCCTTAAGATTCTAGTAATCATGAGAATCAAAACAAGCGCTTAAACCGAGAGTACTTGTCAGATCTCCTGTAAACGAGAATTGTAGATGCGATCCTGTATTTACAGTCGCAATTTCAGTGTCTTCAAGTACTACTGGTAAATCAATGTCATGCAAGAGATCAGTGGAAGAAGATAAGAGATCATCTAAAGCTTCTAAATAAGAAAAACTGGTTATATCATAGCATTTTGTAGAATTACTTGTATCATCAAATGGGAGCAGTATATGGCCATCGTTCATGTGTTCACTTTTTAAACTATCACTTTCGGTAGAAAAACTTTGGTTGTGACACAAGTCATCATAAAACGACGCATTTTCTAAGGGATCTGGTGTATCACATGTGGGACTATAAGGCACTTGAGCAAGGACGAGAGATGATAAGGATATACTGCTGCCAGTCGATTCGGAGACATTGGCAGAAACAGACTTTACATTATAGCGTTTCCTTAAACGTTTGCTACTTTTATTATTATTTGTATCATTGCTCAGTACACGTTGAAGTAAGGACTTTTTTGTCCTTTTGATCTGTTCTTCAGTCTTTGAAGATTTTTTGATAGTTTTTTTTTTAGGTCGATACTTGTATCCGGGATACTCTTTTATGTGCAGTTGGCGAAGGCGCTCTGCTTCTTCAATAAATGGCTGACGTGCTTCGTCGTCTAACAATTTCCACTGTCGACCTAGTTGCTTCGAAATCTCTGCATTATGCATGTCTGGTGTTTGTTCGCAAATTTTTCTGCGCTCGATTTGTGACCACACCATGAATGCATTCATTGGCCTCTTAATATGATTTGGATTGTTTTTTTTAGTCTGTAAGAAAATAAAATTAATTTAAGTTCAATTACTCTAGTTCAGGTGGTAATGGAAAACGGTTGAGTGTTATATGAAATTATAAAAAATACGAGTAAAATGTTGCTCATATAGTCGTTTTTCTGTGCTGTGTCGTATTCAAAATGCTGTAATACATTACAATTTATCTATGAAATACTTCAATATTTATGAATCACAATATTGCTAAGACTAACGGAGCTTAGGATCAGGGATGCCATTGGACTTACAATCCAAATCATAACTTCCAGTTTGCACGAAATATACTCTACGTTTTCTGCTACGAAATGCATTCATAAATTGTTAACTCTATTAAAATACACCAAACAAAAATAGTTTGTTTAATAAACTATTCCGCTGTGAAACATGTATGAATCATGACTTACGTCATAATTGCAAACAAATAGCCGCAAATGATTTTAATAAAAACTTTTGCTGATCCACGTTGAAAAATTGTCGGATAGCAATTACATTTTTTAATATTGACATTATTTAATCAACCCGTTTTTACTTTTGCCTAAAATAGTTCCCATGAGTCAAGCAGATTTTCGCAAAGATTCTTCCAAAAAATAAGTGGCAACGTGTAAAGACTCATTTTAAAAATCAAATTTATGATACGTATAACTAAAGTCATGTACACGGCAGGAACCGAGTCGATTCGGTTATGTTAATATAAAATATCAAAAGAATTTAAAAAAAAAAATCATAATGACGAAATATGGATACTACGTCATCAATTCGGTTTCAGAAATTAGTATAGCTTGGCAGTGTTTTTAAATGTTAGTGTGACTGTCGACAAGGTTTGGCATTCAGAATTCCTTTATAAAAATAAGTAAATATGTCAAATCTATTCGAATGAAATTAAATATTAAAATTAATAAAGACCAATCATATCATATTATACTTTCTCTGAAATAGGTTAATAGTCCATCTGTTTTTTTCAACAACTCAATAATTCATCACTACAAAACTGTTTATAATATTCAAATATAGAAATCGATTCAAAATTAAATTGGAGATTTCACATAGATAGGCCCAGAAAGCAAAATCGATTAAAGAAGTAATTTATTGGATTATTTGGAGAAAATCCTATTATCTTTTAATAATAAGTTTCTCATCTACAATATAAGTATAATTCAAAGACGTGAAAAAGAATTTTTACGAAAAACATGAATTCAAAATTCTAACTGAAACTGATTACTGATACAAATTTCATACAATCCAACCATCCGAGTGCTGCCTCAACCAGAAATGAACCTGTGACCTCCTCCCTCACCATATAGAACGCATGTTCGCGGTCTGAAGCAATCGGGCATGCTCATCAACACGCCATCGTTTTATTTATTATAAAATTTATTCACGTTTTTTGTTTTCTTTCGATTTATTAGTTTTATTCTAATATTCTGTTTATTTTGTGTTTATGTTCAATTTTTCTTTTATTTTTACTCCACTATTTTGTCTCATATATATCTATATATCCCCAAAATTACTGAATGTCTTTATTGTAATTAATAGGAGAAATAAAAAAGTCTCATAAGACTGTTCCAGTTTTAATCAACACAAATATTTTTGTACCACCTGGATGTATGAGACATGTATAAATGTATGAGAGAAGGTTCCATTCTAAAGTAAACCAAGGCTATCGAACCTTCATCAACTCGTTCATCTACGAATTTCATCAAAATATTTTTATTGCAGATTTAACCGCCAACAGGTCACAGACATGGTATTATATATATATATATATATATATATATATATATATATATATATATATTATATATAATGAGTTCAAAGAATATGATTATCGAAATGATAAGAATAAAAAACGCGCAAACTGATAAATAATCTAGAACGAGCCCGCAATCTAGAAGCAAGTCCAAATATGTGAACTAACAATCAGATATAATCAAACTGTCTGGAATGACAGAAAAATTGTCTGGAAATTATAAGCATGAAATACACACATTTAATTGACATTTTATATCCAGTAGTATTCAAAGTAATATACTAATTATAAATTATTTTTTCAACAGTAAAGCAAATTCAAAAATGAATATATACATAAGATATTATTAGACAAGGTATGATTGATAATTGATAAAACTAGTGGTGCATGGTGTCGTTACTGTAACTTCCTGTCCCGAAAACAAAATTATTGAAAAAAATTTTGCAAAACTATGAAAAAAATAGATTTTTAAGCAATTTTGAAATTTTTATTTTTTCAATACTTTGTTTTGTTTGTATTTTGAAAATTTTGATAATTTTTTTAAGCAATCGTCCTGCATAGCTGATTTGGAGTCGAAATATCAAAGCGCGTAAGCGCCGCGTAATCGTCTAACGCGTAAATATTTTATACGGAACCCATATAAATGTACACAAAATTTGTACTCTTGAATTCTTCAAATCGGACGCTCCGTTATCTCAAAAAGTGAAATTCCATTTTTCCACTTTTTGATCCGTATCTTCGAAACCGCTAGACCTGCCTTTGCCAAAAACTAATCAGCACGTCTCGTTATCAGTAGAAATCGAAGGTTTTTTGAATTATTCAAATCGGTTAATCGTGTTCGCGAAATCGTCGACGAAAATTTGTATACGAACACACACACACACGCACACACATCAATTTTTCTAACCTAAACATCATCTAAGGTATGCCAAAATGTTCAGAAAACCCGAAACGATATGAAAAAAAAAATAATTTTCGTTTTTTTTGCGATTTACCCTATGGGAGTTAATAAATTGACTTATTTTAGAGTATAGTATACGATCAGTTTGTTCAGATTTCCTTACTATAAAAATTTAAAATGTAAATTATCATTTGTGGTTTATAATACCAACAGATAATTACAAGTGACTTAGAGAGCAAATATGAGAAAAAAACAGGTGATCTCTCTCTCAGGTTGGAGATTTTAAAACTAAAGTATATTAAATAGCAGTTATCGATTACAAACTGGGGATTCGACATAAAATATACGCCATGTTTAGTTAATAAAATAAATAATTGTAGATTTTATAAAACCGGCGTATTGCTCATTACATGCAGATTATTAATCGTATTCATATGTGTATATGCATTTATACGTTTCCAGACAAATAATTATTATAAGGAGACAGATAACAAGTTTGTGAGTCTATCAACTTAATAGGTTTGGATTACCGATTGTTCTCTTATCTATTGACTCTTATAATCATTCCGAAAATTGAAATTATTCAGTAAACAAATGCAATACTCGATATGTTATTGATAATAACCAATAATTAATTTAACAATTCAAAATGTATTTTTAGTAAATTGCGTTCAATTTTTTTTAAAATATATTCAATATATAAATTTATTAAGTATATAGATAAATACAATGCTTATCAATCCAGTATGTATGGCCTCGATATAGCATTTAGCATTTTACACTATGCGTTTATATTATTAACATTTTAAAGGACAATTATATGTTTTTGCCAGAAAATCCGACTTGCTATTTTTATGTTTCCTCGACATTTCAAGAAATTCTGAAGCATCTGGCATCGAAATTGGATATGTGTGAGAGAGACAAAATTGAACCATAGGTTGGGGTTCTCAAAAAAGGCTCCACCGGTTTCTAGAATTTAAAAAACCATATGATGAAAACACAATAAGGAATCGCGTCGATTAGTTTTTTCTTTAGTTTTTGCGATGATCGGTAGAGCCGATTCTTCAAAATTAGCAGAAAAGTGCAAGAATTTTCGTGCATGTTTGAGCCAAAAATCCTGACTAGATTTGAAAAGTTTAAAAACTGATCGAAATATATTAGTTAGAAATTATGCGTAATCATTGTTCATATGGACTTAAAGAGCATCCTAATATATTATGGATCATTAAAATTTACAATAATGAGTCGTGACAAAATTTCAAAATTTATCGTTACAATTCTAAATGTAGCTAAATCTCAATTCGTATTGTTCATGTCGATTATTTAAACATGTCGGGAAGTTTTCGCAAATTGTCTTAAGAAAAAATGTCACTCACACCTACTTCTTTCATTACCCGTTCGACCTACGGGTAATGAGTCAAATATAAAATTATTGCTGCAATATGATGAGATAAACCGAGTCTCGAAACGAAAATTTGAAATACCTAATAAATAAATAGTGCATGCAGGTGGTTGTTAGTTATATATAATATATATGTGTGTGTGTGTGTTGGGTATATGTCGATGTGTTACATATAACAATAATTTAGCGTTCGTGTAAACATAAATACATTCTTGCAGGTACGTTCACAGACGGTCATTATAATACAAGCAAAACGTGATCGCTGGTGTTAGGTTATTGACCCGCGCATTTTCAAAGTCAACAAATAATAAACGCTCAGGGTCTGTCTTGTACATGGTGACGCACTACTTCAATGCTGTTCACGTTTATAAATATTCGTTTACATGCGCTCTCACTTGTGCATATAAATATAAATATATTTTTCTATACGAGTATATATGAGTTTATAGGTTCATTTTGCATATTTCACTATGTACGAAAATCTCGTCTCTTAATTCAGGATAGTTCTAAATCAATCTTCAAATGCGTTCACTTAATTTTTATCACATTGTTTGTATTTAAATTTAACTTTTCTGAAAGTTTTTAATAGATAATTTATTTTAATTAATTATTAACTTTTTATAGTGTACATTACAAAAATCGAATAATTATAATTTTTTGATATCTGCGTTTCGAATTTTCTGATGTTGCATGCTAAAATTTGTCACTTTTTCGGGGAAAAATACCATTTTTTTTTAAATTTTATTTGGCCTCGCTTACTCTGAGCATTTAGCTACCTACAACATTTTATTCATTTATATTCTATATCGTACTATTTTTAACTTCCCGAAGGAGAAGTTTATATTTTCATAAAAGAATCCGATTCGCTAATTTTATGTTTTCTCGACGTTTCAAGCCATTCTGAATCGAATGAGACAAAATTAGGAAATAGTATGTGCGTGTGTGTGTGTGTGAACAGATTTTTTGCCATAAATCAACGTTTTCTCAAAAACGCCTGAACCGATATCAGAAATTTAAAAACCATTTGATGTATCTCAATGAGGACTATCGTTTGTCAGTTTTGTGCGATGATCTGCCAAGCCGTTTCTTTGTAATTTGGAAAAAAGTGGTAAACCTTTCGTCCACATTTAAGCTCATACTACCGAATCGATTTTAAAAAATCAAAAACTGTTCGAAAGATATTAGTTGGGAATAATACTGATTAGTTTTAGGTGAAAATCTACTGAGCCGTTTTCTTGTAATTTACTGTTGACACAGTACATTCAGCTACTTTACATGTATATATTATTTGACAGCGTGAGAAGGATCTCTATCTTACGATAGCACCTCTTAGATATTATGTATTTTGATGTAGTAAATCATTGCAGATTCTTTTTTTGAGACGCTTTGGTGGTAAAGGCTTGAGCAGGTCACACGCTAATTCGTTTGGATGACGACTTAGACAAGCTTTGTATCTAGAGCAGTTTAATTTTAAAAATTCATCAAAGTTTGAGAAAATTGACGTTTTTTGATGTTTGTTAAATTAAAATTAAATGGTTTACTTGGTATAACGATAGAGTACTTAATGAACATACTAAACTTAAGTCCCACGGAAACTGGTTCAATTATAAAAATTATTGCTTTTAGAAAATACCCCGTGTCAAAGTGATCGTTCATTTTCAATTATGTGTAATAAATCCACTCGGAATACTTTTAATCACTTATTATATTAAACCGATTAAGTCAGTTATTTACACATATAGGGAAGTTTATGTAACTTGCCTCAAGGAAAAATACCAATACCACCTAGTCTTATAATATATTCAATCTATATAATCTATACCCAATTATATATTCTTCTTAATTTTTGTTCTTCAATTTCTTTCAATTACTTTTCTTCAATTTGACATTTTCATTCTCTTTCCTCAATTTTTGCTTTCATTCGGAGTTTCTAGTTCTTTTCTACCTTCCATTTTATTCTTCATTCATCTTTTACTCTTAATACAACTCAGCCATTCTACTTAACAAATTTAATTCTAATTAATTTTGAATTAACTACATATATATTTTTTCATAAATTCTAAGTCAATGACAGGATTCGATGCAATTCCCTGTCGTGTGAGTCGAACACGGTACCAAATGAGCTATGGTCGCCACATAAGTCTCTTCATAATTTTATATTTATATTAAGAGAACTTAATACTCTTATGAGCTTGTGACTTCTTAATAACGTGGCTCTTTAGAAGGCAACCTAACGGTTGACCTGTCTCTCTTTCATATATTTTATTATAAGAATTTCTTTATTGGCTGCAGCAATGCCAGGTAAGAACAATTTTAACTTGGAAACATATTGCTGTGTATATTTCTAAGTAGAAACCGATGTCACTATTGCTTGACATCAGACTGCCCGAGTTGGAAGAAAACAGCTCTAACCACTAGGCCACGGAGAGCCTAACCGATTTTAATGATTCAAAAATATTTGATTCGCATGATTATCAAAAATAATTGGATGGATCGGTAAGATTTTTGCGAAACAAAGCGACACGGTTAACCCCAGAACGGTATCTGCATGCCTCCGAGGCGTACCTACAGAAAAGAATGAATGGTATTGGTACGTTTGTTATGGACATTTTGAAAAAATAAAGCGACTATTTGTTACTAAACCAGAGTTTTGTATTTTCTGAAATAACCTTTGATTATCACAAAGTATACAATAACAAAAGACGGATAAAAAATCACTTGTTAAGCACAATACCATTCTAGGGTTAATGAGCTCTCGTCAACACCCCAAGTGATCATAGATCACAAATAATAAAGGACAATCATTGGACCGCCTTCTAAATAACCACGTTGCGCTAGTAAATCAAAAATTTCTATCCAAAGGAAACAATAAAATTTTTTAAGGTGTATTGCAAATGCACCTTGGTATGTCAGCAACCAAATACTACATAACGATCTAAGAATCGATACTGTCCAGGAGGTAGTGAAAAACAGAAGCGGAATTCATCACGACAAGATCATCAACCACAATAACCCCACATTAATTCCCGTCATGCCTCACATATTAGAAGATTGAAGAAGAAGCATCCCTTGGACCAATGCATTAAAATGAAGTATCCCACTGGGGTGATCTCCATCATGTCATATATGTAGAACTCCAGTACTGTTACTGGAGTTCTAATAATCAGCACAATAGCTTATAGAAATTTATTTTATGATTGCTATTTAATTATTGTAAATAAAATAAATAAATAAATAACTACGTAGTAGAGGAGAAGTCTCTGCATAACAGCTTACAGAACTCTTATCGTTAGTTTTGATTATTTTTCATACCAATGAAAAATCAACTATAGGTGATGTTTGCTAAACAGTTGAAACTGGTTCAAACAACTTCGTTAATATCAACATTTGCGTTGTTAAAAACTAAACTGCTGATCAAAGCAAACGAGTGGTCATTAGATGAAATGCATCACAATGACTCTTATTGAATTATTTATATCCGTTGACTTCAACTTTTTAAAATTTAGTAAGTAAAACATATTGTAAAGTTGGAGTGCTGTTGTTTTTACTATTTGATTACAAATAATATAAGTAAATAAATATCATGTTGCATTTCTTATATGCATGACCAAAGTAATACCTATTGAATTTTTATATATTTAATTCCATGTGTATGTGAAGCATTCCTGTGTTTTTGTAACTTCATGCGTATTTTATAGTTTATTCATTTTTGTAAAATAAGATAAAATTTGAATTAGAATGTAGTACAAAAATGCAAGGCAAACCCTTGGGTTTTCCTTCTAGAAAATGCCACTGTTAATTTCCAAGCCAATGTCTATCTATAGAAAGATTGAGATTTATATGTAAATGAAAAAATAAAAATAATAATAAAAATTGATTAATCTATAATATGATAGCAATAGAGTATTTATTTATTTTCCAATACAAATTAAAATTTTAAGGCGCTGTAACTAATTTGACAATACAATGACCAAAAATGCATATAAAATACTATTTTATTACTACAATTACTTTAATGATGGTTGTATATAATAAAGAATTCTGTAATTACAAATGATAATCATAATTTTTTCGAAACAAATATTTTTTAAACTTAATCATTTGAAATTTTTAGACCAGTTTCAGCCATATAGCTTAAGAAAAATGTCACACTGTACTAGTTATATTATCATCCTTGACTTTCTTAACATCCATAGTTTATCTATGTGACTGCATATAATGTAGGTTGACTATTATTGTTAAATTATATAAAATTATATTAAATTATATTACAAATAATGGAAAAACTACTATACGATCGTATATATTTCTTATGGACGGAATTTAAATAATTAATAAATCTGTTTTTTATACAGCCGCTTCTAAAACTCTGCAACAACACCTAGATTTATTTGAAATTTGGCACAAATTTAGGAGACTAGAAATAAACAACATGCCCGTCACAATCAACTTAAATGGGGTTCAATTAACTCAGGTTGAACAAGTAAAATACCTTGGTTTTCATTTGGACAGAAGACACATGGAAAAATCACATCATAAACAAACCATTCCAGCTTGAAGTAAATTTCAAAAAGCTATACTGGCTGTTGGGTCCCAAGCCTAACTATCTACTTACAACAAACTTCTTATATACAAAGTGGTCTTGAAACTTACTGCCTTTCTTTCTGGGGTAGTGCAAGTCGATCCAATACAAACATCTTACAGAGATCTCTGAACAAGGTCCTCAGAAAAATACTAGAGGCACCCAGATATGTTCCTAATTGGCTTGTCCATCAGGACTGCAACATACACACTATAGCAGAAGAAATTAGTAGATTCGCAGCGAAATACAAGTCAAGATTGGAGAACCATCCAAATGGACTCGCAAAGGACCTATTCTCTGCAAACACTATCAGTTTGTTTTTTGACTGCAACCCAATGGTTGCTCTCTCTCTATTTTTTATGTTTTATTTTAAAAATTTCTCAAATACAGATTCTTCTTTTTAATTTGGTGCAGCAACGCCGACTAGACGCAATTTATAACTTACAAACATATTTCCATCTATATTAAGTCTGTCCGAGGTGGATATCGAACCTTCTGAGTGGAAGGCCAAAGTTCTAACTACTAAGATACGGGAAAGACTAAAATATTTATGATATAATAAATGAAAAAAATTCTATTAGAAATATTTGAAGCGCTGTGCACACCGAATGGCTCTAAATGGATGTTTCGAGTATCCTCACACAAATAATAATTAAAATACTATTTTCAATGTATCAGATTTTATGAACACAGTTTTATAATTTTTTATTTTATTTTACAATAAATCATACTTGAATATGAAAATACTTTTTGTGAAAATCACTCGCCCTGGGAAAGCAAGTAATAATAATAATAACTTTTATTCAATTTATTTTGAGTTCATTTTTACAAGAAATCAGAAAATTCGCTTCCAAATACAAGACAAGACTGGAAAACCATCCCAATGAACTTGCGTAAACATGCTCTCTCGAAATACTATTAAGAGATTAAGAAGATTAAACCCATTAGATTTAGCATAGTTAATTTACAATTTAGATTTATAATTATTTTCTCTATATATTTTACAAACTTAAGATGACTACCAATGGTACTATTTTAAAATATTATTCTACACTTTCATAATAATTGCTGAATGCTCTTCTCGGCAGTTGTAATTGGATGGAAACAAAAAAATGTGTTTTTTTTTAATCTTAATTTTATTTTGATTGTTTGAACTTCTAACGTCTACTTAATTTTTGAATTAAACTGCAATATTTGAATATCGTTTATTTTAATATATCGGTACGGATGTAAGTAAAAAAATATTAACTTTTCAAATTTGTCAACAGATTTCGAGTGTGCCAAGCGAATAACTGAATCTTATAAATAATTGATGTGAATGCTATTAGTATTTTGAGAATGCGCATATTTTGGCCGGAAACCCATAATTTAATGGAAATAAATAAATAAAAATAAAAAATATACATATATCAAGTAGTGGGTAATTAAACGATCCAGAGATCCTGCAACATTCAGATATAAGACAAAAGAATATTTTTGACTTTTTAGCGGTTTTAATAACTTTTTCAATGGGGTTCACATTAATATGACGTGTATAAAATTGAAAATTTATTAAAAGAGGTAATTATGTATGTGTTCCTCAGAACGCATAGAATAAAGGCACGTTTAATAATTCCATTAATAAATCTGAATTTGTTGGCATCAATTAGAGCTGTGAACCGGAACCGGGTCCAGCGCGGTTCCGGTTCTGGAACCGGTTCTGGAACCGGTTCCCAAATTTTGGGAACCGTCAACGGTTCCATTTTTTTTTTTGTTGCATTTAGTCACCAACAATATTTCATTTTTATATCCTATATTGTTTTTTCCAATTCTAATTAATTTTAACACAACATTTCAAATATTCAAATGTAATAACTCAAGACATTATTTATTTTCATTTCAAAACTTAATTTCGATTTAAAATTAATTAACTTAATCGGATTAAGAAGTTAACCTATTATTACTTACGCGAAGGAGTACTTTGTTTCAGCCAGAAAATCTGACTAGATATTATTATGCTAATAAGTCGTTCTGTATTGTTAGAGACAACATTTGCCGTAAGTGTCATTTTGCCTTAAGCAGGACTTCTAATACCGTACTAAAATCTGAAAATTTTTAAAAAGGCAGGTCTAGCGCTTTCGGTGATCCAATAAAAGAAAGTAAAAGAAAAGTCATTTGGCGGACGAAATGATCATTAGACATATGCACATCAAATTATCGGATATTTTATAAATAATAGGAACAAATTGTGTTTTGGACAAATATCTATGGGTTCCGTACCAATGTTTATCCGTTTGACTGCGACGCGGCGCTCACACGCTTAGATATTTTGTTTCTGCGCAGCTAACGTATCGCGATTAATTTGAACAAAGTGCAAAATACTTATTAAATCTAATCTTTAAAAAAGGTGTTTTTTTTTCAAAAGTTTTACCTTCTCAAAAATCTGTTTTTCAAAATTATTTTTTTTTTTAATTAATTTTAGGAACGGGATGTTCCAGCAATTTGCCTTAAGGCACGATACCATGCACTACTAGTTTACCTTTCACTTTCTCACAAACTGAGCTGGTCCGCCGAACGTAGAATCATGAGAATTATCAGAAAAGTGCATAATTGTTCGTTCAACTTTTTCTTAAAAATCATCTAAATATATTTTGAATATTTAAAAACCATTCGAAAAATTTGGGAATGTACTGATTAGTTTTGGCAAAGATTGGACGGGTATTTTCTTCGTAATTAATCGTTTAAGTCAATTTATTAATTTTGGTTAATAACCGAATATAAAGTTAACCGAATATGTACACTTAACTCATATGCAATTGTACACAGAGCCGTGCCTGGGTACGGAAAATAACATAATAGGAAAATATCAAATATGTTCTCGACTTGTAATTTTTATGTTTTCTCTACGTTTCTAGTCATTCTGAATCGTTCGAGACCAAATTTGTAAAAAAAAGTATGTATATGAGCCGATTTAAAATTTAAAAGTCATTTGGTGTAACTAGATAACGACTACCGTCTGTCAGTTTTGTGCAACAATCGGCCAAACCGTTTCTAATCAACAGAAAAGTCTATAAATTTTTGTACATGTTTTAGCCAAAAATCCTGCATTGTTTTTAAACATTCAGAAACTGAAAGATATCATTTGGAAATCGTGCTGATTAGTTTTAAGAGATCTCGGACGCATCGTTTCTTGGTATTTAATTGTTAAATATTCATATTAATATATTTTTACGATGATATTTGGCGATAGAGATCATGATCTCAAATATAACTAAATATTTCGACCTTACAAGTCGTTTTAATTTTCAAAATATTATCACAGTTTGAAAAAATTAGCAGCACTTTTTTACGTGAAGCAAAATTTCATCTTTAGTCGACGTTTTTTTTTTAAATGCGCAATCTTATTTGAAAAATCGATCAAATTCAATAAGCACTCGTGCTGGTTACTCTTGCTTCAAGATCGGCCGAGCCGTTTCTTTAGGATTATCAAAAGTGACAAATTTTTCGTCCACGTTATAGTCTAAATTTGTGAATCGATTTTGAAAATCCAAAAACCATTACAAAGGTACTATTTGAGAATCGTGCTGATTAGTTTTTGTCAATGATCCGTCGAGTCGTTTCTCAGTTATTGATTAACAAATTTTTTTGGCGATTTTGGATCCTGTTCTTAATGAACATACTACACGTTTTTTTCTTGTCCAATAATATTTAATTTTGAAACCATTTATAAAAAATAACTAACATGTTTAGAAAATTTGTACAAAATTGAATAATCTGCGACAGTTTTTCACATTGCAATGCACTCATAAATTAATATTTTGTTTATAGTTAAGTAGATTATTTACACGTGTTCAAAAATTCATGCAGCTTGCTTTAAGGCAAAGTTACACCTTACACCAAGTTTATACTTTTACTTTATACACTTATTAATAATTTGGAAACAAAGCTTTCAAAAGCCGCTTTTTAATACGATTTCGCTTTTAATACGGCCGCCTTCGGCTGATTTTGACTACGGTCGTCTTTTAACTCAGCGGAGTTTCAATACTGCGGATGAATTCAGCGGACTTTCAATTTGGCCGCCTTTTAATTCAGTGGACTTTCAATGCGACCGCTTTTTGTTATGGCCGCTTTTCGTGTATGGCCGCCTTAAATTTTTCATTTTTTGATTTGACCGCCTCTAGGCCGCCCTAAAAGGCGGCTATTTGTATTTGGGCAGAAAGAGAGAGCGGCGCTTCTGCTAATGCTTGAAAGAGACAGAACAAGCGTTGAACAGCGGCACGAAACGCGTGCCACGTGCGAAGAATTTTTTGTACACAGGCGAAGCAGATGTGTGTGCGTGTAGGCAACAATTTAAAAATTCAAAAGATAATTATCGACAATATTTTGTCAAGCGCAAATTTATTTTTACATATTTAATTATTTTCGATATAACTGCAGCTAATATTGTATTCGTATTGCCTATATCTAATATGTCTATGCATGGAACTATATAAAACACAAAGTTAAAAATATAAGTAGATATATTATAACATATGATTAATAATTTCGGAAAGTAGATTTTGCAAAATAGTATTTTAATTTATTCCACACCGATTCTACAAAATAAAAAAAAACATATTTTCCACTCCGATCGAGCAATACAAATCCGAAAAATATTTAAAAAAAATTAATTTTGGAAATGATTTCAATAAAACGTATAAAACAATACGCGACTTATCAAACAGATGCGACGATTGAAAGAGTCTTTATATATTACGAACAAATATTCATATTATTTCATTACACTCATCCTGTCGATTGTTTAATTTTTAATAATTGTTTTGATGAAAATTTTAAATTGATACTTGTTTCCCGAATTTTTATGAAATTTGCTTGATTTATTCTCGATTGATCCATATGAAGAAAAATTTGAATTCATTAAATTGATATACGGTCTCTGAAACAAATATTTGTTTATATGAATGATTATAATAACATTTTATAATAACAGTTATTATAAAATTATTATATTAACAGTAAAAAGCTATACATTTTAAAATATTTCATACTAAAATATTCAACAATTATAAAATGTTATTATAATAACATTTTATAATAACAGTTATTATAAAATTATTATATTAACAGTAAAAAGCTATACATTTTAAAATATTTCATACTAAAATATTCAACAATTATAAAATGTTATTATAATAACATTTTATAATTGTTGAATATTTTAGCATGAAATATTTTAAAATATATAGAATTTTACTGTTATTATAATAACATTTTATAATAGTTGAATATTTTAGTATGAAATATTTTGAAATATATAGCTTTTTACTTCTGAAAATTAAACATTGTTATATGTATTCTTATGTCTTTAGCCCATAAATATTAATTTTAGTGACTTCTCCAAATCATACTTTGACACTTGTTTTTAGAAAGACCACCAACAATTTTCAATAGAACACCCGACTACGCAGAAAAGGCGTACTCTAAAACAAGTAAGAGCAACCCGCGGCCCGCGGGCCGCATGCGGCCCGCCGGGTGTTTTTCTGCGGCCCGCCAAGCGTTTCTAAACTAGAGATTATTTTTCCAGATAATTTATCAAATACGTCTGTAAAGGCTAATTTTTTTGTCAGTTTAACAATATTGCAAGAAAAATCGAGAACTTGTCCGAGAACATAGCAATAACGCATTTCCAAATTTAAAATAATTAAATAAGTAAATCTTATGAAGTCGCGAGGGTTGAATTATGGTAAATTTAAAGAATTCCTGAAGAATTTAAAGCGTGTATATGGCGATGTCCTTTTTGATACCAAAATTCGTTAGCCTAATAGTAATGCAATGCTTAAAGAAGTATATGACCCAAATGACAAACTACAATTGTTTTGGATATGAAAGAAGAGCATAGCATAACATAATACAAATATGGATGTTAGTATTTTAGCGTTGCATTGGGTAAATTATCAATGTTTTTTGTGTTAGCTGCCCCTTTCATTTATATACTACATATTTGTACATTCAGAATTAGCTAGCCATTTTTTATACTAATGATTTTCTAAAAATAGTTCGCCGGGTCAGCTAGTATATATATTAAACCCGTGCGGCCCGCCATGAAATTTTAAAATTGAAATTGGCCCGTGGATGAAAAAGGTTGCTCGCCCTTGCTCTAAAAGTACGCTTCTGCTTTGAAATCTTTAGATATATATGTATTAGTACATTTACTAATATTATGATCATAAGGTCCACTTTCACAATGTTCGGTGCAAGAGTCGAATTACATAATGGGAAGAGCTTGGGTAACAAAATAAATATATGTATGTGTTGGCATAGTATGAAATTTTTATATTTCTATGAAGTTAACAATTTAGAAATTAACTTACTTTTTATGAAATAGACTATTTATTTCAATTAAACTAAGGCGTTTTGTTGTAATACTTTTAATAAATATTTTTTAATACTATATGCAGCCAGTTTTGTAAATTCTCCTGATCAAAAGAAACCGCCTCTTGCTATGGATATCGAAAACTTTAATTGAGAAACTAAAAACTAAAGAAACTGAAAATATGCTTCAAAGTAATTAAAGTTATGTTTATTTTGTAAGTTTTTAGAATATATTATTTTTTAAGTAAGTTTTTCATTATGCTGCAGTTGTTTAATTATTTTTAATTTTTAATTATTACTAACAATTTGTATAAATTAATTTATATGTAAATATATACAGTGAATATATATATATAAATATGTTGAAAGTGTTTAAATTTGATGTTGAAATGTATGATTAATTATACATATATATTTATATATATGGTAAATTTTTTAATTTGATGTTGATATATATATATAAATATATATATATTTATATATATATATATATATATATTTATATTATATACAGTGATATCCCGCCTTACGAGCTTAATTCGTTCCGTACCCACACTCGCATTTCGAATCGTATATCATATCTCGATGCAATTTTCTCTATACAAATACATTGAAATGCCATTAATTCGTTCCAGGACAGTGTGTTTTTTTATTAATAAAATGGATTGAAACATTTATTTCTAAGATCAAATATATATATTATCCAAAAATATAGCAAGTTACTAAATAAAAATAACTTAATTATTATTATATTAGTTCTTGCGTTTGAATAAACTATCTAATCATGATTCTATAAATATACTATCTCATAAAAAATCGTGATTATACAAGTAAATATTTTTTAACGGCATAAGAAGCAAAAGAGATCGAACGCTACTTTTTACATTAACATAAATAATCACAATGGGTGTGAATTGTTGTATCTGACAA
Source organism: Ctenocephalides felis (assembly GCF_003426905.1). Lineage (NCBI taxonomy): Eukaryota > Metazoa > Arthropoda > Insecta > Siphonaptera > Pulicidae > Ctenocephalides > Ctenocephalides felis. Next base: position 69,068,198 of record NW_020538040.1, read on the forward strand.
ACAAGAATAATGAAACAATTAATATTAATTAATTGAAATTTTTGACTATAAACAATTGACACTAATATTTTTATGCAACTTCATATACAAAAATCCTATTAAATGAATCTGCTTCATTCACACTCTTATAAATTTACAGAATCTGGCGGTCTTGCTAGCGGCATCGCTTCTTTGGCGGCGCGTATCACGAATTTTGTTCGTATATTGAAGCAAACGAACCGCGCCTTGAAGGCTCGTATCTCAAAAAACAATACATTAATATATGTATCTAGTTTTTTTACCAAATATTTTCGTATAAAAAAATGGTTGACTCTTACAAAGCGGCGTACCGAGATGTTCGTTTTTCCCGTTTTGAGTATAAAGTTCACCTATATTTAAATAAAATTTTGGGTAATAGAAGCAAAATGTACAACCTTTCGCATGTTTACATTATTTTAATAAGATAATTAAATTTATTATATTTCTTTAATAATTTTAATTTTATAATATTAATTAGTTATAATTTTAATTTAATAACAAATCGTATTATTACTATAATAGCTCTAATTATGATTATTTTGCTGATTTTAATGAAGCAACAGTTTTTAAAAAGTTTAAATATGATTTTAATTTCGTAATATGTTTTCAGTTAAAGTCACACTTAAATATTACGGTATAGATTTTTTGTGCATTTTGTTTCAAATTTTCTTTACCTACCACAACCCCCGAGTAATTCTTGGATGTCTTTAGAATTCCTAAATGAAAGATTTGTCTCAAGTGCTTCAAGGATCAGTTTCTTACAGACGTTTGAAGAAAATACACGCAATTGGCTATTATTAAAGTTCATTTTAGAAATATATTTATAATTATACTTCTAATTTTGAAACTTTTAAAGTTAAAGTAAAGCATTTATTTTCAATTAATCTTTTGTGATTATTTAAATTTATTAATCTTTTTGTACCGACAACAAATTATAATGATGAATCAACAAAGTTCAGTTTGGTGTTATTTTAAAAAAATATCGGTTGATACCGCAGAATGCAAGTTTTGCAAAAAACAATTGAAGTGCGTTGGAGGAAGTACTAGCTCAATTCGTAAACATTTGAAAACTATTCATAGTGTTTTCGATATCGAGAAAAGCTCTTCCGGAACTTCTTCAACTTCTAGAAAGCGTCAAAGGTAAATAATTTATCAGATTTTAATATTCCATCAATATTCATTTACTAATTGAATCCTTTTGTGACAATCAAGTGTAAAAGTTTTATAAAATCTAATTTGAAACACAATTTTATTAATATCAGCTTATACTGTTTTTGCATAACATATTTTCAGACACAGTGCCAATTACAGCCCTTTTTGTATTTGATTTTTCATTACATGTGTTACTTTTCAATACTAAATAGAAATATTAAATTTTTCACAAATTGTTTTAAAACCCATAGTTGGTATGACTATAGTTATTAATATAAGTAGTACTAAACATTAAGTATAGAGGTTTCAGAAACAGAGAGATTTTGCATTTTATATTAGTTATCCAACACTATACTTATATAGTTCTGAATAACTATAGATATTCCGAACTATATAAGTACATATACTATATAGTTTTGAATAACTAATGTAAAATGCATAAATTGCTCTGTTTCTGAAACTTTTATAGTGCCGCCAATACTTTTATAATAAATAGCACAACGCAATTTCTCGAAGAAGTTTACGTTTTCACCAGAAAATCCTACTTGCTAAATTCATGTTAATGATATAATTTAGTAATAAATAAATAAATAGTAATTAAATAATAAATAAGCTGACGTATAATAGAACAGAATTTGACGACAGTAATGGGCGTCTGCAAATAATAGTGTGTAAAAATATATTTTTAACTTAAATATTACAAATATTAGAAGTATCGCTCTAATAATATTAATATTACTTTTCATTGAAAAAAATGAAACAAGCTTATGAAACTTAAATATCAAATTATTTTATAATAGTCCATTATTGGCCCTATTGATTGTTCAACTTAATCTTTAGAATTTTTTATCATTATATACACAATACACATATACACATGAATAATGAAATAGTGAATAAAAATATTTCACTGTTTTAGATTTTCAATGAACGTTGAAGAAGAGGTAGAGATCCTGAGTGACTCTGAAGATATGAGCATCACTTCAGCTGATTCTCAAACATCTTCATTGACACAGACCAAAATCACTGGAGCATTTCGAAGCAGCAAGTATTTGGAAGAAGAAAGGAGCGAAAATTACATGCTTACTTGCTGAAATGATTTCCACAGATATGCTACCACTAAGCTTTGTGGAACGTAAAGGATTTCAGAAATTTATGAAATTTCTCGAACCGACTTACAAAATTCCTTCAAGAGGTACTGTGCTGAGTCGTGTGAAATTATTATACGACAACAAGACCAGCGAAGTCAAGAAATTGTTGTCTGAAGCTAAAAATGTGGCAATCACAACTGATATGTGGACATCAAGATCATCAAATTCATATATGACTATTACTGGTCATGTAATAGACAGTACATGGCAGTACAACAATGTTACATTATCCACTGTCGAAATTTCAGAGAACACACTTCAGAGAATTTAAAAAATAAATTGACTGAACTATTGGGAGTTTGGAATATTAAAGATAAAAATCTGCTGTTGTTCATGACAATGCTGCAAACATTACAGGGGCTGTTTCGAAGAACAGGAACTTGTTTGGTGATAGCATACCCTGCTTTGCACATACCCTACAGCTGTGCATCAATAGAGCCCTTTCAGTCGGTAATGTTCATGATGTTGTGAAGAAAGCTGGAAATGTAGTAAGTCATTTCCATCATTCTAGCTTAGCCTATTATAATTTGAAACAGAAGCAAGATCAACTACAACTTCCAATACATAAGCTAATAAATAAGAACATTACTAGGTGGAACAGCACTTACCACATGCTTGAAAGACTGGTAGAACAACGGCCAGCAATTTCAGCTGTCCTCAATGATCGCTCTGTGACGAACATTAGGACAGCTGTGTCACTTGAAATAACTGAGCAGGAATGGGGGATAATAGTAATGCTGGTCACAATCTTAAGACCATTTGAAATGAGTACCAGCTTATTGTCATCCGAAAAGGCTGTAACATTGTCAACAGCAAAACCATTGATGTCTTCGTTAATGAGAAGATGTTCAGAGAGAATTAATGAAGAGGAATCTATCCATATAAAAAAGTTTAAAAAACTAATAAGAACTGAAATAATGGATAGATTTCTCTATAATGTTGACGATGGAAATTTAACAGTTTTCGATATGGCAAGCATATTAGATCCCAGATACAAAGATGAAGTTCCTCATAACGTAAAACAAAAGGCAATAGTGTTGTTAAGGCGTATGGAAGAGACATCACAAATTACGATTGAAGAAGAATCTTCAGACATAGAAAGATACTATTTAGATGTATTTTTCGATGAGGAAAGAGACGATGCTATGCCTACTATTACAAAATCAGAAATTGATATACATACTGAAAAACCAATAAGTAAAAAAGACTGCGTATTTGAATGGTGGCGCCGTAATGAAAACAAATACAAAAAACTATCCATGATAGCCAAAAAATACTTAGCTATACCAGCCACTTCGACACCATCTGAAAGGGTTTTTTCCACAGCTGGAAATATAATCACAAACCGCAGAAATTGCCTTCGACCTGACAATGTGGACATGCTCGTTTTTCTCTATGAAAACAAAAATGTATAAAAATATAAATAAATCAATTTTATGTTGTAAATGTGAGGTTTTAATTTGAAATTTCAGACTCAGAAAAAACGTTTTATAATTTAATGCACCATATTTTTGCACTAGATAGATTTTGATTTTTTTCATAATTAAACTTCTCAATAAAGACTAACATTTAATAGCTAAATGCTAAAATTTTAAAGGTTAAATGCTGTAATAAATATTTTACTATTCTCTCAATTCTTCTACAACCTTTAGGATCTTAATTTCT
>NW_020538040.1:69073183-69216676 GCF_003426905.1 Ctenocephalides felis
AAACTATGAAAAAAATAGATTTTTAAGCAATTTTGAAATTTTTATTTTTCAATACTTGGTTTTGTTTTTATTTTGAAATTTTGATAATTTTTTTAAGCAATCGTCCTGCATAGCTGATTTGGAGTCGAAATATCAAAGCGCGTAAGCGCCCGCGTAATCGTCTAACGCGTAAATATTTTATACGGAACCCATATAAATGTACACAAAATTTGTACTCTTGAATTCTTCAAATCGGACGCTCCGTTATCTCAAAAAGTGAAATTCATTTTTCCACTTTTTGATCCGTATCTTCGAAAACGCTAGACCTGCCTTTGCCACAAAACTAATCAGCACGTCTCGTTATCAGTAGAAATCGAAGGTTTTTTGAATTATTCAAATCGGTTAATCGTGTTCGCGAAATCGTCGACGAAAATTTGTATACGAACACACACAACACACGCACACACATCAATTTTTCTAACCTAAACATCATCTAAGGTATGCCAAAATGTTCAGAAAACCGAAACGATATGAAAAAAAAAATAATTTTCGTTTTTTTTTGCGATTTACCCTATGGGAGTTAATAAATTGACTTATTTTAGAGTATAGTATACGATCAGTTTGTTCAGATTTCCTTACTATAAAAATTTAAAATGTAAATTATCATTTGTGGTTTATAATACCAACAGATAATTACAAGTGACTTAGAGAGCAAATATGAGAAAAAAACAGGTGATCTCTCTCTCAGGTTGGAGATTTTAAAACTAAAGTATATTAAATAGCAGTTATCGATTACAAACTGGGGATTCGACATAAAATATACGCCATGTTTAGTTAATAAAATAAATAATTGTAGATTTTATAAAACCGGCGTATTGCTCATTACATGCAGATTATTAATCGTATTCATATGTGTATATGCATTTATACGTTTCCAGACAAATAATTATTATAAGGAGACAGATAACAAGTTTGTGAGTCTATCAACTTAATAGGTTGGATTACCGATTGTTCTCTTATCTATTGACTCTTATAATCATTCCGAAAATTGAAATTATTCAGTAAACAAATGCAATACTCGATATGTTATTGATAATAACCAATAATTAATTTAACAATTCAAAATGTATTTTTAGTAAATTGCGTTCAATTTTTTTAAAATATATTCAATATATAAATTTATTAAGTATATAGATAAATACAATGCTTATCAATCCAGTATGTATGGCCTCGATATAGCATTTAGCATTTTACACTATGCGTTTATATTATTAACATTTTAAAGGACAATTATATGTTTTTGCCAGAAAATCCGACTTGCTATTTTATGTTTCCTCGACATTTCAAGAAATTCTGAAGCATCTGGCATCGAAATTGGATATGTGTGAGAGAGACAAAATTGAACCATAGGTTGGGGTTCTCAAAAAAGGCTCCACCGGTTTCTAGAATTTAAAAAACCATATGATGAAAACACAATAAGGAATCGCGTCGATTAGTTTTTTCTTTAGTTTTTGCGATGATCGGTAGAGCCGATTCTTCAAAATTAGCAGAAAAGTGCAAGAATTTTCGTGCATGTTTGAGCCAAAAATCCTGACTAGATTTGAAAAGTTTAAAAACTGATCGAAATATATTAGTTAGAAATTATGCGTAATCATTGTTCATATGGACTTAAAGAGCATCCTAATATATTATGGATCATTAAAATTTACAATAATGAGTCGTGACAAAATTTCAAAATTTATCGTTACAATTCTAAATGTAGCTAAATCTCAATTCGTATTGTTCATGTCGATTATTTAAACATGTCGGGAAGTTTTCGCAAATTGTCTTAAGAAAAAATGTCACTCACACCTACTTCTTTCATTACCCGTTCGACCTACGGGTAATGAGTCAAATATAAAATTATTGCTGCAATATGATGAGATAAACCGAGTCTCGAAACGAAAATTTGAAATACCTAATAAATAAATAGTGCATGCAGGTGGTTGTTAGTTATATATAATATATATGTGTGTGTGTGTGTTGGGTATATGTCGATGTGTTACATATAACAATAATTTAGCGTTCGTGTAAACATAAATACATTCTTGCAGGTACGTTCACAGACGGTCATTATAATACAAGCAAAACGTGATCGCTGGTGTTAGGTTATTGACCCGCGCATTTTCAAAGTCAACAAATAATAAACGCTCAGGGTCTGTCTTGTACATGGTGACGCACTACTTCAATGCTGTTCACGTTTATAAATATTCGTTTACATGCGCTCTCACTTGTGCATATAAATATAAATATATTTTTCTATACGAGTATATATGAGTTTATAGGTTCATTTTGCATATTTCACTATGTACGAAAATCTCGTCTCTTAATTCAGGATAGTTCTAAATCAATCTTCAAATGCGTTCACTTAATTTTTATCACATTGTTTGTATTTAAATTTAACTTTTCTGAAAGTTTTTAATAGATAATTTATTTTAATTAATTATTAACTTTTTATAGTGTACATTACAAAAATCGAATAATTATAATTTTTTGATATCTGCGTTTCGAATTTTCTGATGTTGCATGCTAAAATTTGTCACTTTTTCGGGGAAAAATACCATTTTTTTTTAAATTTTATTTGGCCTCGCTTACTCTGAGCATTTAGCTACCTACAACATTTTATTCATTTATATTCTATATCGTACTATTTTTAACTTCCCGAAGGAGAAGTTTATATTTCATAAAAGAATCCGATTCGCTAATTTTATGTTTTCTCGACGTTTCAAGCCATTCTGAATCGAATGAGACAAAATTAGGAAATAGTATGTGCGTGTGTGTGTGTGTGAACAGATTTTTTGCCATAAATCAACGTTTTCTCAAAAACGCCTGAACCGATATCAGAAATTTAAAAACCATTTGATGTATCTCAATGAGGACTATCGTTTGTCAGTTTTGTGCGATGATCTGCCAAGCCGTTTCTTTGTAATTTGGAAAAAAGTGGTAAACCTTTCGTCCACATTTAAGCTCATACTACCGAATCGATTTTAAAAAATCAAAAACTGTTCGAAAGATATTAGTTGGGAATAATACTGATTAGTTTTAGGTGAAAATCTACTGAGCCGTTTTCTTGTAATTTACTGTTGACACAGTACATTCAGCTACTTTACATGTATATATTATTTGACAGCGTAAGAAGGATCTCTATCTTACGATAGCACCTCTTAGATATTATGTATTTTGATGTAGTAAATCATTGCAGATTCTTTTTTTGAGACGCTTTGGTGGTAAAGGCTTGAGCAGGTCACACGCTAATTCGTTTGGATGACGACTTAGACAAGCTTTGTATCTAGAGCAGTTTAATTTTAAAAATTCATCAAAGTTTGAGAAAATTGACGTTTTTTGATGTTTGTTAAATTAAAATTAAATGGTTTACTTGGTATAACGATAGAGTACTTAATGAACATACTAAACTTAAGTCCCACGGAAACTGGTTCAATTATAAAAATTATTGCTTTTAGAAAATACCCCGTGTCAAAGTGATCGTTCATTTTCAATTATGTGTAATAAATCCACTCGGAATACTTTTAATCACTTATTATATTAAACCGATTAAGTCAGTTATTTACACATATAGGGAAGTTTATGTAACTTGCCTCAAGGAAAAATACCAATACCACCTAGTCTTATAATATATTCAATCTATATAATCTATACCCAATTATATATTCTTCTTAATTTTTGTTCTTCAATTTCTTTCAATTACTTTTCTTCAATTTGACATTTTCATTCTCTTTCCTCAATTTTTGCTTTCATTCGGAGTTTCTAGTTCTTTTCTACCTTCCATTTTATTCTTCATTCATCTTTTACTCTTAATACAACTCAGCCATTCTACTTAACAAATTTAATTCTAATTAATTTTGAATTAACTACATATATATTTTTTCATAAATTCTAAGTCAATGACAGGATTCGATGCAATTCCCTGTCGTGTGAGTCGAACACGGTACCAAATGAGCTATGGTCGCCACATAAGTCTCTTCATAATTTTATATTTATATTAAGAGAACTTAATACTCTTATGAGCTTGTGACTTCTTAATAACGTGGCTCTTTAGAAGGCAACCTAACGGTTGACCTGTCTCTCTTTCATATATTTTATTATAAGAATTTCTTTATTGGCTGCAGCAATGCCAGGTAAGAACAATTTTAACTTGGAAACATATTGCTGTGTATATTTCTAAGTAGAAACCGATGTCACTATTGCTTGACATCAGACTGCCCGAGTTGGAAGAAAACAGCTCTAACCACTAGGCCACGGAGGCCTAACCGATTTTAATGATTCAAAAATATTTGATTCGCATGATTATCAAAAATAATTGGATGGATCGGTAAGATTTTTGCGAAACAAAGCGACACGGTTAACCCCAGAACGGTATCTGCATGCCTCCGAGGCGTACCTACAGAAAAGAATGAATGGTATTGGTACGTTTGTTATGGACATTTTGAAAAAATAAAGCGACTATTTGTTACTAAACCAGAGTTTTGTATTTTCTGAAATAACCTTTGATTATCACAAAGTATACAATAACAAAAGACGGATAAAAAATCACTTGTTAAGCACAATACCATTCTAGGGTTAATGAGCTCTCGTCAACACCCCAAGTGATCATAGATCACAAATAATAAAGGACAATCATTGGACCGCCTTCTAAATAACCACGTTGCGCTAGTAAATCAAAAATTTCTATCCAAAGGAAACAATAAAATTTTTTAAGGTGTATTGCAAATGCACCTTGGTATGTCAGCAACCAAATACTACATAACGATCTAAGAATCGATACTGTCCAGGAGGTAGTGAAAAACAGAAGCGGAATTCATCACGACAAGATCATCAACCACAATAACCCCACATTAATTCCCGTCATGCCTCACATATTAGAAGATTGAAGAAGAAGCATCCCTTGGACCAATGCATTAAAATGAAGTATCCCACTGGGGTGATCTCCATCATGTCATATATGTAGAACTCCAGTACTGTTACTGGAGTTCTAATAATCAGCACAATAGCTTATAGAAATTTATTTTATGATTGCTATTTAATTATTGTAAATAAAATAAATAAATAAATAACTACGTAGTAGAGGAGAAGTCTCTGCATAACAGCTTACAGAACTCTTATCGTTAGTTTTGATTATTTTTCATACCAATGAAAAATCAACTATAGGTGATGTTTGCTAAACAGTTGAAACTGGTTCAAACAACTTCGTTAATATCAACATTTGCGTTGTTAAAAACTAAACAGTTGATTCAACTGCTTCGTTCTTATCAAAGCAAACGAGTGGTCATTAGATGAAATGCATCACAATGACTCTTATTGAATTATTTATATCCGTTGACTTCAACTTTTTAAAATTTAGTAAGTAAAACATATTGTAAAGTTGGAGTGCTGTTGTTTTTACTATTTGATTACAAATAATATAAGTAAATAAATATCATGTTGCATTTCTTATATGCATGACCAAAGTAATACCTATTGAATTTTTATATATTTAATTCCATGTGTATGTGAAGCATTCCTGTGTTTTTGTAACTTCATGCGTATTTTATAGTTTATTCATTTTTGTAAAATAAGATAAAATTTGAATTAGAATGTAGTACAAAAATGCAAGGCAAACCCTTGGGTTTTCCTTCTAGAAAATGCCACTGTTAATTTCCAAGCCAATGTCTATCTATAGAAAGATTGAGATTTATATGTAAATGAAAAAATAAAAATAATAATAAAAATTGATTAATCTATAATATGATAGCAATAGAGAATTTATTTATTTTCCAATACAAATTAAAATTTTAAGGCGCTGTAACTAATTTGACAATACAATGACCAAAAATGCATATAAAATACTATTTTATTACTACAATTACTTTAATGATGGTTGTATATAATAAAGAATTCTGTAATTACAAATGATAATCATAATTTTTTCGAAACAAATATTTTTTAAACTTAATCATTTGAAATTTTTAGACCAGTTTCAGCCATATAGCTTAAGAAAAATGTCACACTGTACTAGTTATATTATCATCCTTGACTTTCTTAACATCCATAGTTTATCTATGTGACTGCATATAATGTAGGTTGACTATTATTGTTAAATTATATAAAATTATATTAAATTATATTACAAATAATGGAAAAACTACTATACGATCGTATATATTTCTTATGGATGGAATTTAAATAATTAATAAATCTGTTTTTTATACAGCCGCTTCTAAAACTCTGCAACAACACCTAGATTTATTTGAAATTTGGCACAAATTTAGGAGACTAGAAATAAACAACATGCCCGTCACAATCAACTTAAATGGGGTTCAATTAACTCAGGTTGAACAAGTAAAATACCTTGGTTTTCATTTGGACAGAAGACACATGGAAAAATCACATCATAAACAAACCATTCCAGCTTGAAGTAAATTTCAAAAAGCTATACTGGCTGTTGGGTCCCAAGCCTAACTATCTACTTACAACAAACTTCTTATATACAAAGTGGTCTTGAAACTTACTGCCTTTCTTTCTGGGGTAGTGCAAGTCGATCCAATACAAACATCTTACAGAGATCTCTGAACAAGGTCCTCAGAAAAATACTAGAGGCACCCAGATATGTTCCTAATTGGCTTGTCCATCAGGACTGCAACATACACACTATAGCAGAAGAAATTAGTAGATTCGCAGCGAAATACAAGTCAAGATTGGAGAACCATCCAAATGGACTCGCAAAGGACCTATTCTCTGCAAACACTATCAGTTTGTTTTTTGACTGCAACCCAATGGTTGCTCTCTCTCTATTTTTTATGTTTTATTTTAAAAATTTCTCAAATACAGATTCTTCTTTTTAATTTGGTGCAGCAACGCCGACTAGACGCAATTTATAACTTACAAACATATTTCCATCTATATTAAGTCTGTCCGAGGTGGATATCGAACCTTCTGAGTGGAAGGCCAAAGTTCTAACTACTAAGATACGGGAAAGACTAAAATATTTATGATATAATAAATGAAAAAAATTCTATTAGAAATATTTGAAGCGCTGTGCACACCGAATGGCTCTAAATGGATGTTTCGAGTATCCTCACACAAATAATAATTAAAATACTATTTTCAATGTATCAGATTTTATGAACACAGTTTTATAATTTTTTATTTTATTTTACAATAAATCATACTTGAATATGAAAATACTTTTTGTGAAAATCACTCGCCCTGGGAAAGCAAGTAATAATAATAATAACTTTTATTCAATTTATTTTGAGTTCATTTTTACAAGAAATCAGAAAATTCGCTTCCAAATACAAGACAAGACTGGAAAACCATCCCAATGAACTTGCGTAAACATGCTCTCTCGAAATACTATTAAGAGATTAAGAAGATTAAACCCATTAGATTTAGCATAGTTAATTTACAATTTAGATTTATAATTATTTTCTCTATATATTTTACAAACTTAAGATGACTACCAATGGTACTATTTTAAAATATTATTCTACACTTTCATAATAATTGCTGAATGCTCTTCTCGGCAGTTGTAATTGGATGGAAACAAAAAAATGTGTTTTTTTTTAATCTTAATTTTATTTTGATTGTTTGAACTTCTAACGTCTACTTAATTTTTGAATTAAACTGCAATATTTGAATATCGTTTATTTTAATATATCGGTACGGATGTAAGTAAAAAAATATTAACTTTTCAAATTTGTCAACAGATTTCGAGTGTGCCAAGCGAATAACTGAATCTTATAAATAATTGATGTGAATGCTATTAGTATTTTGAGAATGCGCATATTTTGGCCGGAAACCCATAATTTAATGGAAATAAATAAATAAAAATAAAAAATATACATATATCAAGTAGTGGGTAATTAAACGATCCAGAGATCCTGCAACATTCAGATATAAGACAAAAGAATATTTTTGACTTTTTAGCGGTTTTAATAACTTTTTCAATGGGGTTCACATTAATATGACGTGTATAAAATTGAAAATTTATTAAAAGAGGTAATTATGTATGTGTTCCTCAGAACGCATAGAATAAAGGCACGTTTAATAATTCCATTAATAAATCTGAATTTGTTGGCATCAATCCAATTTCGCTGTGTTTTCCATAGTGTAACTATCCATTTTAGGCCGCGTTCATTATGGCCGTTCGCAGTTTCTGATGTGTATTTTAGCAGCTCACCTTCAACATGTTAATCCGCGCATTTATTGCGCAGATGGGATCTTATGCTTATTCTTAATGCGACTTGGTTCAGAATAATTACATCTCGTTTATATTGTTCTTTCTTCAGAACATCAGACTCACAATTGTCAGTCTATACTATATGATTTAAAAGCCAATAGAATAGATATATTAAACAGATAGGTAAGTATTTGTTATTTTTACTTGATTTTTTTCGATTCTCAATTCTCTTATTTAGGCTGTTTTGATTTTACGTATATTTGTGGTTATCTACGTTATTTTTAATTATTATAATTTTAAATAAATAATATGAAATATTAGTACTGACGTAGCGCTATTGCAATACTATTGGTTGCTTTACCATGCAATTCTCCATGCACTATTGTACGGAAATGGGAATATGAGGAAAATAAGAAACAGGCATATATATATATATATATATATATATATATATTATATACTAGCTGGCCCGGCAAACGTTGTTTAGCCATAAAAAATATTTCTAAAAATCTTTAGTATAAAAAATAACTTACGAATTAGGTGCATATTCCGTTTAGCATCGCAATGTATAATGTGAGTTTTTAAGCATATAAGTAGTAATTATGCTGTAAAAACCAAACAACATACAACGCATAACACATATGAAATAACCATTGCCTTAATATAGAAATATGTTATTTGCCATTTTTTCTAAAAACTTCCATCTCTCCCCTTATATCCCATAGGGGGCAAACACACCCAATGTCTCATTTTAAATTATGAGAGATTTTCCAAAAAAAAGCTACATTATTTACCCAATATCAAATAAAAATTTCATTGACAGTTTTTTACAAAGATTACACTTAAATAATCATCATCAGAGTTAAAAAAAACTATTAATTGAATTTATCTCTTGTAAAACTCCTTATATACCTTTTATATTAAATTTTGTATTTAGTTTTATCTTATTTTTCACATCTTTGCCAGGGTAAAGGTTTAGTTGGTTCTTTTTACCCCTACCACATATAATCTTCTATAGAGCTTGTATAAGAAAATCTATTGAATCTAAGAGAAAAATATCAATGTACCTGTATATAAAAAACAAGCGTTTTTAAGCAATTTCTCACCTTTTACACAATCTCTAGATTAGCACAAATATTTCAAGACTAAGATTGACCAAATCCATTCAGCAATTTTCGAATTGCATACCTAACATTTTATCGAGCTCCATTTTTGTATATAAGAAGATTTTCTTATTGCTCCCAGGAGCTTAAATGCTTCCAAATTGATAAAAAAATTCTCTAAAAGTTTTAGCTCTTAATATTAACTTTTAGACAGTGCGCAACTCAATCAAAGCTTCGTACGGAAATTGCATGGAAAAAATTTAGAAAATTTTTAAAATGTTTTTTAAGATAAAACTTAGCGACAAATGAATTAAAAGTGACATTTCGTGTCATCTTTTATTGAAAATTCAACGCTCTACAAAACAGGTTTTTTATAATTTGTTTTGTAGAGCGTCGAATTTTGAATAAAACTCATTCATTTGTTCGCTAAGTTATATCTAAAAAAATTTTCTTAAATTCTTGAAAATTTTTCCATGCTATTTCCATACAAAACTTTGATTGAAATCCGCACTATCTAAAAGACAATATTAAGAGCTAAAGCTCATAGAGGATTTTTTGATCAATTTGGAAGCATTCAAGCCCTTGGGAGCAAGAAAATTCGAAAATGTCCATATTAAGGACTACCCGAATATATATATATATATATATATATATATATATATATGTGTGTCATGATGTTAGTGACAATACTACTTCGAAACGGCTTGACCGATCATTATGAAATTTTATAATCACTTTCAGTATGACTAAAATCAGCCATCAATTCTCTTTAATATCTCTAAACTCTTACCATAAACCCTTATTTCGTAATAGTCATTTTAGTAATCGAATATCCTTTAATCCCGCTTTTCTCAAGGAAAAGCTTAATTATACTTCAAAAACAATTAATTTTTTTTTCAAAAGTTGTCTACCCTAAAACTTTTTTCAATATGTGTGTGTATATTGGACTACATGTATGGAGAACTACATGTTACTATCTAAGTTACTATCTAATTACATCTATACTAAGTTTCTATCCAATAGTTTTAGTTTTCCTAAGCGACAGTAAATTCAAAAAAAGAAGTTAAATGCGATCATACTAGGATAATTAATGCTCAACTATTTTAGATAATTTATATAAAATAACTTAATAAATGTATCTAAAACGACAGACAACTATGTCTTTAATTAACCGACATCGTGTAAGCGTAATATTATTTTTGATTAGATTTCTGTGATGACGCAAAAAGGAACAAATAAATTGATCGAAACAAACAAGACAGTTATAGAACACAAATCTCGAACAAATTGAGATACAGCAAATTATTGTGAAATTACATGCGCAATTATTGTGATATATTAAGTATAGTAATGTATAATGATTTCAACTTTGAAAACAATTTCAATTATATGTTATTTTTAATTTATTTATTGGAATTTGTATTATGATTAATAAAAATTTAGATTAAGAATTTGTTCTATGCTTTCTTTTAACATTGTTTAATTAGCTTTTTAATAAAATTAATAATTAACAGGTTCCATTTTAGATATTTAAATTTTATTTTAAATTTTAATTCTTGTTAATCAACTAGATGCTGGAAAGTTGATCAAGTTGACCCGTAGAGTAGTTATAGTAATGGGCCGGAAATCGAAAACGAAAATTTTTGCATTTCTCCACGTTGTGAGGGTTTCTGAACACTTTGACATACCTTAGAAAAAATTGATGTATGTTTATGTGTGTTTTGTATGTCCGCATTTTTTCGTCCACGTTTTCGGGAGCACGGATCAACCGATTTAAATGGTTCAAAAAACATTCGATTCTTATTGATAGGAATTGTGCTGATTAGTTTTTGGCAAAGGCAGGTCCAGCCGTCACGGAGATACGGAGCAAAGAGTGCAGAAAATACAAATCGAGTTTTTGAGAGAACGGAGTATCCTATTTGAATGATCTAAAAACATTAAATTTGTAATGATTGGGAGAAGAGGTGATTAGTTTTTGGCATAGGCAGTCCAGCCATTTCGAAGATACAGAGCTAAATGTGCAAAAAATGTGAGTTTTTGAGAGAACTAAGCATCCGATTTGAACAATTCAAAAAACTTTCTGCTTGTTTTAACAAAATAATTGCTTTTGGAAAAAAATTGTTTTAAATTTTTTTTTGTATATCGAAAATAATGCAGGTTTTAATTTTAATTCTGACTAAAGTTCTAATATACTTTAAACAAATAATTTCAACAATGTGATTCAGTTTATATAATTTTTATAAATATTAGACAGTGTTACAATATTTATAATAATCTATTTAAAAATATTTAACATTCCTCGAATATTTTGTTATGGTACGGGAAGTTCCAGCAATTTACCTCAAGGCACGATGCCATTCACCGCTAGTTAGTTTTATAGACAATACACGAACACCAAAGATTTATTTTAAATATTTTAATATATATACATACATATATATATATATATATACAGTGGCGTCGGAACCAAATTTTAATGGGTGGGCTCGTTTTTTTTTTTTTTTTTGATAGACAGGCAGTGGGCTCGTTTTTTTTTTTTAGAGAAATTAGCCCAAATTGATGGGTGGGCTGAGCCCCCCCATCAAAATTCATGGGTGGGCTCAAGCCCACACAGCCCACACGGTTCCGACGCCACTGTATATATATATATATATATATATATATATATATATTTAAATATATTTCTAACAGTAAAAATATATAATTAACATATTATAAAATTTTTATTTTAAATTGTATTTAATTTTTACACTGAACTAAATATGTTAATCAAATGTTGAAAGAAATATCAAGCAAATAGAGGAAACAAACATTTTCTGCAATTATTTTATGTTCACTTGTTCGATCTATTGACACAGAAATAGTGTAATTATTAGAATCTTTAAGATGTATAATCTAGGTAGGTAGTACATTTTTAGTATGCGTCATTGTGGCGTTAAATGAGGTATTTGCTATATTTCATATTGATTATTTATATTTTTGCCAATCAGCCGTCGCGGATACCTGATAAAACCTGTGAGAAATATTTTAAGTCTGATTCATGCAACATAAAGAAACTATAATAACCTATCCAGCTGATAATATTGCAACGTTTGTTGAACGCCTACTCATTTCATTCTCTCTCACTCTCCAAACACATTCTCTCAAACACACACCATATACATACATAATATATACATACATACATATATACATATACATATACATATACATATATATATATATATATATATATACATATACATATACATATATATATATACATATACATATACATATATATATATATATATATATATATATATATACATATACATATACATATACATATATATATATATATGTATATATATATATACATATACATATACATATACATATATATATATATATATATATATATATATATATATATACGTATGTTCATCATCTACTACCAAGTTTATCATATTATACATATATAATAAATGTTTTGAAAAATACAAAAAAGTCGGTTTAAAAAACTTACAAATCATCAAAAATTCACTAACAAATATAAAAAGAACAGTGAGAAACAAAAATATAAATTAAATTAATATAAAATATAAATTTAAATTTTTTAACTCCTGGTAAGTTATAGTAATTGGCCCGAAAATCGAAAATAAACATTTTTGCATATATTCACGTTTTAGAGGTTTCTGAATATTTTGGCATACCTCAGAAAAAATTAATGCGTGTGTGTGTATGTACGCGTGGATACAATTTTTCGCGGACGTTTTCGGGAGTACCGCTCAACCGATTCGAATGATTGAAATAACAATCGATTCTATTGATAGTTTTTGGGAAAGGCCGGTCCAGCCGTTTCCGAGATACGAAGCAAATGTGCAGAAATTGGAAACTCGGATTTAGCGAGATCCGGGCATCCGATTGAAATGATTCAAAAAACATTCAATTCGTAATGATGGAGAGAAGTGGTGATTAGCTTTTGTCAAAGACGGGTCCAGCCATTTCGAAGATGCGAAGCTAAATGTGCAAAAAATGGCACTTTTGAGAGAACTAAGCACACGATTTGAATGATTTAAAAAACATTCTGCTTGTGTTGACCAAACAATTGCTTAAATAAAAAATGATTTTATTTCAGAATTAAATTTGTTTTTTAATATCGAACATAATTTTAATTTTAATTCTGGTTCAAGTTCTAAAGCTCACTTATATACTTCAAATAAATAATTTTGACTTTGCAATTTAGTTTCATTCTTATAATGTTACAGTATTTCTAATAATCTATTAAACAATTAATATATTTCTCGAATATTTCGTTACGGTACGGGTAGATATCGCCAGTTTGAATATGATCATGTCAATTTCATTTTCAATATCGTTTATGGTCATCAATACAACCAACCTAATAAGAAACCATATATGTATATGTATATGTATATATATACATACATTAAAAAACCATTTTTTTGTTAAGGGCTGTCCAACTATAACACTTTTTTTCAATTTTGAAGTCAAATTTCTTCATTTTAATTTTTTTAATTTGTAATTGAAATAAACATACATCTCTAAATGTTCACCCTCCTTCCACAAATATTTATTTCATGATAATCATTTTAGTAATCGAATAATTTTCCCCACGCTTTCAGTCAGTGTTTTTTACTGAATTTTAATTCATATTTTCCGGACCTTATAATAAAGCATAGATTTTGCCTAAAAAAAACAATTTATTTTTTCAAGGTTGTCCACTCCTCTTATTATCCCATTGTACTTATATTTCCCGATGCGTACAAACAGTACATAGTTTTGCAAAGAAATTGAGAGTTTGAATATTAAAATTTGAAGATATAACAGTTTTTGATAGGGCATGCAAATCTACTTTCGGTACTTTTGGTTTTGCATAACACGATTTAAAAATTGAGGAAAGTTTTAATAAAATAAGAATTATAGTAAAACCTATGAAAAGCAAACATTTATTCTAAAACTAGTAAAATCGCCGTACAATTGCTCGATAAATGTGATGAAACTAGTGCAAAAGATAACTAATTTGATATATATCATTAGAGCGCGTACGTTCAAAAAAATTCTAGGATTATCCGACCAATATATTAAATAATTCTTAAGCAATTCTTTAAATAAAATGAGCATAAAAGTTTAATAAAGATTACTTTACATGCGTTAAATATTTAAATATCATTCTGCTAAAAGCAAGTAATCGCAAATATAATTTTTTTTTGCGAATAGAAAACTGTTCAGAGGATGAGGATATGTTGCAAAAAAGGATCATGTTGGATAGCACTTGTTAATTATGACGAAATAAATTATGTAATTCAAGTAATGTATATTACTTCTTAAAAAATGAATTAATGTAACAATCTTTATTATAAAATCGTGATATGTAGCATGTTTTTTTGAATTCTGGGAACGTAACCCCTCTTTTTGTACTAGTTCTTTGTCTCTTATAACACGGATTCCTATAACACGCTAGTTTTCTGGAACGTAATTACCGTGTTGTACGGGAGTTGCCTGTACATCAAAATTTTGAAACTTTAAGTGTGTTCAATTTAAATAGAATCAGTTTCAGCTTAGGTTAGCACTTGCATATACTATTAATGGCATTTATATGTGGCATGCTTTGCAGTGGGTAAACTATTCATATATTTTCTGTTGGCTGCTCCTATCACTCATGCACCACATTTGTAATCAGTCATTAGTTATTTTCGTACTGAACATTTTATACTAGAAATATTTGTATGGTAAAACAACGTTTGCCGGGTCAGCTAGTATATTATATATATATATATATATATATATATATATATATATATATATATTACCGTACTACTGTGTGGCATTGAAAAGTCCTCTACGCTTACCTACGAAAACTCAAGAACTATAGAGGTAGAATGGTTTGAAACAAATTAATATAAAAAGCATATAGTATCTGCAACATAAAATAAAATACAGATTGTCGTCGGATAATTTATCAAATAATTTTGCATATACAAGTATAATAGGTCAATTTGAATAGATTCGTTAATGGTGAGACTTTTTCATGCTGAAACGGCGCGAGATGCCAGACTGAATTGGCAGTGTGAATAACCTTAAACTCCCTTCACACAAGGACGACATTCGAATCGATAATTGTCGGTTCAATGCCGCCAGTTGTGCACTGAAGAGCATTATACCGTTTTCAGAAATTAAAATAGTCTGCAAAATATTTCGTACGACGACGATTTAAAACATTCATGAAAACATCTACAACTCGTACACAGAAGGTTCCAATACCATATTAAGTAGTTATATTATTGCAAAGTCCATTTACGCACTGTAATTTTGTCAGTATAAGAGTTTATCTACTGGTGCATGGCATCGTGCCATGGTATGGAACTTTCCATACCAAAAATTAAGATTTTTTTTAAAAAAAAAAAAAAAATTTAACTATGAACAAAAAAAACATTTTAAACATTTTTGAAATTTTTGAAAAAAATTTACTTTTTTCAAAAACAAATTTTTTTGTTTGAATTTTTTCGAATATTTTGAATTTTTTTAAAAGTAATTGTGCTGTGTAGCTATTTTAGAGTTGTAGTAATATAGAAGTGCGTAAGCGCCGCCTCGCAGTCTATCGAATAAACATTGGTACAAAACCCATACAAATATAAAAAAAAAAATTGCTATTAAAATCTCTACAAAAGATCTGATAATTTGATATGCACGTGTCTAATGATTATTTTTGATCGACAAATGGCTTTTTTTTATTGGATCTGTGAAACCACTGGGCCTGCCTTCCCAAATTTTTGTTCAGTTTTTCGCTTTATCAATACAAATAAAATGTTTTTGAGTCACTTTTTCCACCGTAGTTTCGAAACGACTGGACTTGCCTTTGCCTAATCAGCACGTCTCACAATCGAATGTTTTTTTAATTATTCAAAGCGGTTGATGTGTCGACGAAAATTTGTATCCGCACACACAGATACACACATACATCATTTTTTTCTAAGGTACGCCAAAATGTTCAGAAACGTTTGAAACGTAAAGAAATATATACATTCTCATTTTCGATTTTTTTGCTACTACTATAACACCCTACGGAAAATTAATTAATAATGTTTTGTTAATTCGCTATAATAACAATATGATAAAATTTATTACCAGCAAAATTCGATATGCGTATTATAAATAAAATGATCAAATAACAGTCTCCCAGTCACATTATTTTTAAGATGACTCTAGAGTTTTATGAAATCAAATGTAATTATGATTTTCAAATCGAGTTTGTCTAAAAATAAATAAAATAATAAAACTAATAAACTAACTAATAAAACAAAATTTCTTAAACGTAAATAATTCCATTTACACTATACATAACAAAATATAATTAATTTTAATAGGCTGTGAAGTCAAATATTATTGCCAACCTGTTTTTTTTTAATCTAAAAAAAAATTGATAAATAATCGTATGATTTAAAAAAAAAAACAACGATACTGCTAACGATGAATTGTGAAGAAATAGCTCTTGCGGAACAATATACTTAATAATATACTTGATTCTCATAAGTTTGAAACTAAAACAATATATATATATATATATATATATATATATATATATATATATATTAATGTTAAAAAGTACTCAGTAGGGTGAAGAAGTATTTTCTCGATGTATATTCAAATATAGTTTTTAATGCATTTCGACGATTGGTGAGTTTGAAATTAAAAATGTTGCAGAAATCTTGATATCTTTATTCATTTATGTTATTATTTCTTACTTCATTTTATTATTTTCCTTTAGTTTCTTAATTGCTGTTACTTATTATGTATATTGTATACTTTATTTGATTGTTCTTTTTATTACCTAGGCAAACAGTTTTGTATTATAAGACTCTGTAAGTCTTGATTGCCAAAATAATAAATAAAAAAAATCTAGCAACATTATTAACATACACTAAATTATATATAAATTTATTTATAATAGTAAGGTTAATTTATAAGCAGATGAAACAAAAAATCCATCGCCACATAAGAAAAATTTAAAAAGGAAAATGTATGTTTCGATACTAAGATCCTGAAGAAGGGGACATCCCCGAAACTTTGAATAAAAGAATTGAAAAATTGAACAGAAGAATTGAAGATAAAGGTGTTAAAGATAAAGCTCTTAGTTCAAAAGTTTAACAATCATTATTAATAATAATACAGAAAAACAAACATATTATATATATATATATATATATATATATATATATATAAAACATTGGAAACATTGAAAACGAGTTTTCTAATTCTAGGACAATTTTCTAGATTTGTTGGTCGTATAATAAAATTTGTATGATCCAATTAAACATATTGCATTGAGATGGGTTCAGAATTTTCTAAAAGAGTCATATAGAAAAGTTTATATGTATGGCGGAAATATTATTTGCATGCAAATATAATTGCACACACATTTATATATAAATACACACACGCACACAAACGTATATATATATATATATATATATATATATATATATATATATATACATCAATGTCAAATAACGCCCAGGGACAGTTTTACAGAGACGCACTGTTGTCAATGATATTTGTATATTTAAATATTCCTATAAAAGTGCAGATATGTATGAATATATGAATATATATATATATATATATATATATATATATATATGCATATTATGTATGTATTCATAAAGACCTAATTGTAAGTTATGCATCTATATTGAAATAATTACAATGTAAATAATTTATATAAACATATAAGTCTTATATATATATATATATATATATATATATGTGTGTGTGTGGTGTGTGTGTGTGTGTGTTTGTAGATAATATATTACATATGGGTACTAAATTGCAGAGGAAACGAAATACGTTTAAAATAATTCTTCGCCAACAAATAACGAAGATTGCTGAAATTATATCGATACGCAGGTCATAACCGAAGTGTATTTATAAATACAAAGTTAACAATTTTTAATAAATATACCATTTTCAAATTGTGCTCTGAAATCTTTAATGTTGCCTTAAGACGATTTTCTTTTTAATTTCTTATCATTTAGCATTTTAAACAAACTTTTTTAATGGTAGGGCTTTTAAACAAAATTATATAATGAAATAATATATAAAATGAAAATATAAAATAATGAAAATACCTGTGTGGCATCAGTGTAAGGAGTTGATGATTTTTTATCCACAAGTTGAGATCCAAATACAGAAACTCCACTAGAAGCTGTTTTGCCAATTTTTGTCGAAAACATAATTGTATAATTTATAAAAATTCTAAACAAGTTTTAAGTTATAGTCCTTTTGCGTGTTAGCATTGATTTAATTTTTCATTTAATACTAGAGTTTATGTTTTTTATACTATTCAATATAGAATCAAATAAAATTTAGTAATCGTAAAAAATAATGTTATGCGATGATTCGACATATTTAGCTATATAAATCGCAGTTTCGCTAAGCTAAGGAATAAAAATGAAAAATGCAATATATATATATATATATATATATATATAAATTATTCACTTTAACATTGTTTAACCATATTAGACACATTAAGTTTTATAAACAATTATCATCTTATATCATTTTAAATCTGGGTTTATCTGGGCTAAAATTTTTATATACCTTTAATGCGTATTACTTTTAAGATTAACAATTGATAAATTCACAATAAACGATTAAAAATGCGTAAAATTCACATTAACCATTAAACATTTTTGATCACAGTATAAAAAGTTTTATCGTGGGACGTTTTGCAAAACTTCACTTGCCAAGATATAGAGTATGACTAGCGCGAACGTGAGTCGAGTTTAAGGTGTAGTAATAAGCAGTCAGCTGTTTGATTCTCGAAATATGCAGCTCGTTTATTCTCTTGTAAACAAAAACAACATGAATCATCGCTGCACGTCGAGTTCGAGACATGCGCACCGCAGACGAACGATAACAGGAGTACGAAACCTTTTGCGTCCGCGCATATCTACGTTCTAAACTCTCCGTCCCACGAAGCTTCGACTAAGCAGTTGCAGACGCCTAAACCTATTATTATTATTAACTCCCCATAGGGTAGTTATAGCAATCGCAAAAAAATCGAAAATTAATTTTTTTATATATCTTTACGTTTCAAGCGTTTCTGAACATTTTCGCATACCTTAGAAGAAATTGATGTTTATGTGTATGTGTGCGTGTGTGTATGTTTGGATACAATTTTTCGTCCACGATTTTGGTCGCACAAAGAGATTCGAATGATTCGAAAACATTTGATTTGTATTGACGGGGAGACGTGCGGATTGGTCTTTTGCAAAGGCAGGTTAGGCCGTTTCAAAGATACGGGGCAAAAAGTGCCCAAAATGGTAATTCAGTTTTTGAGAAAATGAAGAGTCCGATTTGAATAATTTAAAGAAACATTTCACTTGTAATGATAAACTGAACAACTGATTAAATTTTTGGAAAGTCAGGTCCGGCGATTGTGGAGATAAAATATATATATATATATATATATATATATACATATATATATTTAAAATGCCATTTGTCGGATTTGCTTATATCCATTTATCAGGTAATTTATAAAAAAAATTAATATATAGTACAAATTTCGTTCTCATTTATATGAGTTCTTATATAGCGTGCGCAAGCAATTCAAATATAAAAATAATACAAAGAGCGCGATCTAAAATATTAAGGTGCATTGTGAACGGTATATTACAAATGACACTCTACATAAACACTTGAAAATAAAAACTATTAATGAGGTAATAAAAGAAAGAAGTTAAAAAAACACGAAAAATTTTCAATACCAGTATTTCCTAAACAAATATTTAAAAGAAATGAGTGAAGAATCTACTACTCAAAGATTGTAAAAACTAGTGGGGCGCATGGCATCGTGCCTTAAGGCAAATTGCTGGAACTTTCCATACCGTTATTGATAATTAAGAAATCTTTTCAAAATTTTGAAATTTTTTTAGAAGTTTGAAAATATTTAGATTTAAAAAAATAAGTTTTTTCTAATTTTTTTCAGAATTTGGAAATTTTTGATTTTTTTTTTCAAAGAAAAATTTTTTTTTTAATTTTGATATTTTTTGAAATTTTTTAAAATTCAGTTTTTTTTTGAAAATTATGAAAAATTTCGATAATTTGATTTTTTTTGAAAAATTTGAATTTCTTTTTTGAAAATTTTCAAAATCACGATTTTTTTTGTAAAAGCATAAAACTGCATAACCGTTTTTACCCCCTTCGCGCTCCATACCTCCGAAACGGCAAAATTGCCTTTTGCAAAAACGCCTCGCGATCGAGTACAAAAAGAAATGACTTTTCAATCAAACTGTCGAAAATATCGAGGACATTTGTTTGAACCGTATACGTGAATTTTAAAATTAAAAATCTTGGTACAGTACCCAAAAAAATTGACACAAAATGTGTACACAGTATTAAAATGTCTTTAAAATATCTGATAACTTAATGTGCATTTGTCTAATGATCATTTTCGAACGCCGAATGGCATTTTTTTATATTTTTTTCATTGAAACTCCATAACCGCTGAACCTTCCTTTCCAAAAATTTTAACAGTTTTTCGTTTAGTCAATATAAATAAAATGTTTTTTTGAAATATTCAAATCGGACGCTTCGTTCTCTCAAAAACTGAATTACCATTTTTGGTTCTTCGAAACGGCTAGACAACAAATCGAATGATTTTTAAATTATTCAAATCGGTTGATCCGTGTTCCCGAAATCGTCGACGACAATTTGTATACGCGCGCACACACACGCACGCACGCACACACACACACATACATCCATTTTTTCTAAGGTATGCCAAAATATTTAAAAACCTTTGAAACGTAAAGATATATAAAAAATGTTATTTTTAATTTTTTGCGATTACTATAACTTATCCTACGGGAAGTGAAAAATGCCATACGATCTTATGTCAAAAAGGAAAAAAGGGAGGTTTATCTCATTGAAGACAACCAGCATACTGTCTTAAAAAATTATATTATTTTGATCGGCAATAAATATATGCATAAAAAATATTTTATGGGTTTCGTACCAAGATTTATAATAGTTAACCGTCGACTGCAACACAGCGCTTACGCGCTTCCATATTTCGTCTTTAAAATAGCCATGCAGCGCGATCGCTTCGAAAAAAGATAAAAAATCCAATTGTTTTAAAATATGTTAGAAACAAATCATAACTTTCAAAAGACTCGAAATTACCAATAATTTTTTTCAAAAATTTTAAAGTTTTTAAAAATTCCAAAGTACGGTATGGAAAGTTCCAGCAATTTGCCTTGAGGCACGATGCCATGAACCACTAGTTTAATAAATAAATTTGTTGTTATATAATTTAAAACATTTCATATATTATGCTAATAGTTGCAAGTCCCTGGCAGAAACAACTAAACTTGAATCTGCTATATGTACATGCATTCAGTTGATAATTTAATACGTATCTCTAGATTTTTTAATTAAAGATTAATAACGTAAATTGCTTGAACAGATTACTTTCATCACAAATCATAAAAAACTAGTTGAAAGTGGCATTTTGCCTTAAGTCAAGTTGCAAAAACTTCCCGATAGGTGCAATAATTGACTTAACACTATTCCTAGATTCCTACCGACATTTCATGTTTACTATTCCTACCGCGACCGGTCAAATGACCGGTCATGCAAAATCTGTATTTTTCAGTATTGAATGAAGAGTTAATGCTAGTTTAAGAGTTTATAAATACAAATACAAAATATTTCTTTTATTTTAGAATGCGAAATCAACATTTTATTCTGTTTTATCCATTTTTTTACGATTTTTTTCTTAAAGTGTATTTTCGCACACGCATTTTTTACGTTTTTGGCTGATTTTGTTCGCTCTATCATCTTTCTAAAACATTATCTGGAATATTTTCTTTTAGGGAATATGTTTTGTACTTGTACTTAGTTGATTTTTTTATGAATTCTTGTTGGAACTATTCGGCAAGTTAATTGGAATAGAAAGTTCCTGCCTTGTACATCGTCTTCCCGTAATTTCTTTATGTGAAAACAATGAATTTATCCTGAATAAATACAAAATAATGTAAATCCTTGATAAATTCTCTCAAAAATTCATATTTTACTGAATGATTTCTGACTATTTTATGAATGACATATTTTATTCTATGAATGACATCTACACCAGTCCCGACGCTAATACCAATTGAATTGACTCCTGTATTAGTGAAATTTTTTCAACATATGTGTATGTAAGCGAAAATTAGAACCTTCTTTTTTAGCTTCCAAAATTGTAAATATTATTTGAGCGAAGTCCTTGATTTTTAGTTCTACCAGTACTTGTAGCTGTTATATTGCTTCAATTGTACCTACCATCACAGTTTTTTTTACTAACAGTTTAGCTATAAGTAGGATGGTGAAAACTTTTAAATTTTTTACATCTTACTAGCGATTTTGATAATACTGATTCATTGGTTATAAATCTTCAAAGAAATTCTTAGTTTTCTACGTATACTCAAAACGTACTCAATACGTATATATCAAAATTTTACACCCTATTTGTGCGGTTTGCTGCGCATAATTATATTTACTTCGTATATTGAGCAGTTTTCCTGAATATTATTGAACATGTGTTGAATAAATTTACACCTTACCTTTATTGAAAATCTATGTTCGTCGATAGTAATACGTGGTCTTTTACAACAATTTTGATTGCTGTCAATGTAGTTGAACCAACCTTTGAATTCAAAACAAAACCTATCAATTTGTTGTTTGGATCCCTTTGTAAAAATCTGTTTATACGTAGACATTGAGCAAAAATGAGAAAACCCACTTTGTACACAGTATAAGTGCAATATTTATACCCCTTGCCTCATTTGCGCTGCGTGCATACAGAATTGAAAAAAATGCATATAAATTTGCAGAAGGCAGCTTTTACCACTCTAAATTATTCTGATTTTACATTTTCTTGTAAGGTCGATCATATTCTTAACAATTACTACAAAAAATGCCGACCGAACATCGTCTTTGTACTACCGGTCAAATGACCGGTCGCGGTAGGTAAGACAGTATAAAATTTTTTTTTCCAAAAATAAAAATTGAAAAAACAAATTTACATTGAAAAATGTATCATACTCACATATTAGGAAAAGTCTTAAAGTTTGATGACAATTCAATTACGTTTAATATGAAAAATACTAATAAAAAAATCAAAAACGGTCATTTGACCGGTCTCGGTAGGAATAGTGTTAATCAAACGATACTGAGATTTGAATATTTGATAATAAAATTTTCGCTTTCATTAAAAGTTAAACATTTTGATTTCCAGTTTATATCTCTCAACACACCTTTTCAATCACATTTTTTCAAACTTTGATGAATTTTTACAACTAAACCACTTATCGTAGGATCGTAAATTTTAGTATGTTTTATAAGACTATAATATCTATCTATTTTATCAAAATTGTCGAATTTTTTCACAAAAACTAATTAGTACAATTCCCAACCAATACCTTTCGAACAGTTTTCGAATTTTTAAGATCGATTCAGGATTGCGGACTAAAATGTGAACTAAGAATTTTTCACTTTTTTAATTCTAATCACTTGCTAATTAAAAAAACTGTCTTGGTCAATCATTGTGCAAAACTAATAAACGCGAGTCCTTATTGAGATATATTGAATGGCTTTTAAATTTTTGAAATAGGTTCAGCCATTTACGAGAAAACGCGGATGAAAGATCGAAAAATCGACTCACATACTCCCAAACAATAACACATTCCAAATACTTATTCCAAATTTGACCTCAATCGCTTCCGAAGGACTTGAAACGTCGAGAAAAAAAATTAGCGAATCGTTTTTTTTTTTGCGAAAACAGAAGCTTCTATTCTCCTTTGAAAAACTGAAAGAATTTCGGACGACGAACAGATATATCGTCGTCGATTAATACGTCGATTAATACTTTTTAAATTTAATATATATATATAAATATATATATATATATATATATATATATATATATACATAATAATGGGTAGTACTGCCCAAGCAGGTCCATGAGCTGAGATAAACCCCAACTTGATTCAGGGAAGAATAGTGTGAGAGATTTTCTATTACCATTTTACACCGCAGTGTCCGAGATGAGCTTATTTTCAAATGCAAACATATTTTTAATCTTTATTTACAAGTGAAAAAGGACATCGCTAGTGCACGGTATCAGGTCTTCCAGAGCGCGGACTCGAACTCGCGAACAGAATTGTTGACGAACAGATTTGTTAGAACTCTGAAAAAATCGATCTTTGAGATTTTTTAAATTTTTGGAAAAAAATTACCTTTTTAACATTTTTTTATACTTTGAAATATTTTGGAAATTTTGAACTTCTTTTCAAAGTAATCGCAATACGTTAGCTGGTTAGAAACGAAATATGGAAGCGCGTAGGCGCCGCGTCGCAATATAACAGATAAAGATTGGTACGGAACCCATAGATATGTACACATAATTTATTCTTATTATTAAGATATCGAAAAAATATGTGATAATTTGATGTGCATATGTCTATAATGATCATTTTTGTCTTCCAAATGGCTCTTTTTTCACTTTTTTCATTGGATCTCCGAAACCGCTAAACCTGCCTTCCCAAAAAGTTCATCAGTTATTTATTTCGTCAATATAAATAAAATGTTTTTTGAATCATTCAAATCGGACGCCTTGTTCTCTCAAAAATTGAATTACCATTCTTGGCACTTTTTGTCCCGTATCTTCGGAACGGCTCAACCTGCTTATGCCAAAAACTAATCAGCATGTCTCCTTATCAATACGAATCGAACACTTTTTGAATTATTCAAATCGGTTGATTCATGTTCCCAAAATCGTTGACAAAAATTTGTACTCGCACACGCGCATACACATACATGTATTTTTTCTAAGGTATGCCAAAATATTCAGAAACCTTTCGTAAAGATATATAAAAAAAATCATTTTCGATTTTTTGCGATTACTATAACTTACCTTACGGGAAGTTAAAAATATATTAATATTTTTGCTATGAAAATTAATAAAAGGTTAATCTTAAAGCATTGTGTGATTGTACGAACCCTTCAAAATGCCTTCAAATTCAATAAGCATTGAACAAATGGCTGTCAACTTTGAACAGAGCATTTATATAAGCATATAAGCGCGCAAAGTTCCGAAATTGGCGCCAGATAGTCTACCATAGATATATAAGCAGTCTTCACCATAGATAAACAAGTATGGTCTTCACCATAGATAATAATAGATAAACAAGTATGGTCTTCACCATAGATCTTCACATTGACTATGACATTTTATCTAAGAGAAACAAATTTTCATATTTAATACTGTGGAGTTAATCAAATTTTATAAAAAAAAATCTTAGCGTTTTGTTATTCAAACTATTCAAAAATTATATAAGTGCATACTTTATTAAAAATATAATTAATTTTTCATAACTCACACGTGTAACCGCTTATCTAGGTATTATGCTTATTTATCTAGGCGTGTAACATTTTATGAACGTATATGTATATTGTATAGGGTCGTAATGCCACTTAAAGATCGCATATGAATATAGTTACCTAGTTACCAGTTACCGCCATAGATAAACGAAGAGTATAAACATAGATAAGTAACCATGGGCATAAACATAGATAAATAAGCATAAAATATATAAAAGTAGAGTGGTTACCACTTCGCTAAAACTTAATAGATTTTGAATCTGCGTAGTTTTATATTATCGTAATTTATTCGTAAATAAAAGTATTGTACTGTTTTGTTTAAATAACTAATCATATACTCTTCTTTTATCTATGTAACTAATGAACAACATATAATTTATAGATGGACGTTGTGTTTGAATTAATCTGCATCTAAAAAATTCAAAAATAAATTTGATTTATTTTTACGATTTTACAAGTTTGAATTACTTAAATATCTTATCTTGATATCAAGAATTGAAAATTAGTCCTTTTTGAGAAATAACATAAATAATGGATGATTATAAATAATAGAGCATGAACTGACCAGAACTGACGAACTTCAGACGTTTGAATGAATCGGCATCAGTTTTGATCGTTTTGTGTTCGGATGTGCAAGTCGGAAAAAAGTACACAATACGAATTGAGTGATATTCGAGCAGAATTCAACACAATTTTGTGAGAGCTTTTAGTTTTATTTAAATTAATTCGCGTAATAAACATGTATTATAATACTGTTTTTCTTGTAAGCTTAGTTCACTACCAAGGGTTGTGGTTACTAATAAATAGGAATCACCCGACCAAGGATCAAGGTCCTTGGCTAGCCAATTTATGGTTTTGGGCAGCTACGCTGGTCGTCGTTTTTGACGCAAAACTTTATCCGGAGGCGTTCAGGATTCTCGGGTTCGTTCCCCTCTTAATGTATGAGTTTGTTCTTGTTAAATTGATCGTCGAAGTGACGGAGAGCTTAATATGGGGCTCCATAGTTCACTTCAGCTTCGACGTATTACCCGATCTCCTGGACATGATACCCCTTGCAGACGAGATTTGTATATCTCAAGTGCTATATGGCGGACGTTGCGTGCGGCGGATATATGACGTTCTAGGAGGATCTATTTTGTCGGACACCATCGTCTATTTACTGGTCTTATTATACTTCGTACTTGGACTGGTATTCCGAGCTTATGCATCGGGAATTCTTAACAAAGCACGAGTCGCTGTTCGGGCTATCATCAGAGCCGCGAACAAAATCATTTTGGCGCCCATCAATTTTGGATTAGCGATGTTCGGACCGAGAGAAGATAACAACATTAACCCAAATTAACTACTAGAATAAGTTTAATTATTACTATATTAAGGTGTTTCTTGAATGTTTTGTTCACCACAAAGTGTTTTAATTATATGAAAATAAAAAATTGATAGCTGTCTGTCGAGTACATTTTAATCAATATTTGTCCGTATATTTACAATTTGAGATTTTTGATCGATGGATATGAAAATGTGGTTGTGGACATCTAGCATAAAAATAACACTTTGTTTTTATTAATTAAGGTAAAATGTATACTTCTATAACCATTTATAAATCACGAAGATATAAATAACATTTGACATTTATAAGTCAAAAAAATTCATTTACATTTTGATAAATTACTGCAAGTTACATGCGTTTTAGACATTTGCAACAAAATGTAAATGTGCTTCAAACATTTAATTAACCATTACATTAAAATGAAATCAAACACTTGTATTCAAGTCTTTATACGTTTGTATCAAAAGCTCTGAGCATGCTTTTAAAATCAATAATTGCTACCTTTCAATTATATTTTGATTACCTCTGTATTGAAGTTTGAATTGTCTTCAACTAAAATCAGTTAATAATAGTGCAAGATTTTTATTTCACACACAAGTGTCCACATGGGCTATTTTAAATTGGAAACATATATCTAATCTGTATTTTTCAAGCAGAAGCTGATATCACTGTATGATATCTGTTTTTGCGCAGAGTAGACAAAAGTGATAACTGAATAACCTGTTGATATAAATTTAACACAAATATTACTAAAGATTTCATAAAGGTCAGATTTGAATATATTTACATGGGTGCTTCATTGAGTATATTCTAGACATTGGTCAAAAAAAAATATTTTAACATTTATAAAGTTTTGTAAAATTAATTTATTTGTATAATTGATTACAAAAGTGAACGAAGGAATGTACATTAAAAATTGCAACAGTCTTCCAGAACTGACGTACATACATATACTATTGATTTATAATTCATCATGTCCATTGGTATCTTCGCTTCGCTCAGAAAAACTGCATGCTGCTGGTGATTCCATAAAAA
Source organism: Ctenocephalides felis (assembly GCF_003426905.1). Taxonomy (NCBI): domain Eukaryota; kingdom Metazoa; phylum Arthropoda; class Insecta; order Siphonaptera; family Pulicidae; genus Ctenocephalides; species Ctenocephalides felis. The sequence goes on from NW_020538040.1 coordinate 69,101,277, forward strand.
ATTTGTACTCACAACGATTAGGTTCAGACACCGAGACCAACTTTGTTTCAAGACCGCAGACAATATCTACAGTGGTCGATCTCTGAGGGCCATTCCAGCATGCTGCCCCTTGAGTGTAAGACATTGCAGAATATTTATTACCTTCTGTGCCAGACCAATTACTCCATGTGCCTAATCTTGTTTCTGATCCGCTATTCCTTGATTTTTGAGTAACTTTATCAAAAAGGCATATTTTGTATATATATTCTCTATCCTCAAATTCGAAGCATTCTTCATTCAGTGTAGCAAACTCTTCTTGGGGACCAAAATCTTTGTTTAGGATTTCTTTTACATTAGATATTTCTCGTTCTATGGATTGCACTTCATGCTCTGCGTTATTGTAATTGTTTCTAGCCTCAGTAGCTAAGTCTATTAATTTTTGAGTCTCTTCATCATATGTAGGTTGTGTTGCCTCTTCATTTTGCTTATTCTGTTCATCATCATTTTTATCATCATCCCCAAATTTCTCTTCATTATCATTAGTGCTGTCTTCTCCTTCAATATCAATATTTTCATTTTCAGGTGGTTTAAAAAGTCCAGCACTTTTCATATGAAAAGGTTTAATTCTAGGCCATGCCTCCTCTAGAAACGTATCCAAGTCCATTTCATCCTTGTCATTTAAAAAAAACTTTGCTTCTTCCAAAGATACTATGCCATCACTATTTCTATCCAAAGGCAAATGAGCCTGTAACTCTATTACTTCAACTTTTTGATTATTATTTGTATCCATCAAGTTAAAAATATCATATGGTTCATTTTCATCATTTTCAGCTTCTTTAGTTTCTTCGATCTCCTGTACTTGATACTGCTGTAAAGCAGAACTTTCTAAGAGCTCAGCTTCAGTTTTAAGTGCCAATCGTTCTTCCTTGAGTTGATTTGCTTCGACTATTGACTTTTCGAGCATTTGCAGTTTCTCTTGTTGCTTACTCTTAAATAATTTGCCTTTCTGAATTAATTCATTACGAAGTTGATTACCTCGTCTTGACAACTCGGCCCTCTTTTCGGCTTCTCTCAATGCTTCTCTACCCAGTTCATGGCAAGTATTGACACAAACTGCAGAGCTATTATATTCATCGGACATATCACAGCAATCACAAATTCCATCATTAACACGAGATGAGGGAATCGCTATTGACTTATAGCCCGCATTATTACAAAAAAAGATGCCATTGGGGCATGCGGAAGTCCCTGGTTCATCGCTACCGTCTTCACAGTCACAATAATCATCGTTCACTTGAGAAAACGGTATTGACGTAACCCCATCTAAACATGTAAATGATGCTTCATTCGCGTATAGCGAAGCTCTCGATAATGGAACTCCGCGAGGTCGGCTAGGTTTTGCACAACTGCAAGTATGTAAACTAACAAGTGTCAATAATATTAATATAATGTTCATTGTTGTTAACTGGGTTTCTATGAAATTATAAATTATCACATAAAATTATCTATGTACCTTTCACAGTATTCACGAATTTTATTTTATTTTATATCGATCTTAAGCTAATTATCACAATAAATCATTGCTAAAATTTATGGGCCCATGGTTTTTGACGTGTATTGTGTTATGTGTAGATTAGAAATCGCCGGTTTTCCATAGATAATTTATCGTAACTTTGCTCGGAGTGGCGTGAAGTTTTTGTGATCTCTGTTCGCTTTGCGGCGATGGCGACCCATGGCGGCGACCCTAGAAACTATTAGATTCATTAGCTTATTTATCTAGGTTCATTAGAATCATATTAGAATAATAGTAATATATATATATATATATATATATATATATATATATATGTGTATATATTTCTAAATATAATATAATAATAAATATATAATATATTCATATGGCGGCGACATAGCGGAATTGGCCGAAAAACTCGGCTTGTAGATAAATAAGCGATAAAATACGATATAAACCGAAATCCTCTAGCTAATAAATTTTCCAAATCTATGCTTATTTTGAACAACCATTTATCCCATTTATCCACATCAATTATTTATAGATTTAATTTGATTTATTGAATTAATTTTATAAGCTTAATCGTTGCCAAATAATTTTATATACTTATTCAAAAAACTTAATCTTAAATAATTCAAATCAGAATTTCAAAAAAAATTCTAATAATGCTTTTATTCTATTTATGATGTAATAAATTGATAACCAAAAACAGAAACTCGGTTATAAAAATATTGATGTTAAACTATCTAGTCGAGTATAATACAGCTGCTAACTCATTTTATGTTAAAGATGAAATAAGAATAATATCCCTAAACGAGAGAACTTCACAAAAATATACGCCTTATCAATTCAAAAAAAGAAAATTGCTCATTTGAATTTTGTCAATTGATAAAATTTGTATATTTTCACAAATTGTACAAAAAGTTAATAATGAAAGAAAATAAAATATTTCAAATAATTATAAATATTTAAATTTTTGATTATTCTTTTTTTTATTTGTATTTTAAATTTACTATAAGTAAAAAATTAAATACAATTGAATCAAAATTACTTTTTATTTCATTATCTATTTTATAATTTACAATAAATGATATTTTATACAAAACTGTGAACATATGAAAATAGTTTGTGCAAATGATGTAAAACATTCAGTGAAAATGATAAAATAAGAGAAATAAGATACAATTATGTAAATGAAATAATATTCTATTTTACAGAAGAATTATCTATCAGCTTTTGATGTTGAACATGTAAAATTATCAAATATTTCATAAACTTTAGCATTTTGTGGCTACATTTTGTTGTAGACATCCATTCTCATATTTGTTTACTAAAACATTTTTGAACAATAATTATCACTCCGAATATGTCAAAGCACACAAAGTTATTAGAGACATTGTAAAACAGTAGCAACCATAAACTCAAACTAGGTCCAAACTTTTTATTTTGGATTAATTTATATGTTCTGTTTTATGAATTTCCAAAAACCTGAAGTAAAGTTCAATTATTACAATTTTTATATTGAAATGACTCCATAGTCTAGTACGGAACACTCATTGAAAATTAAGTTTAAATACTTTTATTGAAATAATTGAATATTGATTCAAAAAAAAAATCAAGAAGCATAATATTTCTGCATTTGAATAAAGAAAAAATTTCAAATCAAACTGTTCAAATTTCAATGAAATGTACTCGTATATAAAATCACAAAATATCTGAGATGAAAAATATAAACCTTAATTTAAGCCAGTTTAGTTATGCTATATGAAATCATGCTAAAACAGAAATTATGAATGTTTACAACAGGTTTATGGTATTTTATACATATTGTGTATTATTATATTTACACATAAATCAACATTTTAGAAATAACAAGAACTATAGATCAGATATACATTGTTTTACAATTGTTAAAGCTCTATAAACAAGTTTTTTTTTCGCATATAACCATGTATGTCAAACTAATTATATTTTAGTACTTTCCAATCAATGGCATGGACCCACTTGTGATGAAAAAAGATATCATAGACAAGTATGAACTGCAATTTTAAGTTAGCTCTCACACTTGGACGTAATAATAATCTAATGTACTGATTAATTGATTTAAGACCAATTAACTTAATTCTATTATAACAAATTTCAACATAATTTGTATTTGTAGTATACTTTGTGTTAAAATTAAAATATAATGCTCATTAAAACAATATGAGTTAAATAATGAAGTTCACATAGTAAATTTAAGATTAATTCAGAAATTTGTGTATTTTAATTAACTATAATTTGAAAAGCCATGATGTAACTTAATCATTCTCCATCTGAAATGTTTGTTTCACCATTTGTTGATATCACTAATGCATCATCTTCCAAGTCATTGTAGTCCAATGACAGTACAGAAGACCTTCTAACTTTTTTAACACCTTTTGTCCTTTCAATGCTATAATCACTTGAATCACTGTCATAATTACGTTTCTTTTTAAATTCCAACCTATTTGTTTTTGAAGTCCTATCTACAATAGTGCTACCAACACCATTGTTATCTTTAGTTCTTGTGATCAGTTCACTTTTTGTCCGAATTTCACAATTATCCTTCTCTTGTTCATCATCAAAATCACTGATTGTTTTCATCAGATCCTGTTCAGTAACTTTTATGATCAACTCAGGCTCAGAATCACTAGAATCCTTAGCAGATGTCGATAATCTAACAACTTCGTGCTTGGCTTTGCTAGTGTCACCGTTTAAGTGATTATGTAAATTTTGGGAATCTTTGAGTTTCTTATTTTCTGCTTCAAGGGAAGAAACCATTTCTTTAGTTGCTAGCAGCTCTTGCTGCAAGAAGTATATTGTACTTTGCATTCCTTCTACATCTTCATCCAATTCTTGTAAAAAATCATCTAATTCTGAAACCAGTATGCTTTTAGATTCACAATTTCTTTAAAGTAAAATTTAGAACTATACCTAAATATAGCAAAAAAAACAATTTTTTTTTTCATAAATCAAAGTTTCTGATTTGATTATTTTCTAATTTTTTATTAATAATAAGTGACAGTTTCCGTGGCACACAGTTTTTATGTCACAATAAATAACCTTTTTTTTAAATATTAGTCGAATCAAGACAACTTGTTTTTTTTCCCCAAACTTTTTTTCAATACCCACTGTAGCAAAAATTGAAGATTTTGTCTGATTGCTATAAAATAAAAACTAGTAGCCGAAGGGGTCTAAAAATTCAGTGACAATTTATTAAAGTCATATTAAATGATCTTTTTAAATATTAGTCAAATCAGAGAAACTTGTTTTTTTTTCCAAAAACTTTCTCAATAACCCCCTGATAAGCAAATTGAAGATTTTGTCTGATTGCTATAAAATAAGAATTAGTAGTCGGAGAGGTCTAAAAATTCAGTGACTACAGAATTTAACTGAAGAATATGAATCAGTATTTTTGTTTCAAAATCTAGAAAAATTCAAATTTGAAAATTGAAACCTGATACTAACCTGATTGGGATTTTTTCACTTCATCACTGAAGCTTTTTTGCAATGCAAGATCGCCTTCAAGCTTGGCTAACCTCCCATTGGAAGTCATTTTACCCAATTCTTCATTTTCTTGATAAAGCAAACGGCACTTTGCCATGAGTCTTTTGCCTGTATTTGAGTCAGGTGTGAATTTCCACGCCGATAGTTCATTCTGAGTCTCTTCCAATCTTGCTTTTGTAGCAGATAGTTCAGACTTTAATTTTTGAAGTATTATGTTTACAGCTGGGTCTAGCAAAGCGGATCGAAGCGCACTTGCACTGGGTACCTGATTGACTTTTAGTTCCGCGATCTGACTCTGCAATTAAATTTAAATCAAATGATATCATGCTGCTTTCATTATAATTATGTATCCAAATAAAAAAGGTAATATGAAATTTTAAAATAACAAATACTATTTAATAATTCAATAAAAATCCGTCTTTTTTAAATGAGTATTTTTTTTTAAATCAGAATTGCTGTCTTTATTATTCAATTATATGTTATATTTTATCTTATATTTTTGGATTTATATCAGCTTCTAAATTTATTATAAAATTTTGTTCAATTTTCTTCATAATTATTTAAAAATAATTAGCACATTCATTTGCATTATTTCAGGCAGTCAAAAAGTTCAATTTTAAATTTTTGTTAATTTTAGTAAAATTGACAATAAATTTCAAAATTATGAATGTGAGAGTGTTTTTTTAACCCGCCTTTCTCATATTAAGCATACTAGTATACATAACATTTTCAGATATTTAATGGGTAGTTGTAATTGTATTATAAAGTAAGAGCAAAGACCAATTTAGACCTATAATTTTCGAAAACCCTGAACAATCCGGGACAAAAATTGCTTTCAGGAAAATTCGGGATACAAAGTGCAAATTCGGGACTGTCCCGACCAAACCGGGACGTATGGTCACCTTATTTATTACTGGACAATCAGGCGACCAGCAAATATCTAAATAAATATCAATAACATAATATTTTGTAAGATTTTACTAATAAATGTCGGGTTGTAGACTTTTTTTAGTCGACTAGGCAATCTACTTCCTCAATTTCTTGCGGTGTTGTTGACCAAAGAAAAAACCGAAAACTTGAGAGTTAATAATAAATATGACAATAAATTTTATATTTCGTCAATTAAAGGAATAAACGTTCACACCTGTTGATTAAACAGATATTTCAAATTCCAAAATATTTTTATAGTTCTTCAGAATATTTAAAAATATTTGATTATTAATTTTAATAGGTATTGTAAAAACATGTATATGATTTTGTTGAAAATATATTCTATATTTAAAATATTCGGGTTTACTTGATGAATATATATATATATATATATATATATATATATATATATATAAACCTTAAATAAAATATACCATAGTGGTAAATTGATGTGCTACAAAAGCTTAGCGCCCCTAAGAATGAATAAATTAAGCTAATGGCAAATCGGCCAATCTATATCGATGATAAAAATCTATTATTATTCTATAGTATATTTTATTTACGGTACTTATTGTTTGTAACAATTTCATTGGGTCTCTGAGCCAGCATTAACAATTATAGCAATATGCTATCAATACCAAAAAATAAACTAATTTCACTATTAAAGACATGAAATTAATGAAAAAAAATTCTTTGATAAAATTTTCAATTTCATATATGAAATTATTTTCAATATTAATTTTCAAAAATAAATTAGTTTCTTATAACGCATCCTTTTCTTATAGCCAATATATCAAAAAATTGTCCAAGGAGTGCTTCAATAAATTGAATTTATCAAATTATATAAAAAACTGTTTTCGATCTTTTAGCCAATTCCGATACTGCACACTAGTTTACATAAGATAAATTAGAATAAAAAGCTATTTAAGTAAAAAACAACTACATTCATCAATTTCAGATTTAAGTCTTTTGATTTTTGTGAACAGTTAATATGTGAGTACTAACAAATATCACACAAATAGAAAAAAATAAATTTATAAAACATAAAATATTAATAAAATTTACCAGTAGAACTTGCATTTCCTGCTCTTTAGAAGCCAGCCTTCGAACTAATACTTTTTCTCGCTTCTGCGATTCTAAATGTTGTTGTTTCAACCTCGATTCATTATCCCTCAGAGCTGCTATTTCATCTGAAATTGAAAATAAAAAGAACTTAGTTCAATAAATTAACTTTAACATTAAAAGATTATAATATGATGATAATTCTCCATAAGTCAGGTTTGATAGGCCTTAAACCCTATATAGTCATTAAATTTATTGTCATTTGGAATTCATATTATATATATATATATATATATATATATATATATATTAGATTAAAAAATTATAAACCTGTTCCAAATTTGTTAATCTAATATAATTTTATAAATAAGACAAAACATTTTTCTTAACAAAAAAAAATTTAATTACTATATAATAACTCGAGTCATGAACAATATTTTTTTGTAAGAAATATTCAATTAACCTCTAGAATGAAATAATTCTACAATTCGATTTTAGCGATAATCTCATATAAATTTACTCGTTGGAAATCTTATATTGCCATAAAAAGCTAAAAGGTCGAAAATTTAAAAACTATGATAATTATAAAACTATGTCTCAAAACGATTATACAATCTAAACTAAGAGAAAAAACGTTTAGAAAAAGAATATAATTTCAACATTCAATTTTATTTATTCGTTTACCCTTTTTGATTAGAGCAATGAAATATAAATAATCCTTGAGATTATTAAAACAACCAAATCTAAAAACTAAACCATAGTTTAACTAAATGGCAATGACATTTTCAAAAGATACAATGTTCATAATATTTTATATGAAGTAGATTAACCTGGTTCAATCATGTTCAATCCATTTTATATCCAGATTCAAATAGTAAAAACTTCAATAGGATAATATAAAATTAGTGCAAATAGAAACAATAATCTATACTTCAAGCTCTTAGGTACATTTGAATTAAAATTTGAGAACTCAAAACTTTTAAAAATATTTGAGATATTTCAAACACTATGAACATATATTTTAATTTTAAGAATTGCTTGGTAACCATTTCACAAACTCCTAAATATTTTTTAAAAAAAAAATAGGGTAATAATATTCCTGGTTATAGCATCTTATAAATGAAACTATGAGTAAAATAATATTTTCATTATGAAAAAATAAACACTTTTTCTCATTCTGTATTTCCTCTATACACAATTGAATCACACGCAATTAAATTATTTTTTTTTAATGAAAATATATTTTATAGAAAGTTTATTTTGAGAAATTTTTTATTTCAGTACTAAAAAGTCCCATAACCTATTAAATTGCCAATTTTAAATAGGAATCATGGAAAAAATTGTGATCAAAGTTCATAAATGTAACACAACATTCTAAGAAAATTTCTTAAATGCACTGACTTCCCTATATAAAAAAATCGGGATTAAAATTAAAGAAATGTTGGACAAGGCTGCAATAAAATATCCATTCTTAATAAAAAGAAAAAAAACAATTCATGTTGTGTGAATATACAATGCTGTTATAAACCTAGTTATTTCATTTTAATAAACATTGCATTCAGTGGATTTAGGTAGGTGTCCTATATCAAAATATTCTCATCCTTAAATGTAAAAATGCAAAGAATTATTTTAATCTACATAGCCCTATAAGTCTTGAATTAAATGATATTGGAAAATATATTATTGTATTAATTTGTTGAAAAACAAAAACATATGTTTCTCCATTTAACATATACTAAAAGAAAGTTTTGATTTTCAAGTGTAATATAAAAGAACAACAATTCACTTAATATATAGATAACATAAAACAATATCCGAACCATTTTATGTGAAAAAATAAATTATCATTGTAATAATAATTCTTTTTATTTTAACATATTTTTTTGATTCATAAAGTGAGTACATATGTCAAAGTGAGAAGTTCATACCTTGTGATAGCTTTAATGTCAATGGAAATTAAAATTGTCTTCAAAATCTGTCTAATTTCGTTCATAGTAAAAATTGAATGTATGATTATTGGAATTATCGAGATTATGCCCAGCTAAACCAGTAACTTATTTGATCACACGTTTGACACTACCCATATCAGCACTGTGTCTTGCATCATAAATTGATGATATTTTCACATAACAACATAATAATGTAAACGTTTCAAATGCTATATAATCACCATAAAGTCCACATTATTAAAAAATAAAATTAAACATCAACAGACGCAGTATTCAGAATTATAGACATTCGACTCAACAGACTACACAATAACTATACATTCAATTTTGCTTGAGATATCTAATATGAATAAACTTAGTGTAGACAAGTTAGTGCTTAAACAATTTTTACAAGCATCATAGACTACATAGACATGAAACCCACACTTTATATGACATATAAACGTACGTAACAAATTAATATTGCTATGACAAAATTCAAAATTATGGCATTTGGCGCATTATTTATGTGAAAAAAAATCGTTAACCAAATTATATATATATATATATATATATATATATATATATATATATTAAAAATATTAGCAGCCAATTTGTTAAAAACAAATATTTATTTTCAACAACTTGACTGCTAACATATCAAGAATATGTTTCAGAGCCGAACAAAAGAATCTTACAAAAATATTATATGCATATATATATATATATATATATATATATATATATATATATAGATAGATAGATATTTAAGTATATATAGGTGAAACCATAGAGTACAATTCACTGTATTATCATGCCATACCGAGATTATAAAAATTGACTCTTGCATCTTCAAATCAAGGCCTGCCTCACCATCATGGAAACAAGACCCCACTATGTCCAGTTTTTTATGTACACTATTAATTTAGTTTAATGCTCAAATGTAACACTAATTCTAAAATCACAATCAATTATCACCACAACACTGAAACTTTAAATAACATCACTTGCATTTAAAATCTCCATAATATTCAATAAAATAAATACATTGTACATGTAGTTATCAACATTTATGATAGCTACAAAAAACATTTAACAATTTGTTTTTAGCCTATAACTTTTACTAATATAAAAATGTGTTGATAAATAAATTACATACTTGTACATGCTTAAAATAATTTTTAAATATAAAAATTTCAATTAAATTAATGAAAAGCTTATGTTGACGATAAAGCAACAAGTAACTACTTATTTATTAACACTAATAATTGAGGAATAATAGGAATAAATGGCCTCAGTACATACCACATTTTAAAATATGAACTAATATTTGTTTCCGATTTGTACTATAAACTCTATTTTAAATGAACATACAGATTTTTTTTGTATGGTAAATTATTAAAATTAGCATTAAAGTAAAATAATTGATAAAAAGCATGTAACTGTTGTAACAGCATCAGTTTTGTCATAGTTATTATTTGAGCTTTAATGTAAGAAAGTGGTCAAATATAGTATTAAAATTTTATGATTGTGAAAATGAATTAACATTATATTAACAACCATTTTATGTACATGATTGTCATTTTATCTATATCAACATTATCTTCCTTTGTCATATCACTTACAAGCATCGAAATGTTCTCTTCCCCTTAATTGAATGCAATTTGATACAATTTCACTATTCTGTTATTTAAAATCTGAGCGACAACTATATAGAGAGATTGCAGAGTGATTTATAGAACTATTAACGCATAAAATCAGGATGTGCAAATTGAGAGTATAATTACATATAAATAAAAAGAATAGTTTATAAACATATGTATATATATTTATGTCAATCAAAATACTTTAAATCGCTATGAAATTAAAAAGATACTGTTAATGTCATTATATACATATTTTTATATACTTAATAGAGTCATAAGACATAAAAATGCATCAAATATGATAATAATAGACCTCATTGAAAATTTTATATCCAACTTTTGACAAAATAACCACTTTTTCAACATTCTAATAGAATCTGATCACATAATATCTGGCATGAAACACTGATTAATTAACCCTATTTGCACTTTCACCAGCTTTGAAATAAAGTAAAACAAAAATCACGAATGATGGTTAATCACTTCACTTTTGAAGACCCATGTAAAAAACACTAAATTAAAATTTATGACTCTGGTTAAGAAAATTTGCACTATAAAATAAATTGCATATATGAATTTTGACGTGTTTTGATGCGCGTACCTTCCAGCATACGGCGACTGTGTTCCGAAGTCTCGGAGGTCGCTCCCGAAGAAACCGCCCCTTGGAAGCCTACACTCGCACTCTCCGACATAGCGCTACTACCAGCCGACCACCTTAATTACCTGTAACCAATGAAAAGTTCAAATTATTTGTTCAATCTCCTCCCAAATAAACATCAGTTAAAAAAAATATTCTCTATATATTAGAATATAGAAAAACTACCAACTGAAAGCTGTTACGTGAATAAGTAAAAAATTCATATGGTTCTTAGAAGCATTTTTACAAATTTGCAATAATTACTTACTTGATATCTTAATGAGTTGTACATCAAACACACACTTGACAACAGTATTGATTTTCTTAATTTGTAACATGATTATTCAAACTAAGCAAATTACATTTAACACGCGCAACGCACAATAAAATACCAAATATTAATTATTTTCATTTACAAAACTCGGCCATTTTTAGGCATATTTAACCATAGATCAATTTGTCATCGTATAACGAATGCAGCCATTTTGAAATATATTTAACATAGATAACTGATTATAATAAAATTAGAGCGCATGATATTTATTGTAATGTGGTCAGCGCGTAGCGGTGCAGGGCGAAAGTACTTCTTTATCTATGGCAAGCTCCATTGCACGAATCCGTACGGCGAATCTGTTCGCAGACTAAATTATTGCAAGTGAAGGCGCATCCACACCTAACGAACGAACACAAACGAACATAAATGAACGTACCAGAACGAACGGCAACAGCACAGTGTGGCGCCACAACGATCGCGAACGAACATAAACAAACATGGCTAGCAATGTTCCGCAACTTGTCGGTACATCAAAGGAAATTGTTTTTCATGTTTTAACTTGTATGTGCAGAGTGGACGCTACCACGAATGTATACACACATTTTCCTTTTTTGATGTTATAATGTGCAGTCCTGCATTAGTCTATGTTGTGTTTATTATAAGATATTGCTGTTATTGACAAATTTTGTAAATTTGATGACTTTAAATAATTTTGCTCTTTTCTGCCACTTTAAATAATAAATCTGACGTTTCGCGGTACATCCTCAGACACAGACGTAACTGTATGCATGTGTAATTGAATGAATGCGCAACCAAGCGTATTTTCACAGTGCCCACAGAGGCCTCAAGTTTGTTCAAGTATTTGCGCAAGCATATCACAAATGTCAACTGAGAAACGTCAAAACGTAACCTAAAAATATATCTTTTTTATTAATTTATATATTCGCAGCATTAGAAGCGAATTCAAAGTGTTCAGAGAGCTAATTTAATAACTTTGAATTGTCGATAACTTCATAAACTTTTATTAAAATGCGCCACACCTAGCGAACGAACACGAACGAACATGATGAATAATATGCGCAGATTAAAAATTTCTAAAAAAGCGAACCACGCGCATGTCAAAATCCATGTTCTTCGTGCTCGTTCGCTAGGTGTGGTCGCACTTTCGCTATAAAGTAAAATAAGTAAAATAAAAACGGGACATGTGCTGCCATAGGCGGCCAACGAATGTACTTGCCGACTTGAATGATTGCGCAATTAAAATAATCGAAAAGTGCTCATGTCTGCTCGCTTGCACCAGTCTGTCAAGTTGCGCAAAAAACACCCCACAGACGCTACAGAACACATGTGCAAGTCACAGGTTGCGCTGTTGCCGGCTTTATGGTATCAACGTAACCATAGATAAGGAAAATGGCTCGCTCCATTGCACGAATCCGTACGGCGAATCTGTTCGCAATGTGCGCAGACTAAATTATTGCAAGCAAAAGCAAACCACGAGCATGTAGAAAACAGGATTCGTCGTAAAAAAACATCGAAAATATAAAACTTATATTTGCAATTTTATTATCGATTTTATTTTTACTTAGGTTTTCCCAACATGATTTGATCGAGTCAGGTACATCTCGGGGCGCTGAGTTTGAAAATGCTATCCATATGCTATCCATTTTGATATGTCCTTTATCCCATCAAAAATATATCGGATCATTTTTTCGTGTATTGTAAAATTTTAGTGAAAAATTGCTTTTTTCTACTTTTAATTCCAAATGCACGTCATTTTTGAATTTGGTTTTCTATAAATTTCTCATTATAAATTCAAATATCTGTTTAGTCATAAACACGCATGTAATATGGTACATATAAAAATATATATTTCCAAAAATAACAACATGTATGTGAACAAACATTCAATTATAATAATTTAAATATACTATACGATATTTGTAAAATATGTTTACTAACATGAATAAAAATTTCAAATTCATATCAATGTCATCTTGAAATTTTTTAGAACTATTTTAAATCAATTAAAACTTATGAAAATATTTGATATATATATATATACATATATATACATATACACATAAAATTTAGTTCTAATTTAAAAATGCATAGATCATTTAAAATTATGTTAACGGATGTGTTATAAATCATTATCTATAAAATTATATAAAAAATTTATAAACCATTTTGATATATAATATGTGTAAAGTGTTTAGAACCATTTTTTTGCAAATATAAGAGATCATTTAGCTATGATTTATTATATGTTATATGTTTATATAATATGCAAAATATAGATGAATGTAAGTAAATTAATATGCGATTTTAATTTATGAACATTCATGTACCGGCAAGTTAGATTAACAAAAAAATAAATAAATACAATCTGATAGAATACTTCCAAACATAGCTGTAAAATGATATTGTGATTCATAGATAAATGATAATTTTAATGCCATTTAATTTTAAAACTTTAATGTAGAATTATAGTGCCCCCATGTAAACAATTACTTTACTAAAATTGAAATATTGGTAGTAAATGTTCATTAAAAAAAAAAATGACCCTTTCAACTCGGATGCCGCCGGGCTATACATTAACTATATTTAAAAGCAAAATTACCGCATTTAAAAAAAAAATCCGATACAAAAAAACTCCGAGTTGAGAGATATGAGAGCACTATAATATACCGAGCGCAGCGTACCAACGATTCATTGTAATTGTAAATTAAAAAAAAAAAATAGAATTCCAAACAATCAGCTAACTGCCAGTTATAACTGCCTTGTATTGAAGAAACTTACAAAAAAAAAGTATGAAATCAACTCAGCTAATTGTGATCAAGATATTATTGTTATTACCAATTATCAACATATAAAATATAGGCAAATAAAATCAAATGCAAAAAGAGATTTTTAACATCAGAAATCTTTGTTATCATATAATATCAAACAAAAATTGAAGATTGTCATTCATTTATGACAAACTGGGATGAAATGAAAGCTTTTTAATGTGACAAACATTAAAATAAAATAATTAAAATATTGCATAAAAAATGTAAGCTATGGCTCATATAGTCCATTGACTATAAAGGTATACATTAGTTTTATATCCAATTAACTAAAATGAGCAAATAAACTTATATGTTCCAATTTTAGTACATAGATTTTCTCATGCAAACATTTGCTGCTACCAGAAGAGTTTTTTATTTATCATGTGTTAAACATTTATCACACATAGCTGGTTACCTCAAATATTATACAAATCATTTTTATAAAATTTAATATATAAAATCTAATTTTGTAATAAGACATTAAATACAATATTTTCATTAATTTTCACTATGTTTTTATCAACAATTCATTAATATTGCTGTTACTTGCACATATAATTTGCCAAATAATAAAAGACGATTAACAAATGAGCATATACACGCTTAAAAGGAAAACATGTGTTTACATTTGAGCTCTCAAAACAGTAGTAAAAATTAAAATTCTTTAGAGAAATGGTACAATTACCATTGAGTACAAATTTTTATCATTATATGAAAATATAAAAAGTACTATGAATGTTAAATTTAGAATAGTGTCATATATAAAAATATTTATAATAAAACTTTAGTTCAGATAATATTTTTTAAAAAATGCTCTAAAGCTCAATCGGAGAACATACCCTTTCTCTTATTTGAAATCATATATAGTTAAAGTTATTCACATTTAAAATATATCTTAAAAAAATTGAAAATTATAGTAGTTTCAATAAACTTTCATAAATATAATGAATCATTTTTAAGATAACAAAATAGTGCGCTTACTTTAAGCCTTTATACCATTTATTAAGTTGTTCCAGGAAAATAAATGTTAAAACTGTGTGTGGTCCCAATCGAGCATAATATGGTAGAAATCCTTTCCAAAGTGCAAAGAATCCCTCCCTTTTCACAACCTAAAAAATTAAAATTAACAATATTAATTTTTATAATATTATAATTTTCTTTTTTTTTTCAAAAAATTATTTTATACAATTTATAAAAAAATAAGCTTATTTTGTAAAAATTATGAAAAACATTGATAGAGTAAAACTTGTACACTGCATGAACACCCAGAATTGAATTAATAAATTAGTTAAATTTCATTATAAAAGACAAATAAAAGATCAGAAAAGTGAATAATGCGTTACGTCACATAAATGACAGCATGGATTATTCTTTTTCATGTATATTAATCAAAAATCATTGTTTTACCTTTACAAATCTTGAAATCAGTGCAATATAAACAATAAACTCAACTGGTAAGCCAAAACTAATTATTATAATTGAATCGTTATATATAAATACTAATTTAATTAGATTTTATTGTAAGAGTTTTCATGACATGAATATAAAAAGACAATGTAATTTTGAAAAAGTCTAAGTTTGCATGACAAAATCACCCTTGTAATTAATATTATTTATGATATAAACATGAATTATATAAACCATGGTCTCAAAATGTCTGTAATTACCAAATAAAGTGTGTGTTTAAAATCTGAGTGTTGTATTGTTACTATTTAACATTTAAAATTCGTTCCACTCATATCACAAAATTCTATAATATATATATATATATATATATATATATATATATATATATATATATATATAAATATATATATAAATATATTTATCGGGAGCTTGTCAAAATATGTTGATATCAATAAATGTTTATACCTTATTTAAAACATCCAATCCACCACTGTATTCTGGCTTCCCATCAATTGTTTTCATGTTCTGAATTCGAGTTTTTACTATATCTACAGGCATAGAAGCTGCAGTTGTAACAAGACCAGATATCATACTAGCAGAAAAATGCAAAAATATTCCTTCAGAGTAGTAACCTGTTGAAAGTAAAACTTCTTTGGCCTGAAATAATAACATACATTATAACATATTCAACTAAAATTGTAATAAAAAACTAAATAGAATTACAAAAATGGTAAGTAAGTTATTGTTCATAAAAAAATAGATTTGATCATTACCTGAGAGTAAGATGCGAGTTGTGCAGCATTGACAACCATTGCACGACTCATAGTAGGAATAGCACCCCTCCATAATGTGAATAGTCCTAAGAGATACAACATTAAATAATAATTTTTATAATCAGCTATAGTTAATAATTTATTTCCTTTATTCTGAATTTTAAATTCTGATTATAGGTTATTTGAGAGATAAGCAATCTCTTTATATGTTTATAAATTTTATTTTTACCTTCTTCTCTAAATATTCGAAACAAAGCATCGAAAACATTTTTATAATTTCTTCGTTCCAATTCTGGTAATCGTCCATCAGCTGTCATTCGAATCAGAGCAACTTCAGCTGGAGTACCAATAAAAGCTCCAACGCATCCAGCACACATACCAAGCAAGGCTTTCATCAAAAATCCTGGACTAGCTTCTTTTGAACTATGGTTTAAATACAAAAACCAATTATATCAGAGTAAAATTTCAAAGAAATAATAACTTAATGATAAATAATTATATTAATAGTTTTGAACTGTAAAACTACATGCAGAACAAAATTTAATCATTAAATTACATAACATTTTATCAGAAACTCAAATCAGAAATAATTACTTAGTAAATGTGCTATAGTTGTCCATTAACCACGTGTAAGTTCCTAAACGTGCAGTGGTATATGTAGCCTGTCGCATCAAGCCAGCTGAAAGGCCAGCATAAACAGCAGTGATTCCTTCTGTCTTTACAATGGCTGAAGCACATTCAAATGTGCTCTTATATTGTTTACCTCCGGCTGCACCACTCAGCTGCATTCGATTTTTTATCAGATCAAGCGGCTGCACAAATACTGTAGCCATCATACTAATTAAACAAATGATATTAGAGAATTAATATGAATTTTATATCAATATCATTTTTATGGTTTGTGAACATTTATATCAAACCTAAAATTATTATAATAAAAATATTCTCTTTGACAGAATTTATTTTAATATGATGTATAAAATAATGATGTATGATAATGTATAAAGGCATATTATCTACATGAGATTTTGGAAAAAATTAATAAATATTTAACTGCAGTAGTTATCTCATATAATGACGTCATAATTTTAATTTTGTCAAAAAAATTTAACCATTAAAATTATATATATATATATATATATATATATATATGATTTAGTAGTTAATTTTGATGTTGAAATATATGAGTGAGTTCTTGAGGGCGATACATCAAACAAAGAAAAGCCAAAGAAATAAAGATTATTTTATAAATCTTTGGCTTTTCTTTGTTTGATGTATCGCCCTCAAGAACTCACTCATATATATATATATATATATATATATATATATATCATAATTCAATAAAAATTTATTATTTTTTTTCTTAAGAAAAATATTTACTTAATTGATAGAAAAAACGAGTTGTTTAAAAATAAAAAAGTTTATTTAATACTTTAACAGCTACATAGCTTAGTCTAAAAAAAGGGTCCATAAAATACCCAATATCAAAGTAAAAGTCCTTTAAAGATGGAAGTAAATATATTCTGAAAATATAAGCAAAATTATATTTCAAAACTTAAATCAAAACTAATAAAATAAGCAAATAATTACTATGATAAATAGTTAATATCACTTATAGATATGTATAGTCTATGCTGCATATTAAATAGACTCTTAAATAGATTGCAAGAGCAATCGATTAAATAATATTTTTGTTTCAAAAGAAAACAGAAGCATTTTACATATTGAGATTTTTCCAAAAACAAAATACTAGCTTATAAGTTTCGAAATAATTAGTGCGAAATTATGATTGGAGTTTTGATGTTTCTTGAAATACATAATATTGAAACATTGAATTTATTGATATTTTATCTGAGAATTATAGATATTCCAAAAAAATCTATTAATTTGCATTTAAATATTTGTATAAAATGTTTATTAAACATGAAATATAAAAAAACTCAATCTCAACATTTTTTAAAACTAGATATTTTCTATAATACTTTATATTTTCACAGAACTATATTTATAATTGAAGGATTTCTATTTATAACTCCAAGAAAGAAAAAGAGTAATCAAATATATATATATATATATATATATATATATATATATATAAAGTTTTTTATCCTAAGAATAAAACTATGTGTTGATACTATAAAGAAGAATTTATATAAGTGATTTATCTTATTGATCATTTTTCATCACATGCAGCTCAATAATATATGAAAGTGAATTATCAAAACTACGAAACAATGCATTTTGCTCGCTTATACATAATTTGCACAGTAAATTTAATACACTTCTGTGTCTTACAATACAATATATTTGTAAAATATTCAAAACTACTTGAATTCCATAAAACATGTGAACAACATTTTTCCATAATACCCTCTATTTAAGGATTTATCAAAGAATAGCATTTTAGTGATGTGTTTTGAAGCATCAAATAATTAATATAAAGTTTCGCAACATTCATTAAGTTAAGAAGTTAAAATAGTAGAATAGAATAGCTTAGAAACTTTATTCATATTATTACTACTTCAACGAAGTAGTTCCTAAATGTATGGAACTACTTCGTTGAAATGGGTGTTCGTGTTTTATAAAATTTGTTACAATTGTAATATCAATTTATATTAAAATAAATATTATTAGAGTAAAACCTTCAATTTAACGATTTTAATATCTAATGAGAGTTATGGGTTACATAAGTTAAAGAATATATAGATTAGTTATCAAACCAAGTTTATCTAATAATGATGTCATGTAAAGGTTATGGATCCGTTAAAATAAAATGTCAATGAATTTCAAGTTATATACACCAAATTAATTACTTATCAATAATAACTCCTCAACTAGAAACTAATTACCCGGCTGATCCTCCAAAAACGAATTTAACATAATTCGGAATTCCTCGTTGTTCTGCAGACATTTTTGCACAATTTGATTAATTGGATCAACAAAGTAAACTATGATTGAAATCTATAATTAAAAATGAGTTACTCGAAATGGTATCGCTTAAATTGGCAAATTAAAACATTATTTTAAATACCTCGGCTCAGTACATTTGATTTATTACTTCACATAACACGTGACGTAATTTATTATGAATTATTGCCGATATCTACAAAGTTCAAAATTTTAACAATAATATAAATAAAAAACATTGCAGAACTTAGAGCCGGAATGGACTGACTGACGTATGGCATAAGTCATATAAGTTAACATGTGTTTATTCCCTTGTTCCCCCTCCCCATCCCAAAAATATTCATATGCACGATATGGCGCAGCTTGTATATGTAGAGATAGATAATAGTGTGGGTCTCGACACGGATTAATAATTTCTTACAAACGCTTCTGAATGTGAACTAAATTTTGAATAGTACAAGAAAAATGTATAGGCTTTCGAATGATGCTTATGACTGTGCCTTAAGGCAAATTGCTGAAACTTCCCGTACCGTAATTAAAAATCTTGGTACGGAACTCAAAAAAAAAATTACACAAAATGTGTACACATTATATTAAAATCTCTATATCTGATCATTTGATGTACATATGTCTAATAAACATTTTTGACCGCCAAACCGAGAGTCCATAACCGCTGGACCTGCCTTCCCAAAAATTTAATCAGTTCTTCATCTTGTCAATACAAGTATAAAATGTTTTTTGAATTATTAAAATCGGACGCTCCTTTCTCTTAAAAACTGAGTTACCGTTTTTGACACTTTTTGCCACGTATCTTCGAAACGGCTATGCCAAAAACTAATCAGCACGTCTGCTTATTAATAGGAATCGAATGGTTCTTTGAATAATTGGAATCGGTTGAACCGTGTTTCCGAAATCGTCGACAAAAATTTGTATCCGCACACATACATACCATAGATAAGTAAGCATAAACTTACATGTATACATCCATTTTTTAAGGTATGCCAAAAATGTTCAGAAACCTCTAAAACGTAAAGATATATAAAAAATTTCATTTTCGATTTTTTTGGGATTACTAAAACTTGCCCTACGGGAAGTTAAAAAATATTTTAACTTTTTTACAAATTCCATTTCCGTATAAGAAAAGCGGTGGTTTTTATCAAAATTTGAATTATTCGGTTGCGCTTTTAGAAAATACTTCGAGTTGTATTGAGCACGTGTTCGATTTTCAATCATGTGTAATAAAAAAAATGGTACAGAATTTAATAATCTGCAATAGTTTCTCACATTATAAGCCCTACAGCAACTCGACAAGCTTATAAATCAATTATAAATCAATAAATTTCTTTATTATTACGATTAAGTCGATTACACAAGTCGGGCTATAACTTGTATTATATTTTAATTATTTGAAACATTTGATTCTCTGTTATTTTGCAAATAAAGGCTGTTAGCTATATATATATATATATATATATATATATATACTAGCAAACCCGACGAACTGCGTTTCGCCACCAGATGGTTTCGTGAAAAAGATGAAAAAATTTTTTGTTTGTTTTATATTTGAAAAGGAAAATTTTGATTTTATTACACAACAGTAATGCATTTATTTCGATTACAAAAATGAAGTGTTTTTTAGTTGAACTTCTCTAAGTAAATGAAAGTGAATCCGCAAATTATCCGTTTCATTGAAGTGCTCTTTGGTAAACCATGTTTTGTTTTTTGGTCTAACGTTAATACAAACAAAGCGGATGGTTTTCCAACTCGTGAACAGGCAACGTATAACTGCCCATGTGAAAAACAATGATTTTCTAAATTAATCTATTTGGAATTTATCCCGCAAACACTAATAAGCGATTGGCCTTGCAACTTGTTATTGCGAGCGCAAGGCGAACTAAATGGGTTCGTTCCATCCGAGCCAATCTGACAGTCCGAAACTGTTTCAAACTAGACCAAACTCTTACTGATTTTTTTATGGCAGTTGGCAATGGTTTGGTTTGGATACATCCAACGCGTTCGAACTCGGAGCTCACTCGATAATAATAATAATTATTATTTTATTACATATATATATATATATATATATATATATATATGTATATATTAGACATATTCTAATAAAATATAACTTAATTATCAATGAATTTGCTTTTTAATATTTCCTAGTTATATATCGTTATGTCGCTTTTAATCTAATATTCTACAATATTTGGACTCCTGTAAATTCATTAAATTTTTAATGTTCTATTTGAGATTAAATAACATTATATTTTAATCGTATTAAATTGCGGAGTTTTTGTTTGTGCCGGGTACAAACTCATCGGACTTGATGGAACGCATTACTGACAATCCGCAACAGTTTGAAATCCGAAATTTTGGATGGAACAGAAAAAAGCGTTCTGCGCATGCGCGGACAGTTCCGGACTGTCAGATTGGCTCGGATGGAACGAACTCAATGCAATCGTTTGAAGTCAAACGGAAGACCAGTCGGAATTTGGTATGTCACCAAATCGCCAGCAATTTTTAATTGAACAGTGAAATTCAGTGCGTGTACATCATTATTCTTTGCGGCAAGAATTGCTCGTTGACTTAACCAAGCATAATTCTGATAATTCTCACTAATGTCATAACTCGAATTTTTAATTACGGTGCGTGAAGTTCCAGCAATTTGCATATAGGCGCGATGCCATGCACCACTAATTTTCTTAGCTATAAACCATAGATAAAAGAAGAGTATAAACCTTGCTATAAACCTTGCGGAGCCCGAGACCAAAAATTGTCGAAATCGGCTCGTGCGTTCTGGAGTTAAATCGTCAGGAAGGAAAACCCGACTTATTTTTATATATATGTAGATATATGTAGATGTAGATATATATATATATATATATATATATATATATATATATATAGTTTAATAACAAATTAAACATTGGTAATATGCAGAGATTTAAAATATAGTCAGTAAAAAATATTCTTCTTTAAATAAAAAATTGAAATCTTTGAATTTTATTCAAAATATTTAAAAACTTACATTTATTTAAAAATAAAAGTACTCTTAAAAAAATTATTAACAATCCAGAAAAAAATTAATAACATATGTTATGCATAAATTAAAATTAAAAGACTAGATGTTTTTCTAAGATTGTGTCAATGTTTTGAAAATTATTTTTATTTACTTATCTTAATTGACTAACTGACAATTTACATTAGCATTCATGCAATATTTACATCAGAGCATAATAACTTACATTATGATATCAAAGTGTTTCCGCTGGCCATCTGGATGTATAATCCTAAATTTCAAGCGAGATTTGATGATTATTATATAATAATCTTTAATATTATATTATATAAGATCTTTACCCACATCAATATTTTTTGCTAAATACAAAATAATCAATATATATTTATATATTGTGTTGTGTTTATATGTCGACTATTTACTTTTTAATTGGTATGTACTCGCAAATTAGTTAATATGATTAACCAACTCATTAGCAGGTAGTAGCTAACTTTTCATCCACATAAGTGCAATTCAATCAAACAAAATGAAGAACATGAAACTGAAATAAGTTAAATTACTCAATAAATATTTTAATATAAGTTTGTCTTCTCCAGAAAATTCGATTTGCTATAAGTTTGTGTTTTCTCGACGTATCTAGTCATTCTTAATCTTAAGCGATAAAAATGAAGAAAAAATGCATGTGTATAAGCCAAAATTTGACTATGTCAATCAAAATAGCTCGCTCAGGTAACCACACACGACGATTATTTTTATTAGTTGGTAAATCTGTAAATATATTAATGTAATTAGGTTGTCAAATATCTCCCTTCCGCTTTTTTGCTCTTGGTTTATAATACAAAAAGGCGGAAGGGAGATATTTGACAACCTTTAAGTATAATTTTTATTGATATATCAACCAAAACATTCAAAGCTACGTAAATTGAATTTTTCTTTTGGCATCTTTATTGTAAAATGTAATTTACTGATACTTGGCCTTTGCACAGGTTTAAAAAGAACTATCATAATTATAATCATAATATCATCATATCATCATAAATATTATCAAATTGAAATAAAATTTTAGCGATAGAATTTAGTTCAATGTTCTTTATATCTAAATAAAAGGGTTATGATTCTTAAGCATTTTGTTTAAACAGTAAACTAATACACTTTTTATTTTTGATGATCTAATATCAATCATGTAAGTTCAAATATAAACAAATAAATGCATAACCTTTATTACACTAACAAAAGTTTGTTATAACTAGAAAAGAAAATGAAAACTCAGTGTTACTAACTTGCTCCTGATCTTTTTTAAAAGGGCTGTTTAAAATCATACTGTTGTTTTGAACATGATTAATTCATAATAATTTTCTTGGTACTTGAGTACACTAAAGTTAAGATATAACAAAATTTCATTATTAGTACAAAAAAATTAAAATATTCATGATTAAAATAAGAGATAGCATATAATAATGGTCATAAAAGTAATTTTGTTATGAAAAATAGAAAAATTAGCTTAAATGAATAATATATATGAATATTCAACATTTTCAATCAAAAACTTGAATTATATGTCAATCAATTAATACTTCAATTAAATTAAATCATGTAAAACATATTAACCAAGTGAACCATTATTAAACGAAACTGGAATAAATAAAAAAAAAATTATACTTAAAGTTGCATCTATTCAGAAAACATTGTATAATATATACAAAATACTTCAATTTAAAACTAATGCTATAGCAAAATCATATACTATTATTATTGCTACTATTATTATCTAGTAATTTCAAAAACATTTACATAAATAAAATCTAATAATATGTTCTTGTATCAGATAAATAAAATTACATTTCATAACAGTAAAAAAATTTTTTTTTTTCAAGAAGTCATTAACAAAATCTATTAACCCCAATATTTTGGAGTAAGTTGCCTTGCATAAGACTATCAAGAGCCTTTTGTACAGTGGGGTCATATAATAAAGGTGTATTAGGTGGTTTTGAATGAGGTGCTTGTGGAGAAGACCATTGTGGTGTACCAGAAACATCTGGAATATTTGGTTTAGAAATTGTATCTGGCTTATTTAATATACTTAAAATTCTTTGTTGCAGTTCTTGCTGAGTTTTAGTTTGTGTCGTTTCCAAAGGCATATCGTTGCAGTCACCCAACTCAATTTTTACTTGTTCTTCTCTGCGATCCTGAAGGTATCTATTGGCAAGAGTATAATTGCATAAAAAATTATAGCTCATAAATTTGAAATACTTGAAACACTAAATGATCAGAATTAAGCTAAGCAATGGTTTTACTAATTAACCATATATGTGCTAGTAATTAAACAACAAAGGAAGAGTGCAAATTTGACAAAATTTTAATTTCAGATTGTTACTTTGATTTATTCTTTCAAACACTGAATTCATTAGCAGTATAAAGACTCTGAGTTCAATCAATATCATGATTGGAAAATAATCCAAATAATCCAAACTAATTTTATGATTTCATAAACACTAATTTAATAAACATGTTTATAAATGTTATGACAAATTTTAGAATTTTATTTATAATTTTATCGAAATAAAAATAAGTAAATTGGAATTAGTAAATGGTAACTCATATATTAATAACAATGGTAATTCATATATTAATAATTACCTTATTAGCTTATCATATTGAAGAACTGTCAGCATTCTATTGTTATTAAGTATGCTTATCAATGTATGTATACTATCAGGATGTCTGTCTTTAGCAAATGGAACATTACAGAGGTTTTGAATTCGTGGTGCACCTCTGCGCATAGATTCAAAATCATTTTTTAGTAATGTAACGGCATCAGACAGTAAAATGTTTCGATGTTCTGTAAATAAACCAATTTATAAGTTGAAAATGCACATTTTTAATAGTAATAAAATTATGCTCATGCTAAAATTAATGTAGGGCAAGTACGGATAAAATATGATATGTAGACTTAATGATAAAGCTGGTTTTTAAATATTGGCTATGTTTAATAATGTTTCTGTGACAACGTGACGATACACTTAATCACATTCCTGTTAGATGTTGAGTGTAATTGTTGCAATAATCAGCGCAAACCTGATAGGTGCCTTCAAAAGTTTATTTTAGGGTTGGTTTTCACATATTTTTTGAGGACCTATTTATTATTATTTGTAGTTAATTGTATCAAATTAAAAAAACTTATGCCAGTACCAGTAATTTTATGGCAATTATTTGGTGTTTGATGGAGTTTTCATTCTTTATTTATTTGTTTACATTCTTTATTTTACTTTCGAACAAAATGACAGTGCAATTTTGCAACAACTACATGGTAGTTCATTTGAGGCCAGGAAAAAAAAGAGTCGTAACCTGTAGTAAAAAGTGATTGGCTTTTAACTTTTACTCTAGCTACTTCTAACAGACCAAAAAATCTACCAGTAAAAAAAGAGATTTGCATTTATTGCACAACCCTCTTTTCCTGTTCTGAGCCCTGCAAAGGTTGGTCATAATGTGTATAACTTGTTTACTTTGGGCCGTACTATACGAACAAAATGATATTTGTAATTAGTTGCATTATTTCATAATAAATACTTTATTATAGCTCATACTTAATTATGAGACCATGTTGCTGATAGTCAATGAACATAAGATGAGTAAAAATGATTGAGACTGATTATAATATCATTAAATAAATAAATATCGTTAAAAAACAAAACACCATGTCATTTTGTCTGTTCTTCTCCTAATAATAGTATCAAAGTATAAAATAATTTGGTATAATCATGTGCAACTTTATTAACAAATATATAATAAGGACTCACCTTGTTGTGATCCATGTAGAATATTTAAAGTTAAACTATGGTTTTCTTGATTTTGAGGCAAGACTAGAATTGCATACATGCAACCTCGACTGCAAATGTTTGCCAAAACACGACGTATTGGCACATCTTCATTAGGATACAATAAATCCACAGTTAATCCTATAGCAAGCAATTTATCTTCTATAAATTCTGCATATTTACTAAAATTTAGAAATAAATTTCTATGAAACCAGATTTTGAGAAATATTTCTATACAATATATTATAGCATTGAACAATTTTGACATTTATAACATGCTACACACAAAGCAAATAATATCCACATATTTCATTAAATTAAACACATAATAGTTAAAATAACATCACCGAATAAGTCTCGAATCTGATAAATATATGAAATTATCATTAGAAGGTAATGATTCACTAGAACACACCATGTCACAAGTCATGGTCAATAAAAAATACATGTCTAGTAATTTTAGTAATTTTAGCACCATTTTTAGAAAAAGTAATAATTCACACACAGCATGTTGTATAAGAATGAGTAACATTACAATAATCCATAACAATGTCAACATACGTGAGTGCTTTTGATAGTACTATAATTTCACAATCGTTTCGGTCTCCATCCTCTCTGTGCTCAGGATGTTTGATTGGAGTGTTTGTGGAATTCATTGAAGCATAAACATCTGTAAAAAAATTCATTATATAAATAAGTTATTAAATATAACATTATTTAAGCACCTACTTCGAGGTTCCATTGGCGATCTATCTCGAACTGGATTGCCTCTTCCTAGCATTGAACCTTGGGGATTTGGCATCATACCCCTATTTGCAAGAGGTCTAGCATCTAAAAATTATAAATTAAATCATCAGATTGATTTCTATGGATAAATATTAAAACATTAAGATTGAATTACATTATTCTCTAAATAAAATAATAATATATTTATAATGTGTATTTTGTAATCAAATTTTCAAACTTAAGTTCAAATTTATGCTAACATTGCTTGCAGCTGCTCATAAGTGCAAAGAGACTGAGAATGATTGAAATTACCTCCACCACGACGCCCACGGCCTCTGGAGTCCCCAAAACCACCTCCGCCTGCAAATTGCGGAGTGTCAACAAGACGACCAGGCCCGGGACCAGGACCTGGTCTTGCACCCTCATGTGCTGAGTGACTTGGAAACGGTCCCGAATCACGATTCGTGAGAGAACCTGCGTTAGCAGGGCCTGCAGAGTTACCACCTGCTCCTCCTACATTGCTTTGCGCTCGTCTCACAATCATGTTTCGGCCATGAAACATATTTTGATGTTCCATTTTGATGGCTTCATTGACAGATTGTTCCTTTTCGAATTGGATAAAGCCAAATCCCTTGTGTAGCAAAACGCCGAGAATTTTTCCATATTTTGCGAAATGTGTTTCTATTTCTTGAGAATTCACATGCTCGTTTATATTTCCAATATAAATCCTACAATTCGCAGTATGAGGGTCTTTCATAAAAGCTTTTGAATTGTCTTGCCGAAACATTTTTAATATATTATATTGTAATTCTCACAATTCTACATCACAATTAAACGAACAAATAAAACAAATACTTAAGACCCCTTAAAATAATTTAACTTATCTAGAACAAATATTCTAATAATAACGAATGTTTTATCGAAATATTAATTTAATTTCATATCAATAAACAATTGCCATCACAAACATATATACAGAATAAAACATGGATGCTTGACTGACTGAGTCAAACTCAAACATGTCGTCAAATCGATAGTCTTAAACCCACCGCGTTATCGATATATCAGGAAAACATCAATTGTTGTTTAATGTTAGGCTCGAGCAGGGATTATTCACATTATCAACGGAATAAATATGAAATAA
Organism: Ctenocephalides felis; assembly: GCF_003426905.1. Classification (NCBI taxonomy): domain Eukaryota; kingdom Metazoa; phylum Arthropoda; class Insecta; order Siphonaptera; family Pulicidae; genus Ctenocephalides; species Ctenocephalides felis. The sequence continues at coordinate 69,129,396 of NW_020538040.1, forward strand.
CTGAATTGAGACATTCACGCATATAATAAAAGAATTTTTATGTTTTTTAGAGAATCAACGCACACTAAAAAGTCTAGTCAAAATAGTCCAGATATCAAAGAATTATAAATTGATTTTATATTTATTATGAAGAATTACTTTAATTAATTATAATACACAAAAATAATTTTAATTACATTAATTGCTCATATCAAATATATTTACTCATAAATTAAATAATTATCGATGCAAGTGTAACAAAAAATTGCCGATGAAAATTTAAACGATAAAAACGATGTAGTGTGCTATTGCCTAAGTTTTTTGTTTTTTGGTTTTGGTTTTAGGCTTATACTCTTCTTTTATCTATGGTTTTAGGCCTAAAGAATATTAGAATATGATGTATTCATATTTTTGAGTAACAGTTACGTATGGAAGAAATCTGATATATATATAAGTATACTTACTCCCCTTACTTCTCTGTCTGAAATTTTAGACAATATAATAAGATAAATGTTATGCAGCACAAATTATTAAGAATATGATCGTTATTGTAAGGATAAGAATCTGTTATGTATGAAAATAATTTAGGTCGCACAGTTTCATGTTATCCTGTCAGACAAATGGAATGCAATTATAATTATAATAAAATTAATTAATAATTGAATCAGAATCATTTATTTGAATCATTAATATATATATATATATATATATATAATCACTTTATTGCAGTTTAAACAATTTGTGAATCAATAAATTCACTTTCACACAAATCTATAAAGCATTAAAATAAAATAAAATTATTGTTTGTATACGTAACAGTTCAGTAAAAAAAAAATTATAAATTATATAAGAATTATTTCTAACTTATTGTGATTAACAAATAGTATGCATTCTAACCTTTATTAATACAAGAAAACGTATTTTTTTAATAGATGTCCGCAACCACATTTTTATATCTTTCAATTGAAAATCTCAAATTGTAAATATACGGACAAATATTGATTAAAATGTGCTCGACAGACAGCTATCAATTTTTTATTTTCATATAATTAAAATACTTTGTGGTGAACAAAACATTCAAGAAACACCTTAATATAGTAATAATTAAACTTATTCTAGTAGTTAATTTGGGTTAATGTTGTTATCTTCTCTCGGTCCGAACATCGCTAATCCAAAATTGATGGGCGCCAAAATGATTTTGTTCGCGGCTCTGATGATAGCCCGAACAGCGACTCGTGCTTTGTTAAGAATTCCCGATGCATAAGCTCGTAATACCAGTCCAAGTACGAAGTATAATAAGACCAGTAAATAGACGATGGTGTCCGACAAAATAGATCCTCCTAGAACGTCATATATCCGCCGCACGCAACGTCCGCCATATAGCACTTGAGATATACAAATCTCGTCTGCAAGGGGTATCATGTCCAGGAGATCGGGTAATACGTCGAAGCTGAAGTGAACTATGGAGCCCCATATTAAGCTCTCCGTCACTTCGACGATCAATTTAACAAGAACAAACTCATACATTAGGAGGGGAACGAACCCGAGAATCCTGAAAGCTTCCGGATAAAGTTTTGCGTCAAAAACGACGACCAGCGTAGTTGTCCAAAACAATAAATTGGCTAGCCAAGGACCTTGATCCTTGGTCGGGTGATTCCTATTAATTAGTAACCACAACCCGTGGTAGTGAACTAAGCTTACAAGAAAAACAGTATTATAATACATGTTTATTACGCGAATTAATTTAAGTTTGGTTGATATTCACTTAATTCGTATTCTGAACCGACATGCACATCCGAACACAAACAGAGAACTTATCTGACGACCGCGCCTGCGCAAACTGATTCAAACGACTGAAGTTCGTTCTAATCAGTCGGATTGAAGAAATTGGCGGTAATCATAGATAAAAGTATCAGTATTGGCGGCAATATTACTTTCCTAGACAATATGTATTATTAGAATATGACGATATATATGATTATTCTGTCAATTCCAACATTACAACTTACTTAATTAGTACCATTAACAGAAATGAAAACCCACAATTATGAAAAAAATAAATGTTGGCAAATGTAAAATATAAAAATGCAATAAAGCATGCATATTATTTAAGAAAATGTCCTTTGACAATATATTATACTAAATTACAATTACATACCTTATCTAATTACATTTTTTATTTATTTAATTATTTTAAAGTTTTCTTTCAATAATCAATCATGTAATTAAATCAAATATGATATTTAATTTTACAATAATTTAATAGGATTTACTCCTGATAAAAAATCATGGAATAATGCTTAATTAAAATATTTATAGGAATATACATTGTATGTATCATAATTTCACCAGTCTTTCACATTTTTTAATTTAAATAAACAAATTAAAAAAATCAACTTTTGCTCAATTGTGTTTTAAATAATTTATGATATACCATATAAATGGTGGACCGAAAAGATTGCTATTTGCTTATGTCATCTTGTTATAGATTACCTTGAGTTTCACGCACAAGTAATCTATAGTAATGAGACTTATCATCATATCCTTAATCTTTTCGCAATTATATTCTATTTGAAAGTTAGCATTGAACGTACTTTGAATTTGCTAAAAATAAAAATTAAATTGCTAAAACCAAACATTATTGTGAAGTTCATTTTGTTTATATTTTTAGATAGAGTTCTTAATTAAGAATGTGCATATTCATAAAATAGATATGTTTGATCAAAAATAATATCACTTATTCAATAGTAAAAGATTGGATAATTAGCATGTTCATATTATATAATTGAAAATTTATATATATTGTGAATGTTTGGAGAAATATATAGTTTGCTCGTAACGTACGCATTAATATGCGTAAGCTTATTTAATGAGACTTGAAGTGAAATGTATTAATATGGCACAAAATTCGGTTCTGTACTGTCTATTAAATAATATTGAAGATATACACGCAATGGCGATTTAACAAAAAATTGTTACAGCAATTTTTGTCTTTTATTAAATTATATATAAAATACATTTTTATTAACCAACATATTTAGTTTTTCGGTGCTATTAGAACATAGTGTACTAACTGTAAAAAAAAGGTTCGAGATTTTTACAAACATGTATCGAGCACGCTTTCACAGTGTATTTGAAGTTAAATATTTTGCCAATTATTATTTATTATTTTAACATCGCGAATTATTTATCAATTTTGTCGGTTATGTAACCATTGTAAAACAATCTCTTAAGTGTATGTATGTTCGACGCAATTTTCTCAGAAAATACTATTACACAGTTTTTTACTGTCTTTATAGGCACATTTTGTAATAGAATAAAATCTACTGTATCATTTGCGTGAATCAATCTAGCTAAAACTGAAAAAATACTAAAATATTTTCAAAAAAATACTTTGAATCCATCCCAAAACTTTTACCAGCACTCAGTTCGATGAACATTTTAGGACTTTTGTTCCGAACAGTGCCACAACAAAAAATGCCGCAATAATTCTTAACCGTTGCTTTTCTCTTATTTAATTTTAGGTCAAAAATGCTGCTGAAAGTTTTCACAATCATTATTCTATGCGAGCTTGCTGCTTGTGATATTGATCAAAAATCAAAAAAATATACCTCAAAATATGATAACATAAATTTAGATGAAGTTCTACATAACAAACGTTTGCTGGATGCTTATGTTAAATGTTTAATTAGTAAAGGACCATGCACAAATGATGCTGCAGAGTTGAAACGTAAGTTAAAACTATCTTTTGAGCTCCTTTGTAAAGAATTTTTATCATCTTTTCGAATGAAATGTTTATGTTTTTGCCAGAATATTTGATTGACCAATTTTATGTTTTCTCGACGTTTCAATTCATTGTGAATCGCTTGACGCCAAAATTGGAAAAGATACAGTGTAGTATACAGGGTGTCTCAAGCCTTGACGTCAAGCCGAAACGAGGTGATAGATTTGCCTGAAAAAAATTAGAATTTTTTTTTTCATGTTTAGAAATTACGATCTATTAAGTGGAACCTAGAGTTTTGTCGGAATTATGATCATTTTTCGGTTGTGGTTAATTTTTATTAATTTTGTTCATTTAAACTTTGGAACCGTAACCGTGAATAACATTTCTAGAGCCACAAATAAAATATTAACACAATTGCCGCTGGTTTTCAAGAATAAAGACTTTCTGTTGAATTATGAATTATGAAAATGTTTAAAATCGGTCGATTTTGAGAGAGCCATCTTTAATAAAATGTACTATTAGTGTGCTGGCAAAATTCATCAAAAGTTGGCGCATTTAATCAGGATTGTAAAATGGTATAATACTTGAAAACTTTATTATTGAAAAAATTCAGTAAAAAATGAATACCTAAAAAATGACATTATTTTTGTTAGTACATTTTACTCACAATTAGTTCAAATGCTTGCCGTACGCGCAACCTTCAACATGCGAGCGAGAAATGTTTGAAATATTTTTTTAATTTTAATTTTAATTCTGAAAATTATTTAGAATAGATATTTTAGAAAGTTTTATTGTTTAAATGTCAAAATAATATTTTTGTATAACTGCAAAGAAATCAATATGTTGACTAACAATAAGATTTTAAGGAAGGATACAAAATCGTTAGCATTGCCGAAAAATACAAAATATTTCGTATCTTTACTATTGATTTCTATTTTCTGCTATTTACAATTGTTCATCTTGTTTTGAAATAAAACTTTAATTATTATAATAATAATACTTATTATAGGTACATTACCAGATGCTCTAGAAAATGATTGTGCGAGATGTACTGAAAAACAAAAGTCTGGATCTCAATACGTGACGCACTATTTGATCGATAATGAACCAGATATATGGCCCCTTTTAGAAGCTATTTATGATCCTTCTGGAAATTATAGAAAGGAATATCTCGCTAGCAAAAAATATAATGAAACCATTATGGATGAAAAATAGGAACACTTGAATTATAGCAAGAACTAGAAATTATGCACCTAAAATTAAAATAAAAAACAATAATAAATGTAAATAAAAATATTGTAGTCATTTTTAATAATAATCTCCATTATCTATAAGTACTTGTATATAAGTACATAGTTCATATATAAAATTGTAGTTTATTTTAAAATTTCGTTTTGATATGGAATCAATATTTTTTAATGAATTGAGATACACCAGTATAGTTTCAGAAAATCTCTTTTATTAATTATGTTATACATGGAAGAAGTTAACCGGGTAAATAAACGCTTATATTAAAAACTTATCAAACACGCCACTTTGTATTATTACAGTTTCACAGTTTATATATAAAATTGTGGTTTATTTTAATATTTCGTTTTGATATGGAATCAATATTTTTTATAAATTGAGATACACCAGTATAGTTTCAGAAAATCTCTTATTAATTATGTTATACATGAAAGTTAACCGGATAAATGTATGCTTAGTTTTGTGTCAACTAAAAATGAAATAAATATTACACAAATAAAAGTAAAAATTCAATTTTTTGCTGTAAAGTGATATTAACATTATAAAATATTATAGGCTTATAAAAAGTAGTTTAAATAAAAAAAATCATTAAAGTTTTGAGTTAGTACTCTTTAGTGTGCACTGTATACATATTCCGTGCTGTGTTTTGTACTTATCACTGTTGGTGATATAAAATATATTTCTTATGCTGTACGAGTGCCAAAGAAATGTACTACTGTCAATGACAGGTACTGTTTCTCCAGTTCGTGCATTTTTGAACCTGCCCTATATACAGAAAAAATGAACCTCTTCCGGAAGTTTTCACTTTAAAATGAGCAATATTTTTAACATGTTAAGAAAGAATCTAGGCCTAAATGTTTTATTTTATCAATAAAAAGATTTATTTTCATAAACATTTATATAAACTCTAATTCTCATTTACTTGATATTTCATTTTTATCTTTAAACCAATGCATCTAGTTATTTTGAGTACAATGTAAGTGAGTAGGACACTTTTGTTGCATCTAAAGTTTTTGCTAATATAAAAGAAAATCCCATGTTAGAATAATAATTATATTCTTTGAAGGATACATTTTCTTAAAGAAATAAATAAAAAAATATACTGTAGAAAATATGTTCATTAATAAATACTTATTTTTAGCTAATTTTAAGAAGTAATCAAATTCACAGTAGTATCACTTTTGTTCAGTCTGTATTAAAAATTATACAGTAAAATAATAAAAAAAAATAATAAAAAAAACATTAAAAACAAACATATACATATATATGCCAGTGAATTAATATTACCTTAAAATTAACAATGATTATACTTATGTGAATGCCAACTTTTTGTATGTACTTATCTTATCAATATGTCAAATTATGCTCTACCATTGTAAACTGTTTCATCCTCAATATTTTCTTTATATCGCCTCCGAATGCGACTTTCACATTCAGATTCACTGTCTGTGGCTCTGCGTTTCATATTTTTATGGTGTGTTTCATACATATCTTCTTCAAAATTCTGTTCATTTTCATCATCATATTCAGATTCATTATAATCATCATCTGCGAATTCGTCATCTAATTCTATATCAGCAAAGTGATCCTTGAATTCATCTGCAGTTTCTAATGTCTCTTGTTCGACTAATTTGCCTATAATATTTTTTATTGCATTAAAAATTCAAGCATAAAAAGTAAAATATTGGTTCTTACAGCAAAATATATTTGTACAGTATCTAGCTTTTAAAAATGGCTAATTAATAGTGTTCATGTTTCTCAAATGCTCTTAATGTTAAAATATAAACATCGTGCATTATTAAAAAATCAAAAATGCAAGTCTCTAACAGCTAGTAAGTAATTTATACTGATGCATTTGCAGTTGCAAACTGCAAAAACGTGAAATAGTATTCACATAATTATAATTAAAAAGTGGAATTATATTTTAAGACATAAAAGTTGTTTCAATTTTGGCATACCTCAATTTTAATAAATTGATATATCGTCGTAATAAGATCATAAGTGCTCCTAAAAATATGATTATTAATAATATATTTTATATCTATTATTAGAAATTGCCATAAATTAAAAAAAAAGTCTATTAATGAATATTAGAAGATTTACAGTATTTCAAATTAGAAATATACCGGAAAATAATTTCAATTTTTATCGATTTCTTGTATAAATTAATCATATAGAAAAATCAATTACAGAAATGTTTTGATTATTGGATGCTAGTGAAAATTTCATAAAATATTGGAAATAGTAGAAAAACTTTTAGATGATTTCAATCACTGGAGGTGTCGGTTTATCAAAGTGTAGGATTTGCGAAATAATCTGAATATGCATATACATACATGCATAGATATATACATACAGTGTATGTTATTACACATGAAAAAAATATTTATTTTTTCTCACCATTTAATGTAGGAAATATAATATCAGGCAATGGTAGATTGTCTGCATTGTAAGTAGCTACAAGTTTCTTGATAAGCTTAGAAATATCCTCCCGCTTTCTAGTCACAACAATTGTTTCAAACCAGTTTTCTAATCCTCTGATTGGAATAGAAAAATCAGTGATAGGTACCTGGTGAAAATTAATACAAGTCAATGAAAAAATACACACTAACAAAATATTTAAAGATTCTCCAATATGGTGTTCTTTATTAAGAAAGACATTTATATTTATTGAAAAATATATTATATTCATAATTATTAAATAATCTAGAAAATAATAGTATAGGTGTGTCTATAAACTATTATATTTTAAAAAGTAGTAATTGATCGAAAGAAGTTATACAAGCCATAAATGCCTGAATATGTGATAAGAAATAGTCAAACAATTCCACCAAATTTCATTATTTGTTATGAAAAATTCAGTTCTAAATGATAACTATACTCTACCAAAAATAACATTTTTAAATAATGTAATACCTTAAAAAAGTGCTCTACATATTGAAGTACAAATAAACCACAGTCTGTTAAATTATCTTGTTGCGGAACTTTCACACAATGCCCTTTAATAGAGTATTTATCAAAGTCAGTTGTTCCAAATTTTGACTGATGCTCACAGGATAAATAATCTCTTATTACAGAAATAGTACGTTGTCTTGATATTATTGCACCACCAGATAATGAATCAAATATCAATATGCATGGCCTGAAATAATAAATTTCTATATTACTATATTACATAACAATTTGAATATTCATACAAGATCATTATGTTTACATGGAGTCACATGATAAAAAATGGTGTATTGATTGTCTCACGTTAATATAAAAAAAGTTTTTATTTGTAACTATTAAAATCAAATATTTTATATGTTTGATTGATTTCTATCACCATAATTTAAACAAACTCTGCAATAATTGATATAAGGATTATTCAAGACTTGCATATATGTCGACAAAGGACTACTATCGTGCAGTGTTTACACTTTTCAGCGAGGTGCCGTGTTCAGTGTTTTCACTCCGGCAGAATGAACTGCCGTATAGGAAGGGTTAAACAGATAACTATATACTCTATGTCACAATAAGACTCATTATTCCAAGGTCCAATAATTTACATAATTAAATTAATTTTCATAGGATTATAAACGATGTTCATTTAAACCATGAACTCTAATTACCATGTTAAGTTTCCAAAAAAAAATAATTTTCAAAGTGTTCTTTAAACATTTTGAGTTTAATGTTGTGTTGTGTAAATAAATTCAAATTATTAAATTTCCAGAACAAAAATCAATGTTCAGAATTTGAAATTTTCAATTAAATTTCGAACAATATTTTATAAATGAAAATAGTATGATTTTGGACTGACAATCAACTAGTTTTGAAAATCATTGTAAGATGATATAAAAGCATAGATTTGAATATTGAATAGGTGATCAATTCTGATTTTCAGAATCATTAAAAAGAAAGTTTTGAACCAATAATTAAAAAGATTTGTTTTTGTAAATATTTCATACAAGCTAACTTATTTTGTATATTGGCACAGAATTATAACTTAGATAAGAAGTCAATACAAGCTTTTATATACTACATATAAATGACGCACCCAACAGCCTTACTGAACAAAATTCAAAGTTTTAACTTTTTATATATATATATATATATATCAGCATAAGAAGAAAAAGTTAAAACTTAATTTGCTTATGTCGCATGCCAAAACCCAAAACTTACTGTTTAATAGATCCTGATTTATTTGTGCCTAAATCTAAGTAGTTTTGGTTAGATTCACTATTATTACTGTCATTTTCATTGTCATATAAATTGCGAAAACCACCTGTTGGAAATGCATATTCAACATCACTTGTAAATCCCGAAGACCTCAAATGATCACCTATAAATTCAGATAATTTTTGAGCAAAAGAAAAATAACAATAATGTAAAAATTATGTATTTACCTTCTCTTTTATTTATATTGTTAGTATTTTTTTCACTCGTCAATTGTCTGTGTGTTAGCCCAGGAAAGCATACTATTGCTAGATACCAATGCTGATTCTCATTAATGGGAATAATAATAAAGTCTTTTTCAAATATATTTACATTTTTAGTCCAATTTTTGACTCGGTTATAATGTTGTTGAGCACAAAAATAATCCATGTCAGAATTATCATATCTGCCATAATTTATAATATAAATATTATAATTTTACTTAATAAAAAAGCATTTTATTTATTTTAGACAATAGCAATATAGTTTACATATTAATTGTAGTTTAAATTAGTACACCTACTACCCGTTTTACCCAGACGATATGTTCCAAAAAAAAGTTACTCAAAAAATTCACTTTTACATGAAAAAACAGTGCTAAACAAAAATTGCTATAAAAAAGCCCTTTTTGAAAGATTTTAATATGATGAATAACAATTACATTCGAAACGAAAAATAAATATTTATATATTTAATATTAAACACATTTAATAAATTATAAGAATATTAATTTATTTCAACAATAAAATAAATAAAATATCTTTATATTGCATTATCTTTTTAAATATAAATTCAAATTGGTTTGTAAAGATATAAACTTCCTTTTAGTCTCTAGTTTTTCATTTTCATCATTTGCCATTGTCGAATTATAATTTTCTTTATAAATTATAGATTTTGTAAAATATGATTCTGTGTTTTGCTCACCTTAAATAAATTTACACTATCAATTATATATGAACAACAACAGTTTAAAAACAATGATGCTCTTTGTTTTAGTATTTCAAACAAACCAGCTATACATAAAATTTAGTTTTGATCATGAAACTGGGAGTGCTCGTTTCATCTACACATTTCCATCAGAGACATAGATTACTAAGAATTCATAACTGACATTATGTAGTGTTGTATTTTGACGGTAAAATAATAAAAACGTTATTGTAAATATAAGCAAATTATAATTTACCGTTTATAATTTTGTGTAAATGCATAATTAATAAATTTTGTTAAAAGAGGTTATTTGCAAAAACCATGTGAGAACCGTGTAAAATGGGGATAGGTGTATGCAAAATGTACATATTTATTTTCGATAAAACAATATGTTCAAATCAAATATATATATATATATATATATATATATATATATATATTTATATATGTACCTGCTCATATTATCAACTTTTGAAGATAATCTCGTGTAAAAGAATGTACTGAAAACATGAATCTTATTCCTCATTTCTTCTGAAAGTATTTCATTGCAAAGATATTTTAGATAAAAATCTATTATAACGTCATTCAAGTACTTGTCTTGCTCCAGACTTCCATAATCTTCAGTATTAATAGGAATCCCACCTTTTCCAGGAGGATAAATTAAAATTTGGCGTATCTCACTATTCCTGTAATAAAAAAACTTTAAATTTTCACTCCTAGTAAAACTGAATAATGACAGCAGTACTGCTAATTACTTTTGTTCTCTCTTTAATTTCTTAAGAAAAATATATCAAAATTCAATGCAGCCTTTTTTTTAAAAAAAAAAAAACTAATAATTATCTTTTTATCACTCAGAAGTGTTCCTCATATTCACTAATACATTTTATTAACTTCCCGTAGGGCAAGTTATAGTAATCGCAAAAAAATCTAAAATGAAAATTTTTATATATCTTTACGTTTCAAACCTTCTGAACATTTTGGCATATATTAGAAAAAATGAATGTATGTGTGTGTGTATGTATGTATGTGTGTGTGTGTGTATGTATGTGTGCGGAACTGCGGATACAAATTTCGTCGAATATTTTGAGAACACGTGTGAAGCATTTTGAATAATTCAAAAAAAAACATTCGATTCGTATTGATAAGGAGACGTGCTGATTAGTTTTTGGCGAAGGCAGGTCTAGCCGTTCCGAAGATACGGGGCAAAAAGTGCCAAAAACGGTAACTCATTTTTAGGAGAACGGAGCGTCCGATTTTAATAATTGAAAAAACATTTTACTTGTATTGACGAAGTGAACAACTGGTGAAATTTTGGGGAAGGCAGGTTTAGCGGTTATAGACTCTCAATAAAAATAAGTTGAAAAATTGCAATTTAGCAGTCAAAAATGTTTATTGGACATATGTACATCAAATTTTCAGATATTTTATAGAGATTTTAACTATGTGTACCAATTTTGCGTAAACTTTTTTTGGGTTCCGTATCAAGATTTTTAATTTTAAGTTTCACGTATATGGTTCAAATAAATGTCCTCAACATTTTCAACAGTATGGAATAACTGATTTGAATAATTTAAAAAAAAACATTTGATTTGTATTGATAAGGAAACGTGCTGATTAGTTTTTGGCGGAGGCAGGTCAAGCCGTTTCGAAGATACGGGGCAAAAAGAACCAAAAATCTTAATTCAGTTTTTAGAGAACGAAGCGTCCGATTTGAATAATTCAAGAAACATTCTATTTGTATTGATTAAACAAAGAACTTAAAATTTTTGAAAAGGCAGGTCTAACGGTTATGGGCTCTCAATATTTTTTTTTTTAATTGTAATTTGGCGGTAAAAATATTCACTAGACATATGCACATCAAATTATCAGATATTTTATAGAGATTTTAATAATGTGTACACATTTTGTGTCAATTTTTTTGGGTTCCGTACCAAGATTTTTAATTTTGAAGTTTATGTATATGGTTGAGGATATGGTCAAACAAATGACCTCGACATTTTCGACTCGACAGTATGGAATAATCGATTGGTATTATTGAACAAACATTCAGTACTCGATCGCGAGGCGTTTTTGCAAAAAGCACATTCTGCCGTTTTCCGCAGGTATGGAGCGCGAGAAGAACAGATCATCCGATTAGATTAATTCAAAAAACCTTTTGCTTTAAAACTAGTTTAACAAAATATTTCGTCGTTTTGAAAATTTTCAAAAAAAAAAAAAAATTAAATTCTCAGAAAACTCATTTTTGAAATTTTTCATCATTTTGAAAAAAATATCTAAATTTCAAAGAATTTGAAAAACTTCTAAATTTAAATAAAAACGATTTCTTATAAAAATTTGAGAATATTTCGAGATTTTCAAAAAAAAATCGGACATTTTCAAAGATTTCCAAATTCTCAAAAATTTAAAAAATCAATTTTTTTTTAAATTTCAAAAATATAAAAAAATCAAATTTAACATTAATTACACATAAGTTGTTCGTAAAATACGCTCGTCGCACATATAAATTTACAGTATGTATTTATAATAATCTATTTGAAATTATTTAAAACAATTATTGATTATTTTCATTCCTCTAATTTTTAATCACGGTACAGGAAGTTTCAGCAATTTGCCTTAAGGCACGATGCCATGCGCCCCACTAGTTTTTATTATCATTTAATAAAAATACTTATCTATTTCTAATATCAAATGATAATCATATAAATTTTCTAAAAACTATATAACTTTTATATACAAAGATTTATTTAATCATTTAACTACTTGATTTTTACACCCAGCACAAAATAAAGTTCTTTTTGTCAAACTAGCATAATTATACAGTGTATGCGATACTCTATGCGGTAACTTCAGGCAAGTTGCATATAATACAATACACAAAAAAAATCCCACTTAATAAACAAAAACTGAATTTTAGCAAGAGTTTTATAATTTCAAAAATTTCTAAAAATCAATCGTACCTAATAATTGATTAAAAAAAATAAAATGATTGACTTCTGTTCAAAATTAAATGCCAATTACAATCAAGATTTGGTAAATAGTTTTGTAAATTTAAAAAACTGAATGAGATACATATCATGAACTGTTTACAGAAATATTTACAGATTTTGGTTTTGTCCAAAAGGTTTTTGGTTAATTAAGAAAATAAACAAATGACATAACCATTTAGAAACATCTCCATCAATTTATTCACCAGGCTAAAAATTTACTTCACTTATTAAAAAGGAGTGTCATACATTACCTCGTGCTATTATAATAGGCAAAAACTTATTGATTATTACGACAGAAGATATGCAAACTTTCTATATATATAGAAAGCACACGGTTATAGCACACTATAACCGAAGTAGACTATTCAAAAATGTTTAAAGTTAAAGTTTACCACGCAACTTTTTTACACAAATTTAAGATGTAAATAATAATTCACATCACATAAATACTAGTGCAGGCATTTAAAGCTTTACACATTTCTTCATTGAAATAATGGTGTAAAAGTAACAACAAGCTAGTTTAAAAAAAAAAAAACAATACAATTCTGATTTACATTGTGCAAATTTTTGAAGATTTGGAAATAAGCAGTAGAAATAACCAAAACATATAATTTTTTTTTTTGGTTTTTTCAACTTACAATTCTGATTCACGTTGGCTAATTTTTGTCAAAATTTCATCTGCTTCTCGAGCTGACAATTCATCTAAAATAGTTTGTGGTTTTCCGTAATATTTAGAAATTTTCTCTTTAAATTTCTCTGTAAATCCTGAAGGTAGAAGTGCTATTCTTTTATATATTTCTTCACTAGCACAACTATCAAAATAAATACCTAGAAATACACTTTTAAAAGATTTGCTACAATATAGTAATAAATAATTATTTCAATAAATCTTACCAGATCCTGGGTTTGTCATACAAAGCTTTTTCCGAACATATCGAGCACACGATGGTAAAGTATATATAAAAATAACTGGTGAAATATCACCAAAATGTATTAATATTTTAACTATTTCCCTATGCTCAATGTGCAAAACTTCCTTTGCTAATGAATCATTAATTACTGGAGCTTCTATACAAATCCCTTTTGGAGTGAATGTTACCTAAAACAAAATTGATTTCTAATTAACATTTTACTTATCGAGAAATACAATCAACTTACTTTTTCTGTAGGAGTAAATTTATGTGAACCAATTCTAATAGTTCGACACTCTAAAGACGTAGACTCGTCAGAAGAAACATCAATAGTTACACGTTTGGAAGCTGAAATTTGTTTTTGAAAAAAAAAGTAATATAGTGAAAAAATATTATAACTCTTCTGTCGTATTGAATTACCATCTTCATTTAAATCTTCATAATATTGTGAATTATTCATCGTTATGCGATAACCAGATTTATTTACTCTAAACAGTTTACAAATGCACAATAAATAAGTCAGAAATGGCTATGGAAAATGTAAATATATAGGTTATATTTCAAGCAAAACGCATAGTATTGCCAGAGTGGAAAAATATAAACAAAAACCGACAACTTACGAAACAAAAAGAGCACAGTTGTCATAAACAGTTATCAGATAAATAGACAGTTATGACAGATGACAGTTATGCCCAAAGATAAATCACATAAAGTAGTTTGGACCCATTTGGACGCATTGGACGGTTTGAACTCTTCTTTTATCTATGGTTTGGACTTAGTCATATGTTTACTTATCTTTGGACATAGTTTTTTTTTATTTTTTATTATTTTAATAGTTTTTACAACTGTCCTGAAACGAACAACAAGTAAAATATTTGACATGAAACTGAAGGCGTTGGCAAAATACAAATCATCTGACCATTGCCAGTGATTTGTCGGAGGTCTTATCTATTATTGATTAATGCAGAAGAAATTTTCTTTTTAATCGGGTCCTGGTAGAGTTGTTCTGAAGTTTTCTGGCGAGCAAGTTCGAGTAATCAGCTAGGCGATTTCTATATTTGTGGGAGTAAGCGATTATTTCATCCTTAACTGTGCTAGTGCCTATGTCCTTTTGTATTAACCAATTTGGAACATACTTTGGTGCTTTCAAAATTTCTTTTAATAACTTGTTTTGAAATCTTTATAGCTGTATGCCGTATGTCCAATTAGGTTTAATTATGGCTTTATAGAGGTAAATTTTATTATGGTGTAGAGTCAATAATATCTTATTCTGGTTTCTTCAAGCTGCTTCCTCTTTTTCTTAATGTGTTCTTTCCAGGTTAGTCTCTTATCCAGGTGTAAATCTAGATATTTGACTGTATCCGTTTGATCTATAATTTCGTCATTAAGTCTTACTGCAGGACAAGTTCCTTTGCAAAGAGTGAAAGTGATGTCTTTTGACTTGCTGCTGTTAACTTTATCTATGAACATTATCTATGGACTTAGTAGTAGTTCAGTTCATAGTTTATGTTTATTTATCTGTGACTACGACTAAATCATACGACTCTTCTTTTATCTATGCGACTCGTGTACGATGACGAAAACGATATGTCAAAAACAGTCAAATTTATTATCGATATGAATTAAATCGATTAAATATAATCGAACGTATGTTTTTTAAAGAAAACTTCACACGGTTGTTATCATAGAAATTGCTGGAATATATGTTGTTATTTGTTTCTCGTTAGCAAAAGTAAATTAAACGTGATTGCATATTGTTAAAGGTAATTGATTAAGATAGTAATAGGCATTATATATTATAATATTAAATAATGTTTAAATAAATGTATTTTACAAGTCGTCTTTTTTAATGTAATTTTTCAACTTCTTTATTTGTTAACCTGTATCGGCTTTTTTACAGTATCAGTAATGAGTTCGGATCCAGAAAGATTTGATGGTATGCTCCTGGCAATAGCAGAGCAACATGAAGGAGGAGTTCAAGAATTACTAAAAACCATTGCTAGTTTCTTGTGTCGTAAAACAGATTTCTTTGTCGGCGCTGAATCCGGCGTTTGGGAGAAGCTGGTCATGGATATTTTTAAGGCTGAAGAAAAGAAAGCTCGAGCAGTGCATGATAAAAAGAAAGCAGAAAAGGAAAAATCTGAAATAAGGCGTGCAGCACATGAAAAACAGCAAGTTGTGGAACAAAACTCGTCGGCTCAAATTACAGAACTTACAGAGGAAGAAGCCGATAGTCTACAGAAGGAGCTGAGTAATAAAAAGTCTCAAAAAGAACCAGTTAAAGTATCAAAACCTATTGAACAAAGTGAGGTTGATGAGGAAACAGAGAAAAGCGAAGTAGGGAAATTGAAGCCCAATCTAGGAAATGGCTGTGACTTAGAAAATTACAGTTGGACTCAAACTTTATCTGATATTGAATTGCGTGTTCCATTAGATGTATCTTTCTATGTTAAACCAAGGGATGTTGTTGTCACTTTCAGTAAACATAAACTGACAGTTGGAATTCGAAATAAGGATCCGATTATTAATGGCACTCTTGATGCAGAGATCAAAGTTGAAGAATCTTCATGGGTTATACAAGATGGAAAAATCTTATTGATATCTTTAGAGAAGATCAATAAAATGAATTGGTGGAAAAGATTAGTTGATACAGATCCTGAAATAAGCACTAGAAAAATAAATCCGGAGCCCTCAAAGTTATCTGATTTGGATGGCGAGACAAGAAGTTTAGTAGAGAAAATGATGTATGATCAAAGACAAAAGGAATTAGGTTTGCCTACAAGTGAAGACCAGAAAAAACAAGAGATGATGAGGAAGTTTATGGAGCAACATCCTGAAATGGATTTTTCTAAATGCAAATTTTCTACGTAGGACTAATGTTTGCTTACGTACACGTTTTAAACAAACTTGCTGTATTATATGCATACTTTGTTGCATACATTCATGCTTATTTATATATTATAACACACACAAAGATTATATATATATATATATATATATATATATATATATATACAAAGCTTGAATTAATGTTATGTTTTTCACATTATTTGTTATGACATTGACCTCAGATTTGTATTGAAAATATATTCATATTGATTCAATTCAAATTGTTATTCTTATTAATTGGCCTTTGTTGATTTAAAGTCATTCTTTGCTTATTTATTATATTAAATATTTATATGCTGTATTTAACCCGTTTATGTATAACATATAATAAGTTATCCACAGTGATTATCTTCAATTTGTCTGATTACAATTACTTTTTTTAAATTCGAAAGCTTTATCCTTTAGTAGTAATGTAGGACATAAACTATTTACTAGATTTGTTTTTGTTGACCCACTTGATTCTTTTAAAATCATATATATATATATATATATATATATATATATATATATATATATATATATATATATATTACACACAAATACCTTTGTATTTTTTAATTGTTATTTATGAGTAGCATAAGTTAACATAATAATTAATACCGACCTACCGTATATTATTTATTAGCCTAACTGCAAATTACACAATTCTACTCGGTGCTTACTGCCAGTTGTTATAATTGAAAAAAAACCTATATTTTTTATGCATCTCGAATACAATAAATAATTGGGACAGATAATAAATAATAAATTTTCCCACAAGAAATCCAACATGAATCTGAATCCAACTGCCTTCTTAGGGGAATGCGATGAGCGGTGACCATAGGCGGTGACAGTAATAGATAAGAATAAGAGGCAGTGTTTATCTATGGTGTTGCTCATGCATTATTAACGGGAGAGAAACGGTTGACAAGAAGCGGCTCGTCGATTAAACGACAATCACACTCGTTCGTATTCACATTTTAATCCAATATTTTTGTTTTGACGTGTATAGTTTGCAAATAAATGATAAAACAGAATGGCATTCTTGTGTCCTGTAAGGATTCGAAGAGGAAAGAAAAAGAAATGTAATTGTTTATTACATTATTTAATTTTTATAAATTTATTATAACATGTTTTTAAATTTTAGCTTTAAATAATGACGTCGAGAAGGAGTTGAATAGGCCTTCAAATGGATTAAGTCCAGGTATTGGACGGATAACTGGATCTTCTAGTGTAGAAACTTTAGTGCGAGTAGGAATCGAGAAGGAACATGGTTTAAGTCCCGATTCTAAAATGGTTGTTCTTCACAATTTTACACCTTGTGTAGATGATGAGTTAGAAGTACAAAGGGGACAAATTGTTAATGTTTTATACCGAGAGAATGACTGGGTTTATGTTATTGGTCATGATTCTCAACAGGAAGGCTTTATACCACATTCATATTGTGCCCCATATAGCAATCAAATTGCTGATTTAGCTGTCAAGAAAAAGTTACCAAGAGATTCTTCGGTTGATCCTTTGGCCTCTGATTTTTCAATGGAAGGATTAAATGACACATCTGAAGAAATGGGCGACAATATAGTGGGTTTGCAAAGTTCATATTCACGGGCTAGTTTAGCTTCAGAACCAGACTTTGTTCCATTCAGTAAGGATCCTTCTGGCCGTTTTATAGTTTTGTACACATTTATTGCTCGAGATGAAAATGATGTGTCTGTGGAAAGAGGTGAATTTGTTACTGTATTAAACAGAGAAGATCCGGATTGGTTTTGGATTGTGAGAAGTGATGGACAGGAGGGTTTCATACCATCTGGATTTGTTTATCCGGCTGATATTATTCAAGGACATATAAATGTTGTTGACAATCAACAAATATCTTGCAATACTGATAATGCCATTGTGCAACAAATAACTAATCTCAATAGTGATGACTTGAGATATCATGGAACAGAACTTGTCATGCTTTACGATTACAAGGTATGCATATGAAATATTTATTATGAAATATAACAAAAGCTATGGAATATTGCATAGATAACACATTTTTATTGATCTTTTATATGGCCCATTTTTATACAATTTATTTTATTTTCTCATTGCAATGTTATAATAATAAATATATCTAGTTTAAACAATAAATTAAAGCCGAATTTTGTTGAGCAATTTAAATGCACAACAAAATGTTACATGAAAAATATGTGTAGTCATTAAAAAATAACCTTATATATTTCTTCAAGATATCAAATATTTTTGATATCTGTAATCTTACATGACACCGTTATTGTTGAAAATTGAATAAAAATTGAATTTCATATTTTTTTTATCTATGAAAACATGTAAAAAATTGCATTTGCAGATTAACTTATTTTATACATTTCTTCACCTATTTAAATTCATTCACTTTAATTTTTTTTAGGCTCAAGCTCCTGATGACTTATCTGTTAGACGTGGAGATTGGATATATGCTGATCTTAATAATCAAACTGTCGATGGTTGGCTTTGGGCATTTGCCCCAAAAACAAGAAAATATGGCTTTATTCCTAAAGCATATGCACGACATCCTGCTATGACAAGTTTATAACTACAAGACTGCTTTTTATGTGTATATATATATATATATATATATATATATATATATATGTCCCAGAGCTTGATGTCAAGCTGAAGCAGGATGATAGTATGACTGCCCTGAAAAAAATTCTTGCATTGTTGGAATTTATGAGCTTAAGCAATCTAGAGCTTTGATGAAATTATGACCATTTTTCAGTTATTGTGTTCAACTTTCATTAATTTTGTTTAAACTTTGGAACCGTAATCATGAATAACACTTCTAGGGCCATAGTAAAAAACAATACCACAATTGTTTCAAGTTTTCAAGAATCAAGACTTTTTGTTGAACCATGAATTTGCATTTTTTTCAAATCGGTCGACCTTGAGATTATTTTTTCAAAACATTACCCTGTTTTGGCTTGAGGTCAAGTTATGAGATACTCAGTGTGTATGTATGTATGTGTGTATATATATATATATATATATATATAATATTCTGTGGTGCATCTCTTAATGTACTTAGTTTATTTGAAACCATGTTTATTATCAGAAAAATTCTTTATGCAAAAAGTGCTCTTCCATAGTCATGCGTATTAACAAAATAATTAATTTTGTAGTAAGAATAATGTCTGTTTAACATAAAACATATTAAACATGTAATTAAGAAATTTAAAATGAAAATATTTATAATATATTTATGAAGTAAGGGTAATTCAGTTATGCCCTTTTAGCTCCTAAATTCTTGAAGAAACTATTAATAGTTGTTTAATTTCTCACTTTTTTAAGAAATACCAAAAATGATGAGTAAAATGAATCACATTTATAAATTGCATTTCAGTCCATTTGACTTGAAAATTCAGATGGCACTAGAAATTGCCTAATTTGTTTTTTCTCCTTGCTTATTGCAAAATTGCTGTTTGTTGATTACCATACAAAATTCCTTTGTTTACTAATTATCTTCCAAAATCTTTGGGTAGGAAGATGCATTACTGACCGGCATATTATCCTATTTCTCAGCAGTAGTAAAAATTGCCAAGCACCACTCATTGAATAAAATTTAGGTTACATAGGCTCTGATTAGGCTAAACAGGCAATTTATTTTACTGCAAATGAGAACGACAAAGTTCATTGTGTAGTATGTTCATACCAAAAAAAAGTTGCACAAAAAATTTATTGTGAAACATACCATCGTTTTCACAAGCATAAAAAACATCACTGGTTCTTATATTAAACATGTTAATTGTTTTCTAAGCACCATATTAGTAATTAAACTATCGAATTTCCGTCCTGCATTGTTAAATATTTTATAATGTTAATTAGGGATTTCTAAAAAAAAAACTGGTCTAGATAACTAATTAATGAATAATTGCATAATAATACTGGGAAAGTATTTTAATAATTAACTTACAAGATTAATAGCATGTATAGCGATATTGTAGTTTATTCATATACAAAGATTTTTCCACTATTTTTTTTTATTGAGAAAAATATTGAACAGCTCCTAGTTTTACGCTTGTTAAGATTTGTGTACTTGAAACTATTCATTTTAAAATAACTGTGACAATCTCATATTATATTATTCACATATTTGTATGCTAATATAGATCTTATATATTATATTCATTTTTACAAAGATGCTTCTTTAGAAACAGATTTTTTTTCAAACAGATTTTTTAATTGTCTTTGAACATTTTTCAAATTTTCTTCTTTAATTGTAACAGGTAGTCCACATTCTTTCTGATCCTTCATGATTTGTTCCATAATAGAAATTTTTCTTTTTAGAAAGCCTTCTTGCTCTGCTTTTAATAAGTTTTCATAGGCTGCCAATCTTTTAGCTTTCAACTCATCACAATATATATTAGTTAGTTTTTGCAATGATTCTTTCCTCGTTATCCAGTGAAAATGACTATATAATTAGGAAGGATGAATTTCAATCATAACTGAATTTTAATAATTACACAATGTATTATCATCTTGCCATTTCATAAGTAATTGTATTTTTATATAAATCATATTAAATATTGATAGAAACATAATGTGCAAGGTATTCATAATGAATTAGAAATGTTGGTAATATTTTCTTTTACTTATATGTATGTGTAGAATATTTAATGAAAGAGGACAATAAGTATAATAAGGTATGAGATGGAAGAACATGTAAATAATAATCTATTTATATATATATATATATATATATATATATATATTTATATGTATGTATGTATGTATTAGGGTGGCCCTTAATAGAGACATTTTCGAATTTCCTTGCTCCCAAGGGCTCCAATAGTTCCAAGTTGATAAAAAACAATTCTCTGAAAGTTTTAGCTCTTAATATTGTCTTTAAGATAGTGCGCAATTCAATCAAAATTTTGTATGGAAATAGCACGAAAAATTTTTCAAAAATTTTAAAAATGTTCTTTTATATAATTTAGAGAACAAATGAATGAGGTCTATTCAAAATTTGTCGCTAAGTTATACCTAAAAATTTTTTTTTTTTAATTTCCAAAATTTTTTCCATGCTATTTCCATACAAAGTTTGATTGAATTGCGCTCTATCAAAAAGACAATATTAAGAGCTAAAACTTTCAGGGAATTGTTTTTTATCAATTTGGAACCATTTGAGCCATTGGGAGCAAGAAAATTCGAAAATATCCATATTAAGGACCACCCTAATATATATATAATATGTGTGTGTGTGTGTAAGTATAGCTGATAAATACTGACTCTAGTTTATTGGAGTTTTAGTTGATATTTTAGCATAATTTATGCAGATATTTTTAACACAATCATAATTATGAAAGTATCAGTTTACTAAAACAATATCAAGATTTTATAGTAGGATATAGTATTTATGAATACCTAGGAGGCACTCATATAATTGATATTCATGAAGTTGTATGGAATAAATTTCACGAACTTTATCAAGGTTATACAGAGATATAATTAAGTATTTCTACTATTTTAGATATCCCATACTTACATTTGATCAAACATTATGTGAAACAAAATTAATCTTAGTTCTATTAATGATCTACATTAGTCTCTATTCCAACATTATTAAAAAGGCAAATAATAGTTTCCCTAACCTTTGAGATAAATAAAAATCAAATATTGAATTATCTTTCAATATTCAATCAACTTTCACATGAAAGATCTTTGCCAATCAAATTTAGTTTCAAAAGTGTACTTTCATGGAAATAAATATATTATGAATCAAATAGAAGAAATTAAAGCATATAATTGAGTACTTACTTTGGTGGTGGTTTATATACAATATTCAATTTTTCTAATATCCACTCAAATCTTTTGTAGTCCCATCTCCTAAGGTATTTCAAAAATTTCTTACGTTTATCAATTAATTCTTTAAGTAAAGCCTGAAATAATTTATTCTGTTTAATTGTTAAGAACTATAATTATAACATGTGAGATTTAAATGTTATACCCGGCATTTGCCATCATGCGGATTTTCCTTCATTCTATCTTGTAAACAACGAATTCTTGCTGTCATGTCTGCAACTAATAAACATAATTTGTAATAAAAGCATAATATAATTAAATTAATTTAAAAAGATTGGGACATAAATTTTGATTTTTTTTTTTTAAATCAATAGTATTCCTCTCAATTTAACTTAATTTTATTTCACCTAAGACATAACTTTTACTTAATTTTTATATCTGATTATAATTTTAGTAAACAAACTTTTTTTTGACAATTATATAATATAGAAAATAAACTATTGCTTTTATTGAAAATTCATTACTATCCTTTATACAATCATTCCATCAAAAGTCAAAACAAAAGCATTTTAAGCCCCGGTTTCCTGATTAGTGCATGCGGGACAGTTTGTTACCTAGCAACGATATGATAAATCATAATTTACGATCTTGCCTGACATATTTTACAATCTTGCCAGCCAGATTTCCCGTTAAGCTCTCTACTCACAACTAGTGTTAGAAGTATCGAGGCAAAAGATCGATATTGAGTACTTTGAAAAGTATCTAATCAAAATATCGATGCCAAAAAAATATCGTGGCGAAAGTATCGATAGTACTCAATATCGAATTTTGAGTACTTTTCATAAAAATCAAACATAAGTGCAAGAAAGATCTTTAAATATTATATCACAATATTAGAATGAATTCTATTGCTTGTAATCTGATGTGTTAAATCAGAATCATTTTCAATATTGTAAAATTTTAACAGTAATTTTTCAATACTAATTTCTAATTCTATAATTTTTCAAATAAAAAAAGACAAGTTATAATAGTTGATTATTTTTGATTAAAACAATATAATAGTCTGATACTATATTCAAAAAGCAATACTTTTTAAGTATTTTTAAGCACAATCATATTTTTAATATTTTTCAGTGCAAACAATTGCCACAAGAACCAAATTAATTTATTATTTCCTAAAAGTTTTTTGCCCACTATACTAAGGAAAGTATTCTTTAGTTTTGTTGTCATTCATTCAGAAAGGGTCAGTTGAAATCCGATTCCTAAAATATGTTCATAATGTGCACAAACTGATAACGAGACATTTTAAGATTCACGTACCACAAAGAAAATATTGCTCTTCTGTTCTTTTTTAAATTGTTTATTTAATTTTTAATTTACAAGTACTTTACTTCAACTTACAATTCACATACTTTTAGAAAGAAAAATAATAACGCATTGAAATCGATGAGTATTATTATTTGAAATAATTATATTTCGATTCTTTTTTACGCAAAATACTAATATATTGAAATTGATGAATATTATTATTTGAAATAATTATATTTCGATTCTTTTTTAAGCAAAATACTAATATATTGAAATTGATGAATATTATTATTTGTAATAATTATATTTCGATTCTTTTTTACGCAAAATACTAATATATTGAAATTGATGAATATTATTATTTGAAATAATCATACTTCGATTGTTGAATATGTTTTTATAAAACATTTTGGTACTTTAAAAAGGCGTTTCATTTTACAAAAGAGTAATAAATAAACATCTTTATTTATTAGTGTGGTCATATCCATTTTGGGTTTTTGAGCAATAAATTCTGAGACTAATGACCCTTCGTGATCATTTTTTGACACTTCTCTGAACAATTATGACCACCTAGAGAGACTATTGCATTGCATTTGGCAAAATGGTTGGTTTTCATAGTTGGTCGATAAGTGGGGTTTATAGATTACGCTGTCGATTCTTTTTGAGTACTATCGACGTAAAAGATCGATATTGGCAAATATATCGAGCTAAAAAATCGATACCAAAAGTACTCACTATCGACCGCAAAGTATCGATATTTACTCAGTACTCGATATTTCGTTCTAACACTATTCACAACAGCAGTATCTTTAACATAATTTCTGTCTATAACCGTTGCCTAGTAACGTTGGAAACTGATTTCTTAACAACTTCTGACCTCAAAAATTTCTTAACAACTTCTGACCTCAAAAATTTCTGCCGTATTTTACGAATAGAACATGTCCTATTGGGCAATAGATGAATTGTTTTGTGGCCGATACTTTCTGTGTCCAATGAGAAAGCTGTATTTTGTCACGTAAATATCAATGTGTACTTGATTCATGTACTTTGCAAGCATTCAGTTTTTATTTTATCGAATAGCTATTGTGTATATATAGCAATGTAAAAAAACGATTAGATTTTGGGAAACGCAGATCAGTAATTTTAAAATATTCACATTTCCAAAAAAAATCAAATATGGATTTTTTTCAAATTTTCGTAATTTTATCTGAAATATCAATTGAGTACATTTTATGTACTTATATTTTAGAAAATGCCTACTTACTCCTTGTTTCTCGGGAACTCTCATCATATTTATGCCTCCGAACCCTGTCTTTCATATTTCTCTAGTTAGTTCACATGTAAGGCGTCGGCGGCTTTTTCCTATTGAGAACATATCTAAATATAGCAATGTAAAAAAACGATTAGATTTTGGGAAACGCAGATCAGTAATTTTAAAATATTCACATTTCCAAAAAAATCAAATATGGATTTTTTTCAAATTTTCGTAATTTTATCTGAAATATCAATTGAGTACATTTTATGTACTTATATTTTAGAAAATGCCTACTTACTCCTTGTTTCTCGGGAACTCTCATCATATTTATGCCTCCGAACCCTGTCTTTCATATTTTCTCTAGTTAGTTCACATGTAAGGCGTCGGCGGCTTTTTCCTATTGAGAACATATCTAAAACCGACTCCTCCACACTATATTGGAAACATATATATATGTATATATATAAAATAAAATATGTTGTTGCTTATGCAATAAATTTAATATGAGTATATACTTGCTAACTATATCTGAATCTTTAAATTCAAGTGGCAATTTTTTTGAATTTGGGTACATTACAGGCTCTACATCGCCACTTTTTCTAGGATCAATGCACGGTATTTTCTCGGGTCTAACCCACTTAATTTTTAAATCACTTTTAAACGTTCTCGTACTGGGTATAAAACGTTTGATTAGGGAGACATTTCCTTGGCAGGCAAATCTATATATTGTGTTCATAGCTCAAACTTTAACTCAATGTCTATTAGTATTTAAAGATTGTATTTGTGTTAAGATAACCTAAAAAATAATAATTTTGATAGCACATAAATGACACATGACAGCATGACCACACTGAAGAAAGCAAAGCAAACGCACAAGTCACCAACCATGAAACAACCCACCAATCCTAAATGATTTGAGAAGTTTGTTCAGTTTGGCACCATGACATATTAATGACATTTGCATTGTTAGATGACTCTCAGGTCTGTTTTTTCGGAAAGATTTAAATCAAAATCCGTTTGTTTTAACATTAATATGCATTTATATAACCATCATTATTATAATACTTAATATGAGTTATACTCCAATCCATGTGCTTTGTAAATTTATTTTTTATTATTATATTAACAACATTCAGAACTTAAACAGTGCTTAAACAGAGTTTATAAAGCAATGACAAAATACCATTGTAATATGATACTTTTACAGTTAGTTGTACATATGTTGACACTTTGTGATAAATATTTCTTAAGAAAGTGAATCATTTATATTCTAGACACACAACTGAAAATTAAAAATTTGTTTATTTCTTTTGTTCGCTGTTTTGTGATTAAAAAATATATATTACCATAGTGAGCATGCTTATATAAGCATATATATATATATATATATATATATATCATTATAGATATATATATATATCTATGATGGTGAGCATCTTTATATCATAGACTTAATATAAAGCAAAACAAGACCTGTACTAATTGTAAGCAACAAGCAACAACATATATCAAATATATATATATATATATATATATATATATATATATATATATATATATATATATATATATATAGAATTTTGTGATATGAGTGTAGAACCTCGATTATCCGGACCTCGGTTATACGGATTGTGATTATCCGGACTACTAACCACGACTAATTTATATGCATGTACATACCTACAATTCGAATTTTGCAAGATTAATCCTGCAGTATAGTATATGTATGTATGTAATCTAAGAAAATATATATGTACATACATAATTTTGAATTTCTTAATAAACATTATTTTTGTTGATATCTATGTAGGTATTTGTTATTTTAAAAATACACAACATTATTCTTCATACTTTCAATTATCTGCCTGTCGACAACAATTAGTCCGGTTAATCGAGATTCTACTGATAAATATATATATAAATATATAAATAAATATATATATATATATATATATATATATATATATATATATGCATGTATGTATGTGTAAACATTCGATACAAAGTATGCATTCATATTTATAGTTATATATTTGTACTATATTTACAAGCGCATATAAAGTTATATTTCATATATACTATTGAATATATACATATTGATATATCAAATAAAATTTTATTTTATTGTTTTTAGTTAAGTATAAATGTAGTGTTAGAGCTCAGTAAGAGTGAGAGTTCATTGTTCTTAAGTGCTCGTCATCAAGGTGATGAAAACGAAAAAGAGTTGAGAGAAAGAGTAGAGAGTCCACAGAAGAGGAGGTATTTTCAGTGAAAGGAGTGCTGAGACAATAACTAGGTATATTCATAATACTTTATAAAGTTTTGCATTCTTGATTTAGTTCTTCTTCTGATAAAAAGAAGGGCACCATCAATTGAAACAAATCATATACTTCACATTCATCTTCATTTCATGTATATGTACTACTTCTAACGGCTCATCAGCTGAGGTTTTCAATAAAATCTGTATATAAATTGAACATGTATATATATATATATATATATATATATATATATATATATATATGATTGAATTCTTGGAGGGCGTAACATCAAGTAAAAAATATTGAAGTAGAGATTTTTGCAACATATTTATGGATTCTACTCTTTATTTAGTTAAAATTAATTTTTTTTTATCCCAACATTAAAAATACAAATAACACATATAAGCAGTTATTTTTATAAGGTTTAACAAAATGATTTTCACTTTACTTTCGAATTGTAATAAATATTAAAATTTTATACTTAAATATATATTTCAACCATTATTTTTTACTAGAGAAAATATGTGTACGGCTGACACAAATTAAAATAAAGTTATTATACTATATAAAAACTATAGTCGGAACATATGGGTTTGAAAAAAAATCATACTTTTTATTGATGTTGTGCCCAGGCATCAAATATCTGTGTATACCTAGATACACATTATTATACACAGGAAATAAAATTTATTTTTGTAATCTATTGTTTTTCAACAAGATCATTATTATAACTTGCATATAATCTTATCTTTAAGAGAATTTACCTTTATTGTCCAAACTTCATTATTGCAGTGCAGTTCTATCACATGCATGGCACCTCTGCCTGGATAAACGTTTTCTAAAATGCATTGACCCTTATATTTTGTATCTTTAGTCGAAAATATAGCGATTTGGGAAGCCAAAACGCATTGGGAAGCGGTCAAAATAGATAATTTTTGACGGTTTGAATCACATGTTGCGTCAAAATCAAATTTTCAATAATGATTTCTACTATTTCTGATAAAATGCTTGATAATCTTCTACCTAAAACAATGAACTATATCAATTTTATTTACATATTTGACTAAAGAAATCTATTAAATAATATCCAACAAATGGTGTACTAGTTGTTTAATCGTATTAACTAAAGTAAATCCGAAAGGGGATTTTTTACGTACACTAATAGTAGCAATATGCACACAAATTAAAACTGAACTAGTTGTAAGCAGCATTTTGCCTTGAGGCAATAAGAATTTTTCAAAAATAATCTTTATTTTTTTTACTAAAAACAAATCAATGCAAGTTTCAATTCCTATCTTTACCATCTAATTCAATTTTTTATTGGTATCTTTTAAACAACTTATAATATCTGAAATAGCAAGGTACAAGGTATAGGAGTTTTTATAACTAAACCACTTCGTAAGCGTTGTAATTATTTTACGCTTTACGTCGTAAGCACATACAGTAGAACCTCGTTTATCCGGACCTCAGTTATACAAATTATAAGCGATTATGTACATAGCTACAATTCGAATTTTTGCACGATTAATGTTGCAGTTCAGTATAGGTATGTAATGTAATCTAAAAAAAAATAAAGATTTACGTACATAAGGAAGTTTTAATTTTTTAATAAACATTATTTTCGTTGATATCTATGTATGTTTTTGTTCTTTTTAATAAATGCACAACATCATTCTTTATACATTTAATTATCCGGATGACTATCGACAACAATTAGTCCGGTTAATCGAGGTTCTACTGTAATATCTTAGAATGTCCGTTAGAACCATGAACTCTATCCCGAAACAAAATTTCATTAAAATCGTAAAAAATATAACATTCAATTACAAAGAAACGTCCCGGCCGATCTTTGCCAAAATTAATTAGTAAGTTTCTAACTAATTTATTTCGAACTGTTTTTGAATTGTTAAAATCGGTTGAGAATGTTTAGAAAACGTGGACGAAAAGCTTTGGACTTTGCTGCTAATTCTAAAAAAACGGTTCGACAGTAACTCGCGAAAAGCTAATCAATGCGAAACCTTATTGAGTTACCTTGAATGGCTTTACGTTTTTGAAATCGGTTTTTTTGAGTATACGTCTACGAAAGGTCAGTTTTCGGCGCACATACACACAGAAGAAAAAATATAATTTTGACGAATTTTTAAAATTAAACGACTTGTCGTAGGGCCGTAATATTTTAGTATGATCTATAAGACTATGGTTCATTCAAAAAATTCATAAAAATCGTCGAAAAAAATCGGCCCCGCACGATTCCCAACCAATATCTTTCAAACAGTTTTTAAATTTTAAAAATCGATTCAGAATTGCGGGCTAAAACGTGGACGAAAAAATTTTCACTTTTCGGCGATTTACAAAGAAACGGCTCAGCCAATCGTCGCACAGAAACGCTAGTCCTCATCGAGATACATCGAAAGGCTTTTAAATTTTTGAAATCGGCCCAGCCGTTTTTGAGAAAACGTCGATTTACGGCAAAAAATCTATTTATATACACACACACACATACTTTTTTCAAATTTGGTCTCATTCGATTCAGAATGGCTTGAAACGTCAAGAAACATAAAATTAGCGAATCGAATTTTTTTATTAAAACATAAACTTCTCCTTCGGGAAGTTAAAAATAAGATTTTCCTCCGTGCAGCATATTTTATAATATTTTAGTAATAGCAATTAAATAGGATAGCGGGAATATAAGATATAAAGTAGATGTTATATTGAAAATAGAAAAATAAACAAATTATACTGAAATAGATCATTTTTGCTTTGCACCCTGATTATTATTAGTATTATACAATATTCATAACCGTTATTTTTACCTCCTGACAATCTTTTCAAAGTGTCTTCTGATCCCGCAATTCTAAAGAACTCTTTGCTAAACAGTTTCAAATCTTTTATCACTTGATCTGTTGCCCAGTCTGGCATTTTCACATCTTTGTTGGATTGCTACAAAATGGAAAAATTATTTGCACATCGAACCAACGCAAATTTATCAATTCACTGTAAATTTTAGGGTAATATAATGATTATATTATATTATATTTACCATTGATTCTAAAGTGAGAAGTGTGAGCCACAATTTTTTTGGATTCTGTATAGAATTTGCACCAAATTTTTTTACTATTGCTGCCAAAGATTTTGATTGCATACGTTTTATTGAAGCAGAAAATTCAGGTGTTTTTTTCTTTAATTCCTTGAAAAATGCTGGACATTCTTCTTTATTAAAAAATTTTGTATACTGTAATTATTATAACTTTATATTAAAATTTTTCAAATTTTTATAAGGTCAAACAGAACATAATTTATTTTAATACCTGATCAGTTTCATTACAGTAAATTGTTGCTAGTTCATCTTTTGTCCAATTTTTATACTTGTCAACTTCCTGCAAAACGTAATTTTACTTGAAGATAAACATTGCATTTTATCTGTTAATTACGAAGAATTCGGTCAGATAGTTTCCCATCAAAACTAATATATGTCACGAGAATCTTAAACTACAGACAAAATAAACAATCTAATGAGAAGAAACGGTTTAGCTGATATTTGCACAAACTTAATCAACAAGGTCCCGAATTGCTGTGTTTAGAAAAATCAAAAATTTAACATTTAATTGTAACGGAAAAAGTGGATCGAATTATATAATTTATATTAATCCCTATATATATATAATATTGGCCTTTAATAATAATAATATAAGTACCTTTGAAAGAAAAACTATACTTCAACTGTTAATTTCAAATAAACGACTCGACCTATTTTGGTTTGATACCATTTAGCGTTTAAATAAATAAATTTATTATAGTTTTAAAATATTAAAAAAATTTCAACAGTTAATTACAAAGAAATGGCCTGATCAAAATTTACAAAAAACGAATGAGCATGATTTCTACGTGATATTTTACTCTTAATTACAAAAAAAAGCGGTTCGACCGATCTACTCGCAATCGTATAATGAACTACAGTCGATATTGAGTTTTTGAGAAAATGCGTATATATATACAGTAGAATCCGATTAGTATGACGCCGGATATATTGACAACCGCTTAATATGACGTAATCGCACTAGGAATTTGGTTTTCATATAAAATTCCTTAAAAAAACAGCTGTCTAGTCGGATATATTGACCTCGCTTACATTGACATGTCGCTTATAATGACCCATTTTTGCAAAAAAATATGTCCAATTATAATGACCGACATGATTTTACATGATGTGGCCAAGTCTACGAAAGCGATTGCTATGCCTTTTGTGCACAGTAGCACCAGGGACTGTTTTTACAATAAAATTATGCAAAGAAATCAATCAAAAATTACTGATTACTTACATTAAAAAAACACATTTGTATGTTTATGGGTAGGGTAGACTAATTATTAATGGCCCACCACGAATATCTCATAAACAAATAAAATTAGATTTTTTTTTAACAATTATATTTGATAGTAGAGGGCGAAAAATGTATAAATTCATAACCAGCCATCACCTTTATTCTTATGATTTTGCTATCAGAAGATAAGCGGCACATAACTGCAATAAAAAGGACCAGCTGAACCTTTACTTTGGCAAAGGTGTAAGCAATAAAATAGTAAAGTTTAAACAAAAACAATTTTACAAGAGATTAATTGAATAAATTTTTATTCCGGCTCTTCTGATGAATATTTCTGACCAATAGCAGATCAATGTAATATACTGTGTTGTCTTTGTAACAAATGTACCCACAGAATTAATATTTTGCATTGGTTCAATAATGTAGCATAAAATGCCTTTAAAATTTAATAAAAGAAATTGCATCTGTTCGCCCCCTGATTGTTCCACTTTACCCTGTATGTGAAGTAAGATGGGTCAGATACCGAATGTTTAAAAAATAGTAAAAAATATAATATTTATATAATTAGGAATTATGTACGTATATATGTATGAAAATTTTTCTGAATATAGTTCGATAGATGCTTCTTTGATGTATGTTATTTGTTGTTCATTGGGTTTAGACAGTATAATTACCGTAAGTCAAATTGGACCGTTCTGCCCCCGCCCTACCCTATGTAAATTTTAATGTGTCATTTTTATTTTTAATTAAAACGTTTGTATAGGCTTTTCTTTTAAATTACTGAAACATGTAACATATTTGCATATTAAAAAGTTTTTCTTCAGTACGCTTTTAATGACGACCGGTTAGTATGACGAGATTTCGGCGTCCCTTCGATGTCATACTAAGCGGATTCTACTGTATATATATATATATATATACATGGTCTGTTCAAAAAGTACCCGGAATTACTAATAATTAAATTTCGCGGGTCTGGAGTGTCTGATTGTCAAAATTTTTTTTTATTGTGTTGGTATACATGCCCCTAAAATATGATGAAATTTTCAGCTATATTCACTGTTTACTTTGTCTGTGGTAGTCGACGTGTTTTTCTGAGCTCGGCGATTTTTACAATGGAAGAATTGAAAAAGTCAAAGAATTTGTATTAAATTTTGCGTAAAAAATGAAATAAAGTGTTGCAAAGTGCAAAAATTCACCAGATATGGCTCCGTGTGACTTTTTCCTATTCTCAAAGTTGAAGAGACCCATGAAAGGACGGCGGTTTTCCTCGATTGAAGAAAATCGCCGAGAGTGCTCAAGGACATATCAAAAAGTGAATATCAAGGGTGCTTCGAAAATTGGAAAAAACGCTGGCATAAGTGTATTATATCTGGGGGGGACTACTTTGAAGGGGACCACATTAATGTAGACGAATAAATAAATAAAAAAACGAAAATTACGAAAACTTTTTGAACAGACCTCGTATATATTGATGAGTTATTTAGAATCGGGCAGTAACACCAAGTAAAAAAAAACTAAAGTAGTTCTGAAATACTTGTTAAAAAATTGTTAAAAAATAATTAGTTTAAATGTTCCAGTTATTTATAGCCTGGTTTATCACAGTGTAATAGTGTAGTTTATTTTTGTATAATTAATTTTGTTTTTTCCACTGAATGACGGTCTCGATGAAGACGGAAACGTATGGATAAATAAAGTATTTCAGAACTACTTTAGTATTTTTACTTGGTATTACTACCCGATTCTAAATAACTCATCAAAATATATATCAACACGAAACTCACAAATTTCAATATATATATATATATATATATATATATATATATCTTCTATATATATAAAAATAAGTCGGGTTTTCCTTCCTGACGAAATAACTCCAGAACGCACGAACCGATTTCGACAATTATGCATTCATTGAAAAGTTTTCGGGCTCAGCAAGGTTTATAGCTAAGAAAATTAGTTGTGCATGGCATCGTGCCTTAATGCAAGCTACTGGAACTTCACGCACCGTAATTAAAAATTCAAGTAATAAAAATAATCAATAACTGTTTTAAATAATTTCAAATAGATTATCTTCTATATATATAAAAAAAAGTCGGGTTTTCCTTCCTGACGAAATAACTCCAGAACACACGAACCGATTTCGACAATTTTGCATTCGTTGAAAAGTTTTCGGGCTCAGCAAGGTTTATAGCTAAGAAAATTAGTTGTGCATGGCATCGTGCCTTAATGCAAGCTGCTGAAACTTCACGCACCGTAATTAAAAATTCGAGTAATAAAAATAATCAATAACTGTTTTAAATAAACTCAAATAGATTATCTTCTATATATATATAAAATAAGTCGGGTTTTCCTTCCTGACGAAATAACTCCAGAACGCACGAACCGATTTCGACAATTTTGCATTTGTTAAAAAGGTCTCAGGCTCAGCAAGGTTTATAGCTAAGAAAATTAGTTGTGCATAGCATCATGCCTTAATGCAAGCTGCTGGAACTTCACGCACCGTAATTAAAAATTCGTGTAATGACATTAGTGAGAATTATCAGAATTATGCTTGGTTAAGTCAACGAGCAATTCTTGCCGCAAAGAATAATGATGTACACGCTCTGAATTTCACCATTCAATCAAAAATTGCTGGCGATTTGGTGACATACCAATGATTCTGACTGGTCTTCCGTTTGACTTCAAACGATTGCAATATCCAGTTCGCCTTGCGTTTGCAATAACAAGTCGCAAAGCCAATCGCTTAGTGTTTGCGGGATAAATTTCTAATAGATTATTTAGAAAATCATTGTTTTTCACATGGGCAGTTAAACGTTGCCTGTTCACAAGTTGGAAAACCATCCGCTTTGTTTGTGTTAACGTCAGACCAAAAAACAAAAAATGTTTACCAAAGATCACTTCTATGAAACGGATAATTTGCGGATTCACTTTCATTTACTTAGAGAAGTTCAACTAAAAAACACTTCATTTTTGTAATCAAAATGAATTCGTTACTGTTGTATAATAAAATCAAATTTTTCTTTTTAAAATATAAAACAAGCAAAAAATTTATTCATCTTTCTCACGAAACCATTTGGTGGCGAAACGGAGTTCGTCGGGTTTGCTAGTATATATATATATATATATATATATATATATATATGTGTGTGTGTTGTGTGTGTTAATTATTACCTTGTTACATAAGCCAGCGGCTATGACCAGAGCTGTTAATTCGCAAATTTCATCTTTTGTTGAGCAAATTTTAAAATTGCTTTTATTTATATCAGAAGTGTTCCAGCCCAATGCAAATCCATAAGCATCTGCCAAGAATCGACCAGTATTATAAGCCATCTCAACACCGTTCTAAAATAATTAATTGTTATGTGTGGTTTATGATCAATAATCATCAATACATTTTGCAATTTAAATTCTATTTTATACAAGCATAATTTTTGAAAAATCCTAATTTTTTTCATTAAAATCTTAATAAGACAAGTTTAGGTCATATTAAACTGAAAGTCGCATGAAAATATTGCTATCAAATTAAAAAATATACTTTTTACCTCAATAAATTTCATTTTTACCCCATTTCGGTAATTTACCTCCGTTTTCCAACCGCTACATTGAAAGATAACTCAATAAATACAATTTACTTTTGTGTTAAGATTGTCTATTTGGCTTACAATATTAATAATAGTGTTATTAACGACGAAATGACAAATAAAAAATAAAAAAATGCTATCATCATCAGCTGTATTATTTACTTTGCTTCCTCGCGGAGTTTTCAAGCGGCGCCTGCTAACGTAAGCGATTTTGCTTTTTAGTTTTCAATCAAAATATATAGTTTCTGGGCCAAAATATATTATTATGTACGATTTCACGCATACAATATCTATTGTATTAATTTTTTACACAAAAATATTCAATTGCGTTATTTTATAATCGAAAAAACTTTTATATTTGAATTTTAACTTACAGTTGTTAAAGCGTTTCCAAAATCTGTCTGCAGAATTTGGTAAGCGCCATCATAATTTTTTGGCACGTGTTCCGCTTCAGTTACAGTCTAAAATAAAAATGATTTAAAATAATACATTTGAAAAGCTGATATATGTAAATAATATAAATATATTTAATATTTTATATTTAAATATTATTAATATTATTAATTATATACTTACAACGAAAACATGTTTTAATTCTGCTTTACAGTATGCGTCAAAACTAAGGGCACTAAATAATATATAAGTTCCGAGAACATTTTTTTAATACAAATTATAATTGCTAGTTCATACGTATTTCGTAACAACAATCCAAAGAACAATGTCTTGGTTCTATATATACTTTTCAAATGTTTGTTAACTTAGGATATGTTATGTAAACAATTTAGAAAATAATACTTAGGATATGTTATGTAAACAATTTAGAAAATAATACACACATCTGCTATTTCGTATAACAATATGCTGTTAATATATGCCATTATATTAAAAAAGGTTGTGTATTTCCTGTTTATTAACAATATTTTTACATATGTTTAAATATGTATCAAGGTGAAATAGTTTAATGCTTTAAATAATTTTTTACAAGATCCCTATTAAAGTTGCAAGTTGCGATAAATAAGTATGAAAAATATGAATCATCTAATAAGTGGTATAATAATAAAAAGTGTAAATAATCAAACTCAACCTTTAAGTTGTTTGTGTACTATTTATATATGATTATTAAATTTGGTGTATTGTAATGGAAGAAGTGCGGTTCAATGGCATTCAATTTACTTATTTTTAGGTAAATACTAAATCATCTTTGTCTAAAATTATTATTTGTTAAATATATAAATTATAATTTATTCCATATAATAAGAAGCATTAAATTTAAATGTTATAATATAAATGAAGCGACTTCTGACAACAAAACAGAAAAAATAGGTTTCAATTCCGAGCTTTTTATATTGAACTCTGAAAAAACTAATTTTGGAAAAATGGACTTATTCATGAACTAGTTGAACGTTTTAGTATATTATGTAGTTTTTATATCACCTACAATGAGGAAAATTTATTCATACAATAGACAGGTTAGTATTTATATTTTTATTGAACTAATGATTTAAAATATAATAATCTTATATAAGATAAGAAAATAAATTCTTATAAAAAATTAGTCAATCTTACTTAACTTTATATATACTTTAATACACGTAATCACCACCTTTAATTAAATTGAATCTTATTGCAGTAGCTCTTTAATATATGATTAAATTCGATCCATCAGGTGGTGGCATAGCATCAAATCAAATTAAAAGTAACTACACAATTTAACTAAGGAATGGAATAAGCCCCTTTGCATATGGCACAATTTTAACTTTTTAAACATGTGCTGTTTTATTACATGTATCTACTATTTTATTATACTAATCTTAATAAAAAATAGTTCACTAGCGTAAACTAATTCGGCTTTGAAAAATTAGATTTTTTAATACTGGGATATGTTACCGAAATATAGAGTTCACCCTGAACGATGTACGATGCATTTAAATTATTAGAAATATCCACACGCTGATTATTACTTTATTTTGAAAGTTTCAAAAATGTTACTGCTAGACAGAAATAAATTTGTTGGAATAATGAATTAGTACACCACATTGCATTTTTAGTAAACAATCGAAACTCAATCGGACTAGATACATAGTTCGAAAACTTGTGTCTAGTGATAATGCAATATATAACAGAATATTGTATTTTCAATAAAACTTTTTTCTTTTGATAAGATCTCTTAATTAGTCAGTATAATTCGTTGATTTTCAAACAAAATAGAAATGGAAATATCTATTATCGCTTTTTATCATAGTTCTTTAAAAAAAACAATTGTTTTAAGGGTTAAATATATATCAAATAAAAATATTGCTTAGTATTTGTAACGTACAATGTAAAATATTATATTCTTAAATTAACTTGAATTAATTACTTCATTACCGATTTTTTTTACATAAAACACTTACAAGAAGAAAAAATACTTATATATATATATATATATATATAACATTTAAATGAAATTTACATGCGATCATATAATTAACATTCTACAAAATAAATTATGATTTACAAAAATGTGAACGTATTAAAATACTAAAAGTAGCACGTCAATAACAAACTCACTTTAATATAAACATTTCATCCTTGTTATCTACATAGTAGGATATGTACATATTACGTGATTTATGTAGTTATAAAATTGGATACGTTTACTTATATGATAATTAATCTTAAGTCCGCAATTTAATTTTAAACTGATTCTATGATCAAATGATCCTTCCAATTGGAGCGAATTCGTCAGCGATGCCTATTCAAATAAAATAGCACACTCTCAAATGCGTTTGATCCATACTTTATAAAAATGATGCAATTTTTCAGACATATTTATTTAACAAACGATTTTCAACAAAATTTCACGCTTTCGTGAGGTTACAATTGAAAACAACCATTACGCGCGATGTAATCGGGCGCGATTGCATTTTAAAATATGAAAAATGAAAGCAAATGCAACACCAAAAACGTATTTAAAACTTCAACACGCCTATTTCTAAATTAAAGTTCAGTTACAATCGACTGTTTTTGTCGCGTTTGAATATCGGCTGTTTTGTATAA
This sequence comes from Ctenocephalides felis, assembly GCF_003426905.1. Taxonomy (NCBI): domain Eukaryota; kingdom Metazoa; phylum Arthropoda; class Insecta; order Siphonaptera; family Pulicidae; genus Ctenocephalides; species Ctenocephalides felis. The sequence goes on from NW_020538040.1 coordinate 69,167,784, forward strand.
TCGTAATATAGTAAAATAAAATATTCTCAATAATAAAATAGCTATTAAAATAGATTAGAAACAAATCCCGTATTTAGTTAATTATTATAGATGCGACCTTTTTATATGATCAAGTATTTCTTCGTGTTGACTAACAATTAACATCAAATATATTTTTTTAATATTCTTACGTTTGATGATTTTCGCATATATTTGAATAATTAAAAAAACATTCGATTCATATTTACAATTTGTTGAGGTATTTAGAAAGGCAGACCAGACGTTTCAGAGATACGGGTCAATAGTGCAAAAGAAGGGCACTTGTTAGCCTAAAACAAATATTGGACTTGGTTAGGAATAAGATTTTTAATAATATGCAGCATTATTGTTTTATTAAATTTGATGTTGTACCTGTATATGAAATTTTATAATTCACTTCCAAAAAACGAACGTTTTCTACATGCACGGATATTTTGAATATTGTTTGAAGATTAAAAATAAATCTTTCGTGCTATTGCGCAAGAAATTTATAGTTTGCGAAGCAAAATTTAAAATAAGTAAATGTTAAATCTTTTAAACACGCTATCGAAATTTAAACTTTTTCGTTTGATATTGATATCAGAATAATTGTGCTTGTAAACAAGTGTAACAAATAAAGTAGTATTACACAGTAGGATAGGGCGAGGCACTAAGGTCCAATTTGAGTTTGAGCAATTATATTGTGAAAACCAAACCAATTATATTACAACAAATAACACATATCAAACAAGCAACTATCTGACTATGTTCATTGTAGGAATTTTTTTTTTCTGTTTTTCAAAAATTTGTAATCAGGTCCTTTTTACTCCATGGACAGGAAGTTGGGACGGTCAGTGGGCAAACAAGTGCAATGTACTATTTTAATTTCAAAGGAATTTTACAAAATAATAGCTACATTATTCAACCAATGCAATAAATTTCATGGGTAATTTTTTACAGAGATAACACAGTAAATAATCTGATCTGGTATTGCGTTAGAAATATTCATCAGCAGAGCTGGAAAAACTGTATTCAATTTATCTCTTGTAAAATTGCTTTTTTTTAACTAATTTACTTTTTTCTTTGCTATTTATTATTTTTTACAGTTTGCCAGGGTAAAGGTTCATTTGGTTCTTTTGTATCCTTTTGGTCCAGGTTGTAAGTTTTATAGAGGTTATATAAAAACTGAATCTAACTTTAAAATCAGCAATAAATCTTATAAAACAATTAAATAACGTAAACCTAAAAACTATATTCAAGTCTCGTAAAAATAAGCAACAATCAAAACAAATAACAACGAAAGAAAATACTTTTGTTATGGATTTTCAAGCATTGCCGTTTTTCTCCGATAGCAACGTCGTAAGAATCAAGGTGATGGCAGGTTATACGTCTTTTTCCCTCTACTTTCAATTATTGTTGTTAAAAAATTCTGTTGAAAAATGCTTATAGAAATGATTTAGTAGTATATCATATGGCAGAACAAGATTTATTATATAATAGTTATAACTTTAAAACAAAGTGAAACAAGTTTATTTACATTTTTTATATGAGTAAATGATAATTCTTATTCATATCCAGAAAAAAGTTGAAAATATGCTAGGGCCATATATAACATATGAAATTAGAAATATTAAGAGGTAATTTATTTGATGAGTTCCATATATATTTTATATTAGTAAATTTTTAGTCTTGTTCTGACGTGTGAAAAAACTTCGAAATAAATGATATTTATTTATTTAAATAAACTAGGTTAAAACGTTACTCTCCTGATAAGGTCCTGTCACAACACATGGATGCATAGGAAACAGAGTCGTCCAAGACATGGTTGTTAGTGTAGGAGCGCGAATAATAATTTGTTTGTTATCCCCTGTAACCAAGGACTTAGATTCTGTTTCGCTTGCAACATCACATTCAACTGAAGCACTCAGTTCACAATTTTCTGCATTTTTGCCATCGTTGACAGCTATGCTTTTGTTCGCGGAGTCGTTATTTAACGCATTAGGAGTAACGTTGTTAACGTTGCTATTGCCCATTTTCTTCAATCTCATTTTTTCCTCCCATTCTACTAGTCCATGTTTTGGCCTATTTAAATTTCGATGTTGGTAAAACACCAACGATATGCGAGAGGGATTCAGACGATTTGGATTCTTTAGCGCTGTTGTAGCATGCATTTCGTGTTTAGCGCACTCAAATAAAACACTTCCGTGTCCCAAAGCAATTGCGACTCCGCCCATTTGTGAATCTTTAAAGCATTCTAAATTATCAGAAATTTCTGTTAGTTCGCCAATTGGTTCAGGCTTTGATGTGTCAAGAACACATGGCATTGGAAAAGGTGGGTAGTAACACCAATTAGCAGAAGCTGGGTTCTGATACAAATCAGGAGGTCCTAAGCCATAGTTTTGATATGCATAAGGATTATAACAATTACTTAAAAGTTCTTCACGTTTAATTTTATCATTATTATAATAATCCACATTGGAAGAATAGTTATCATATTGCATATGACCATAATGAGCACTGAATTGATAATTTCCCAAATAATTACCATAGCTATGTTGAGCATAAGAACCATATTCGGAAGTATCTGATTTCAAAATGTGGTGTTCCTTAATGTAATTACGATTTTCAACTCTATGAGGTGTTGAAAATTCGTATTTTGAATAACTATCAATTGAAATATCATTATATGATTCAGAGGCCTTCATTCTGGAGGGTGTTTGAGATTCGTTTAAATCAATTTTATTATCATCAATATTAGAAATTCCAGTTTTCAATAAAGCAGTAGTAGAATCTGGGTAGAAAGCGTTACTGTATTCGGTCCATTGATTAGAGCTATCAAGAGAGCTATAATAACCACGTTTCTGTGAATCGATGAAATAATTACTATTGTTTTCGCTCGCCATTATTGCATGGTGATTGTATAAGGTGTTATTATACATATTGTGAGATTTGTCATAATTACTATATGGTACATCTAATACTGTGCTACTAATTTGATTGCTTTGAAGTTGAGCCTCTGTCATATTGGATGTCATATCTAATAAACTAGAATACCCGCTGTGCATTTGCTGAGGAGTGATTCTGTTTGATGGTGTCACCTGCATAAAAAATAAATACAAGATGAATTTATGGTTTATAATAATTCTTTTAGCAATAAAACACTGACAAAAATATATATTATAAGACAAATTTTGATTTAGTAAACATTTTTTTAGTAATATTTCAAATAGCATCATAGTTTATATATAATACTTCTCTATTTATCTTCATAGTTTGAAATACAAAATTAGTTGAATATGCATAATTGTTTACTACTTATCTACTTATTTTGCACATTTTCGATACGATTTTTGGTGGTGTGTGAAAGGATATGTTTATTTCTACAATTCAAACTTACATATCACCATCCCTTTAATTTTAGAAAAAGCAATGACTACAACACAAGAATAAAGAAACAAAATGATATGAATAATATACAATTGATATAAGTATATCAAGATCAGAAACTAATTTTCGTCTCGAAAACAAAGCATAACGAAAATTAAACTATATCTCACCTGTGGTGAATTTTGACCCATGTCCTTTCTGGAAGCATTATTGGTAGTTATATCTTTATTGTTGTATCCTCCCAACGCATTTCTATTGGATGAAGGGGTAGATGATTCGGACGATGGAGCGGAGGGCTGCTCCGCTGGATGTGCGTCGTCTTTACGTTTTTTTCCATGCCTCCTACAAGGCTGCAGTGGTACGGTGCGTACACGCACTTCGCTAGAATACCTAGTTACATAGAAAAATTGTCAATAAGTCATTTAGGCCATATGTTCCAAGAGGTCTTAATGATTTGGAAATATAAAACAGCGCTTACTGCACAATTAGCTCACTCTTCTCACCACGTCTTACATAAGAAAAATCATTAGTTGACATTATGATACTGTAATATGGTAAACACTAGACACAATCGAATTATTAACTTAAAACATGGCTTGTAAATATCTATTGGCCCTAATTTAATTAATAAAAATTAATTCCCAATAATAACCAAAGCTAAAATATACATAGAAAAGACGAGATTGTGTAGCATTCGCATTCAGCCCGGCTAGTTGATAAAGTATTTCTAATTTTAGTATTATTAAATGAATAATAATTTATAATTAACTTCCCGTAGGGCAAGTTATAGTAATCGCAAAAAAATCGAAAATGAAAATTTTTATATATCTTTACGTTGTAGAGGTTTCTGAATATTTTGGCATACCTTAGAAAAAAAGAGATGTGTGTGTGTGTATGCGTGTATGTATGTGTGTGCGGATACAAATTTTTGTCGACGATTTCGGGAACACGAATCAACCGATTTGAATAATTCAAAAAACATTCGATTCGTATTGATAAGGAGACGTGCTGATTAGTTTTTGGCGAAGGCTAGTCTAGCCGTTTCAAAGATACGGGACAAAAAGTGCCGAAAACTGTAACTCAGTTTTTAAGAGAACGGAGCGTCCGATTTGAATAATTCAAAAAACATTTCACTTGTATTGACAAGATGAAAAATTGATCAAATTTTCATGAAGGCAGGTCTAGCGGTTTCGGAGATCTAATGAAAAATGTGAAAAAAAAATGCCATTCGGCGGTTAAAAAAGATCATTAGACATATGCACATCAAATTATCAGATATTTTATAGAGATTTTAACAATAAGTATATTTTTTTTTACATTTCTATGGGTTCCGTACCAATGCTTATGCGTCAGACGGCGGCGCGGCACTTGCGCGCGCTTTGACATTTCGTCTCTTTGCAGTTCAAGCAGTACGATTGCTTTGAATAAAAGTTCAGAATTTCCAAAATATGTCAAAATGATAAAAACATTTTTCTTTTCAAAAAAATTTGTTTTCAAAAAAAAAATTTTTTTTTCAAAAAAAAGTAAATTTTTGTCAAATTTATAGTTTCTCAAAAATCTAATTTTTTCGAAGTAATTTTTTTTTCAAAAATGTTAATCGTTTTTAAAAAAATAATAATTTTTGGTACGGGAAGTTCCAGCAATTTGCCTTAAGGCACGATGCCTTAATTGCCTTAAGACAGAATTCCAGAATATAAATAAAATAATACTTAAATAATATTGAAACAGCTTCAAATACAAATATATAATCACCTATCCAAAACTTCAACAGCACCAGCGCGAACTTTTTGCTGCTGTGCCTCTTTGCTGCCGTGCTCGTCAGACGAATCCATCACATACAATGGCAGAACATGCAGCTGCTCGTCACGTGGAGTTGACCTACCAGCACCGGCTATGTTTGGACCGGCTCTTGATCCGTTCAAGCTAACGACCACAGTGCATCCATCGCTTAAGTTATGCAGATCGCGATGTGAATGGGCACAAAAATCTACGCAAGCCGTCACACCAGAAAATGGACGCCTGGTAATCAAGAAAATAAATAAAATTAATTTAGAAAACAGTAAACGGTAAGTTGAACTTATTCACTAATATTATATAAGTGCAGTGGCGAGAACTTATTACATTATGTACTTATTATAAAAATTAGAATAGAAAAATTCAATAACTTAGGTTCAATAATATTGACTCATATCTGAACTTAATTATTAGATTCCTTGTTCGCGCAACATTTACAATTCCAAGATATAACTATCTAATATTATATATATATATATATATATATATATATATATATATATATATATTAGGGTGGTCCCTAATAAACGTTAATATTAAGAACTAAAACTTTCAGAGAATTGTTTTTTATCTATTTGGAACCATTTGAGCCCCTGGGAGCAAGGAAAATCGAAAATGACTATTTTAAGGACCACCCTATATATATATATATATATATACATTTAAAAAAAATTAGGGGTGGACAACCCTTGATAAAAATAAATAGTTTTTTGAAGTAAAAAGAGTTTCATGTATTTTTCAATTTCGAACTAGGAAATTAAAATGAAGAAAATTGGTTCAAAAATAAAAACAAAATATCGAGGGTGGACAACCCTTTAGAAAAATAAATAGTATTTTGGAGTAACAAGAATTGTATGTATTTTATTTTGATAAGAATCGGTTTCGGAGGAGTACGAGAACGAACTTTGTGACACGAGAATTTTGTATATTATAGATGTCTATATATTATTATTTTACTGGTTCAAAAACGGCAGATACTATTTTACTTTAAAAGTTTTTATAATATAATATTGTTGATCATCTAATGCCAATCCGCTAATTACAGGAAACCAAATCGAAGTAAGCATCTAAATAGAATTTTAAAAAATGCTACGCCGATGAAATTTAATAACAACAACGAGCAAGAAAAAATCAAGCAAATGTTACTAATATGTTGTTAATATTTGAAAATCATCTTATAATTGATTTAAATTTTATTTATAATTAAAACGCAGTAATAAGTAATAATTTTGGAACATTTTCTGACGATTTTAATGAAACTTCACTTAGTCATAAGATTCGTGGTCCAAACAAACACTCTAAAATATTATAGGTCCATGAAAAATGGTTTACTTATAAATGGTTACTTAGGATGCTGTTTGATAATTTGAAGAAATGAGTACTAGTAATAGTTGAACTACTTACCCTTCAGAGATCATTTGATCTGAGAATCCGAGTCGGCAATCAGGCGCATCTGATTCATAGCGACATTGGTTTTCAAATGCTTTTGGTGCCAACTTTTGGTAAAGTGGAGCCAACCTGGCAGCGAGCCGATGAACACGTTCTTCGACTTCGCTCTCTTCTCCGCGGACAGATAATCGAAATTTACGAACGGTTTTAGATCGTGCGTACTTACATCCGTTGTAGTACATAGACCAACTGCAACCAAAGCTGAACGATGCGCCGCAAGTATCGGGGTTTAGGCCTATCAATTAAAAAATAACAATTTCACCGATTAAATCAAGAACAGAGATTTGCATATGCGGGTGGTAAAAATGTGGATTTTATTTTTAAGATATTGAAAATAGTACTTGTAATACTTCAATACTTTTATAATTTCGCATCTCGAAATGCGGTGTCGAGTACTTCTAACGAACAACACTGTTACTTAGAGTGTAACAGATAAACGATATCTGAATATAAGATCTTAGTCCAATAACAGAAAATGAAGGCACGGAAGCCTACAACTATCAAAGTTTGAAATTAAATGTGAAACTCACAATTGCATTGCCTTTTTTTTCACGTAGCTATGAGAAAATGATTGCCAAACATCCGCATCAATCAATCCGCATCAATGTTGATTGAGGAAAATATCGATATTGAAAAATTTCTTTTTCACAAAATTACTTCCTTATTTTTATAATTATATATATATATATATATATATATATATATATATATATATATATAAAGAACTAACTCACCTTGGCACGCACAGGTTCTGCTTTCATTCGTTGCGCATCTCCTGGTCGTAGGTAAACCGAATTTGTTGAGTTTTTGCGTCAACACAGAATACGTTATATCAGCTTCTTGTTGCGGCAATCCCTCCCAGGCAACAATACAAACAACAATATAGGCCGTAGAACATTTGTGTCCATGCCTATGCTTAACGATACATAGTACTTTCTCCGTAGAATCTGCCCTTCTTATTATCCATTTTGCCATTGGACAGCCCTGTGCTGTTTTTCCTTCCTTGCCGGTGTAGCAAACTTTTTCAATACGCAACTGTCCAGCTGTCAGACCGGCTCGACACTCGAGTGATGAACGGAGTTCTACTAAGTTGCCAGCAGCGCCTATTATAAAAGTTTTCTAAATAAATGTTTTAAACAAATGTAAAATTCAAATTTCAAAATAAAGTAAAAAAAAAATTTATGAATTCATTTTGCAGGATATTTCTTAGCAAAAAGCACAACAAATAACGAAAACTATTTTGAATGGATAGATATAATAATAGATATACCTAATTGTGTGTAATAGTTTCCAGGTTCCGGTGGGTTCTTATCAGTCGGAAAACAATCACATTCCGGAATTTCGTTTTTTCCATTGTTAGTAGATGGTTTGTTTTTTTCCGACGTATTATTAACTGGATTCTCTGACGCCGTTCTACCTAGAGTTGTTTCTGATAATGTTGAATTGATGGACGACTGCTTTGCCGCATCAGGCGCTTCATTTGCTGAAGTTTCTTGAATTGATTCAACAAAGTTCTCGTCTTCCGTGCGTAGACCAGAACACGCTCCGTCACGCAAATGTTCCGATGTTGGTCGTCGCGTACTACCACGCCTGTTGCAAATAAAATAAAATAAAATAATACTACGTTTGATATTGAAAATGTTGAAAACAAAATCAAGTACTTTATCTGAAATAAAAACTTGTTGCAAAGGAACATGTTTAAATCAAATTGCATTTACCAATAAACCAAAACCATGTAGAAATATAACAATTCTTTGCAAGCATCACAACACATACACACACATATATGTGTATATATATATATATATATATATATATATATATATATATATTAGTTTACCTGCAACATGAAAATCCCACTAAATCTTTCAGCTCTGCGGGGCCACCATCTCCTGCAAACTTGTAAGGTTCATCTTGCTTTTTGAGTCCTTCATAATCACTGATCCAGTTACCTTGATTATTATTCTCACTGTAAACGCAGCACAATCTATCTTTATCCACCCAATTAAAATCGCCACCATCCCTCGTGCTGTTCACCCCTTGAGGGCTATTTCCGAGTACGCTCATCGAGGAGCTCACCGGTGGTAAGAACCTATCTAAATCATCCCGAAAGGATCTTTCCGCCATTGAGATCGACGAATCTAAATTTTGTGGATGGTGGCTATGCGATAAAAAATTATCAGATTTATTGCTTTTTAGCTGATTGTTCTGGTTGGTCTTATTCGAGAGATCGACATACTTTCTCTCATCATTTTCTCTTGGACTGCATTTGTCAACTCCATCATCCCCTTGCTTGTTTAATACTATAGACTTAATATGCGTGTTCAAATTAACGTGGTCTGGTTGGGAAAATTCTTGTTGTTCATTCCCTCTAGGAGCAAGGTTTTGCCACGAATCACTTTGGCTGCCAGCACTCTGATTATAACTGTTGTTAGGTTGTTCAGGCTGTTGCGACAAGCCGTTTATGTTATTTTGAATTTGTTTGTTGCTGTTAACACTGTTGTTAAATTCGCCCGGGTATCCGTTACAAGTGCGTGAATGCGGCCGTGACGTGCCGTCCGCTTGCGGATACCTGAGGGGTATAATCGATTTTGCAAATTTTCACGAATCACATCTTACAATTTTATCATATATGAATTCATACATATACACAGACGCACACACACATATATATATATGAATATAAAATAACATATATTAATTCAACTTCGCATGAATGTGAAAAATATTTTAAAACTATTTTGATTCTGAATATTTTGTATCCTCAATTCTATATAAAAATATAAGAAACTTATTGAAGATTAGTATTTACCCAGGCTGGGCGTTTTCCGATAACATGCTAGAATCACGATTTGTGGATTGGTAGCGGAACTCGGCAGTCGCCGTTGGAGTTTGACTGCTAAAAGTTGACTGACTATTTAGTTGAAATGTTTGATCATGTCGCACTACGTTACCACTCGACCCAAGACTAAATTGACCAGTTGAACTGAGTATACTTGGGTAACTACTTGAGCTGTTTACTCGACCACTAGGCGATCGCTGGACCTGATATTGTTTCAAAATTAAAATTAAGTTCATTTTAACCCTTTGAATGCACATCTAGATATTTGGTGATAAATTTTATGTTGAATGGGAAATAAAGTAGTAAAACTGCGTAATAAATAACAATGACTCGTAAAAGAGAGACCAATATAATTTTTTTTTTGTGAATGAATTATATTTAATATAAGAAACATGGATGAAAATCTAAATCAACATAAATGAAATCAAAGGGTTAACATGAGAACATAAAATGGCAATATGATATGGTGATTCTGATGAATATTGTAGTATACCTATTAAATGAATAGGCAATAAAATCTAAAATGAAATTAAACAATAAAAAATAAATTGATTATAGAAGAATATTCTAGCATAATCTAATAGTTCGCAGATTTTTGCATTAAAATATTTGTAAACTTCTATGACTTCTATTATGTTATGTTATCTTGATAACCAATCCTAATACAGTGCACGATTAGTAGCCTCATAATCAATCTTATTAACGCAGCATCTGTGACTAATATATCAACAAAAATATTAATACATTCATAAATAAATAATATATATACAGCATTGTAGATGATTACAAAAACATAGTTGTTCATCTAGTATAATGCCTACAAAATTCATATAAGTTTTGTCGTATGCAGTAATAAAATTCACTTATTTGTCATTTCTAGCTATTCTCTAACTTTAACTATAACTAATTCATACACCAGAACCAGACAGTACATGTTCTAATAACAAAAATTCAAAAATTATTGCTCAAGACATTCTTCAAATAGAAAAATTAAGAAATCGTTCTCGTTTTTTAACAATCTACTGTTTTAAATAAAAGACTTACTGATTTGTTTCAATATCTACTTTAATTTACTAAAAAAATAATGGCACGACATATATTAAAATTTTATTTTATACAATTTATTATATTTTTTTAAATTATTAAATATATTTTAAAAATATTCAGTGGCGGATTTAGATAGGCAAGGTGCAACAGCAACTTTTAATAATAAATAAATAAATTTAAGATAAATATATAAAATAAATAATTTGCGTTACGTTATTATAATAGTTTTAAATGTACATTTATGTAATGCTTCAATTCAATGAAGCTATATTTTTTTAAAATATGGTAACAAGATATTAAAATTATCACCCCGCGCAAATAGAATTATAAATAGCGCCTCACAAGAATAAATAATTTTTACCATAAATTACTCTTAACTTAATTTATCCTAAAACTGCAAAACTAAATGTTTTAGTTACGCTTAGTTATTTTAATTGATTATTTTCATTCGGTACGAGTCGAATACCAATTATATTTTAAATTAATCTCATAGAGTTTGTTTATACAAAAATATTGTTTTCGAACAAAACACAATTTAATATCATTACGTTTTATCTTATTCCCATAAATGAAATTAATACAAATAGAAGTAGCTTTTAGCAGTTGAATTATGGGATTTATTCTTTCCTTCGCGCAAAATTTTGTATACTGTTATTCATTATTTGAATAAGTTGATTTAAATCAGGTAAAAGAATATTAAAATAACTCAAAATGTGAATAAAAACTAGAAAACAAGAAAATAAAAGATACAATTTGATAATTAATTGTTTTGACTATAATTTTTTTCTATATAAGAGAAAAAGTATCTTGATAGCAAATTATTTAGGTAAGAGCACTTTGGTCTTATAATCATTGAAATTTATATATAATTTGATTTTAGAATAAATAGTAAAGATACATCTAAGTAGCATTGGATGCTTGCATTAGAAATCATAATTACCAGTACACTTTTTTTTAAATTCCATTAAATTGAAATATTCGTTCAAAAATGCGAATACTTTAATTAATTTCATTGTAAATAGTTAATAAAGTTCCAATGACAGTCAGTTATACAATTATTGTCAAACGGTCACCTATAAAACTATGTAATAAAGAAATTAATAAAAATTAAGGAATTTTTTATATCAGATTAAGCTTTTCAGTTTTCGAACTATTAAGATCCGAATTCCCTCAATATTATAAATATGAATTAAATGTTATTCATATCACAATAAAATTAATTACTTTTAATATAATGTTACAAATACATTCATCTATAAAAATTATTTTTATTCAATTTTATTTATAGTGTTATAAAAATTTGCGAATTTTGTCAGCAAAAAATCGCTGATAAAATTCAGAATTAGTATTCATTATTTTGGTCATTGCTTTGTTAAAATGTTGTTTGAGTACAGCCGTTTGCTATCATTCAAATGACTAAAAATACTAAGTTAAAAATATTAGGGTCGAACAAAATAAATAATACAATTAAAATGATTAAATCCCTACCATAAATAAATAGTGTCTTAAAATTGTAAATAAATATATATCATAAAAAATGATCATAATATTCAAAGCTTGCATAAAAAGTGTATAAAATAAGGTTTTATATACAAAAATAATAAAATAAGCTTTAAAATAATTATTAAATCCGCCACTGAATATAATACGTAATTCACTTAAACTTTAATCTTATCCTTAAAATTTGTCTTAAAATTCTTAAGTTCGATCTTAAAATATTTTACATACTACAATAATTTATTAATGCTAAGCTAATAAAATATCAAGTTGACTATATTTAAATATCAGTCATGTTGTTTTTTTTTGTTGTGAAAGTAAGCTTAAAGTAAATGTAGTATTTCGAAATGTTCGTTTCATTAAAAAAGAAAAACTATTAAAATAAAATTGAATTCTATCGTATAGGTACAATACTCGATAATAATCGCAGTTAATTTGTCATATCGCGGCTACACACCTGAGCCGCGCTGTAGAAGGATGGCGTTTCAAATGCCACGTTCTGTACGTAGCCATTCGTTTGATACAGGGGTGTAGCCGTATAAGCGGTCTGGTGATAATCCTGCGTGGGTAATTGCTGGATAAACTGATTTTGCCAAGCCTGCGCCTGAAAATAATCGTAGTCATAAGCATGATAAAGTTTTTAATTATTTGTTACAGCTATCCAATATTTGTATAATTATATTGGCCTGTAATTAATCTTTTGGATGTAGACAATGAACAAATAATAATAATAGCAATCAATTTTATCATCTAACTTTTACCATCAAAGCAACGTTATCCAGTAAATCATTATCAATGATTACTAATATAAGAATATGCAAAATAAGATTCAATAGAGAATTGTTTCATAATTTTTATTAACATTTAATTTGTCAGGTCGAATTAAATAGAGTCTTACACAACTTATAGCGATCTACCAACTTCTCTGATTTTTAACTTCCCGTAGGGCCAAAAACGGTAACTCAGTCTTTAAGAGAACGGAGCGTCTGATTTTAATAATTCAAAAAACATTTTACTTGTATTGACAAGATGAAGAACTGATCAAATTTTCATAAAGGCAGGTCTAGCGGTTTCGGAGATCTAATGAAAAAAGTAAAAAAAAAAAGCCATTTGGCGGTCAAAAATGATCATTAGACATATGCACATCAAATTATCAGATATTTTATAGTGATTTTAACAATAAGTATAAATTTTGTTTGCATTCCTATGGGTTCCGTACCAATGTTTATTTGTTAGACGGCGACGCGGCGCTTACGCGCTTTGACATTTTGTCTCTATGCAGTTAAAGCAGTACGATTGCTTTCAAGAAAAGTTCAGAATTTCCAAAATATGTCAAAATAAGGAAAACATTTTTTTTTTTCAAAAAAAAATTGTTTTCAAAAATAATAATTTTTTGTCAAATTCCTAGTTTCTCAAAAATCTAATTTTTTCGAAGTAAAATTTTTTCAAAAATGTTAATCGTTTTTAAAAAAATAATAATATTTGGTACGGAAAGTTCCAGCAATTTGCCTTAAGGCTAGATGCCATGCGCCCCACTAGTTTGTATATTTTTTTCATTACAAACAAATTTTCAATAATGAGGCATAACTAGCAGATAGTAGAATCAATAGAGATAAAAAGTGATTTTTTCTCAAAACGTGGAATATGACAAAATTCTTCAATCGCCATGTTGCATACATTGCATTAAAATTATACTGCTATTTAATACAACAATATATAAAAAAATAATGCATTATAAATTATTATATATTATTTTTTATATGAACTATTGCGCTAGTAAACGATTATACCATAAATATGCATATAATTTAGTATACATGTATGTATACGAAACTCTAGAAGCATATTATCAATTTATTGTACGGCTCTTCTTATATAATTATATAATTCTTAATAGTCTGTCATATCATAGAGGCTTTTTTCAAAATTCAGTGTAAATAATACATACAGGCAAAAAAGTTGCGGCAATGTAAATTTAAACTATATGGTCTGCCAGACTATTACCGTAAGACAATTCTGTACGCATCATATTTAATATTTATCATTTTGATAGATAACCCTGAAACAACTTATTCAAGTCTGGCGATTATAATATAAATAGTTAATAATAAATTTTGAATGATCCTTGAAAAGGTCTAGTTTACTGAACCCCAGCCCCAACTAATTAAACGGAACTTAAATTTGGTAAAGAGATATATTGCAGACTTTACATTTTTGACTTAATGTTTCTTAAACATACTCATAAGCATGCATTAAAATTACTTTAATCAACGAATAATTATGAATGAATATGGAAACGCATATTCAAATTGATAAGAACGACAACAATGCTGATTATGATGATTGTTCATAAATTTTGTTTGTTATTGCTACACCAAATATGGGTATAATCGACAACGTCATGATTTCTAAATGGATTATCCACCGCTAAAAATTTCAAAATACATACTTAAAATTAGTTTCAGCTAAGACATATGCCGACAGACGGACAAACAAACACCAGTGACGATACCAGATAATTTTTTTAGCAATATTAATACTACTAAAGATAATGATATTTATCTATAACAGATATTCGTATCTATGTTTTTTATTTGAATGGAACGGTAGTGAAAGCTATGCTGTATCGATACTTGTATGAAATATAAAAAAAACGTTTATAATTTTTTGAAAAATAAAAAAACGCTAGTATCATTATTAAATCTTTAACACTAAACCTACCAAGACCGTTTCAAACTTTGTGTATAACTCATTGTCAGACAATTTTAAACATTAAAATACTAATATCAAACTATATGACAATTCTTAGAACATACTAATATTTTTTTCACTCTTTGATTTAAATAATGTTATTTGGGGACTTGTTTTCATAGAAATATAGGTGCAAAATACAACATATGCCAAATGAACCAGACAAATTTATAATAAAGTGTTGGGCGGAGTGTGAAGTCAATAGTAAATATTCCTTATTTGGGAAATGACGAGAGAGAGATTGTTGAATTTTTCAATTGGATAGTTCGTTCTTCTAAAACTAATAAATTCATTCACAATTTTTGAAAAAAATTGTATAAATCAAATTTCATTACCATCTCGGTGTATAAAAGTAAACCGAAAAAATGCTTGTCCCAAGTTTCAAATATTATCCAATAGAGATAGGAGAAAGCAGCAAAAGGGTTCCGAAAAGTATTAGAATTTGTATTAGTACATTTCTTTATGAAAATGTGGTAGACCAGATGGCTATAAAATGTAACATAAAGTCGAAAACTTCTAGTTGGCAACTTTAGGTATATTTCAACACTTAGGTCCTAGATGGATGAAAAAGTGTGTATATAGAGACGACGAGTAAACGCATTTTTAGGCGAGTTTTTGTTTTATATATAATAAATATATATTTTTTTAACTCGAGATGCATATTCAAAATCTAAAGAAATTCAACACTGACCATAAGTTCGGCTTTGTGTTGACGAAAAACTTTTTTTTTGTATTTGTTGGCTATAAGCTGTTGGTTAAGACTTATGACTACTTATTTCATGAGAGGCAATCCATCGATTTACCATTCTCTTATATGTGGGATATTTTTGATATTAGCTCTTACGTCTAATAGTTAACATGTGATTGGATGTTGCAGCTATGTCCACGAAGGACGATTTCCACTTGGAATTATAAGTGGAAATTTGACATCAAAGCTGCCTGATGTCGGGCTACGGCGGTAGACGAAAAACTTGCAAAAAAATGTGAAACAACAAACATATTTGCAACGACTAAAATAATTGGCTAACAATATGAGAAAGATTAATGCAGTATATTATTTATGCAGTATATTATTTAATATTATTTATGGCTCTCTGTATAAATATTTGATTTTATTCGTTTTTTACTTATAATTTCTTTTAGAAATTGTATAAAAATAAATTTAGATAAAAGTTCATAAAAATTTCTATAATTTTTATACAGTGAAACAGTAAATCAATTATTATCTGAATTAAATAAGAAAATGAATCTTTTTAATAGTAGGCCAATTAGGCCGCGGTGCCGCGGTATAGGTATATACGAATTGTCGATAGGTTTAGTGTTAATTACAATAGTAATTGATGTTGCATATACAAAATTTGTGGGGTAAATCAAAAGCTTTTTAAAATATAAAAGAAATTAATAGTTACCTGATCCGGAGGTTGCGGCATTCCCCACGTTGGTGTAGGATAAAAAGCCATTGGCGTCGGCATTTGCTGTTGCTGCAGCGTCTGCTGTTGCTGTTGCTGCTGATTGTCTATGTGATGTTGTTGTTGAATTTGTTGCTGCAGCTGCTGTTGCATTTGCTGTTGTAAATTGTGTTGCTGCTGATGTTGTTGCTGCTGCTGTTGCTGTTGCACTGCACTATTATCGTGTTTCATTGTGGTAGGCGGAGCGGGACTGTTTGATGCCGGAGCAGGACTGACAGTCGACGACAACGGAGGTGGCGGCGTCGAAAGCGATGTAGGCAATGGCGTATTTAAACCGTGCGACAGCGCCGCCTTTCTTCCACGATAACTCTGAAATCGAATAAAACAAATATAATAACAATTTAACACGGAAGCTTTTTAAAAGATATAGACGCGAGTGAATGAAATAACAATGTATATTTTATATTTTATTTTAAGATTCATTTTGCTGCAAGATTATTTGATTGTAAAAAGTTTGCATGTTTTCTCAAAAAATTCTTATTGAAATAAATAGCCTAACGTTTTACGCATTCTATATCAATGTAAATATGGTATATAATAATAACATATAAATAAACATCGAACGATTCCAATACACATTAAGTCAAGTTACTTAAGAAATAAATATACATCAAATAACAATTGCAAATGCTTGAACGAAGTTCAAAAACAACGATATAGATGTAACTTCTAATGGGGCCTTCGTGGCGAAGTGGTTACCGCGTAGGTACGCATTCAAACGACGGATTGCGGATTCAATCACCGTCACGAACAATCCCGATATCGTGCAGTAGCGATATCAATTTTCACTTGAAAAAATATAGGTCTTAAATATGTTTCCAAGTAAAAAACGCCCTTCCCAGGCATTGCTGGATCAAATCGAATAATATTTGTCAGCTCTATTAGATAAATTCTAATAATAAAATAATCAAATATGAATGAATCAACCGTTGGGTTACCATCTAAAAATACGATGTAAGGGAAGATTAACCCCAACAGCTTATAAGACGTAAGGTTTTGATTGCTGTTAAAATATGATAAAAAATATGCGGTTAATGTAAATAATTTCATTATCCACACACACAAATACACACACATATGGAAATGTGTGTGGATAATGGAAATATTGGAAATATTTACATTAACAGCAAATCTCATTTTTCATCATATAGTGTGTGTGTATGTGCGTGTGTGCAAATGCTCCTTAAATTGTAAAATAAAATTATAAAATATTGAAATTATGTACTATTATTTATTTTTAGTCATTGTAGTTTACTAAAGTAACACAAAACTCTTATACGTTGTGCTTTGAAATGAGAAATTCATATTTAAAATTTGTTTGATTTTACTCGATAGAATATGATGAAGATTACTAGTGAGTACACTCAATTCATTTTATTTTTATTGCAAAGAATTCAAAACATGAAGATTATTACAGTTCAGTTGTCAGTTATTATGAAGAGCTTTTATAATATTTTTCATAATTCATCCGCAAAATTATTTCGAAGTTCGATCATATTTTGAAAAAAGAAACAAACACGCTTCAATGCTCCGCTATGCATTATAAGCAAAGATCCTATTATTATCCGATTAGTAATATTTCATTTAACAAATAGATATGTATTCCTTTAACGTAAATAATGCCTAGGATAGATAAAAAATCGCAGATGTTTTCAAAAGCAATTTAATACTTTTACAAAAATAATAATTCTCTTCTTTGAAATGTATTGTTGATCATATTATTTTCAATTTTTCTTACAAACACCATATCTAATATTGTTTATTTTTTATATAGAGTAAAGCGGGAGTTGAAGGCCCTAAGGTAAAAAGGTCCACTACCGGTATCGTAAAGTTAAGAATTTTTTAATAATATTTAGAGGAGAAAAAATGTATAATCCGCCATCACCTAGATTCTTACGACGTTGCTATCGGGAGATAAATGTTGCTATCGGGATGACAATCGAAAATCCATAACAAAAGTATTTTCTTCCGTGGTTAGATTTTTTGATTGCGATCACTGCTGTTTATTTTACGAGACATATAATTTTTATCTATACGTTATTCAATAGGGAAAGGATAGTAATTTTATTTAGATTAAACCTTTTTTTTATATAACCTCTATGAAAACTTACACGTGGGTGGGGTAAAACTGAACATAATTCGAGCAAAGGTGTAAGCAATAAAAAATAGTGAATAAAAAAGTAAATTAAGTTTAAAAAAATGAATTTTACAAGCGATAAATTAAATAAATAGTGGTTCCAACTCTGTTAATTTTTTCTGACAAAATACCAGATCAAGGTTATATACAGTGTTGTCTCTGTGAAAAATGTACCCATGAAATTTATATTTTGCATTGGTTGAATAAAGTAGCTATTATTTCGTATAATTGTTTTACATATAACTTCTATAAATTCATATAAAAATCTATAAATGTTTAATAAAAATATCAATTACAAATTTAATGAATTGATATAAAGGTCACCTATTTCATTACATTACAGTATATAAAAATATAATACACACACTCACATATATATATATATATATATATATATATATATATGTAATATTTTTGCAGCCCAACCGTCGAATTAAAAAAAAGATTAAATAACAAAATTATTTATTCCATTAAACGTTTCGACCCTTGATGTGTGTCATCATTCAGTAATCAAACCAGGAAAAACAACAGAAAACATTAATTATGATGTATATATATATATATATATATATATATATCCTCATGCCATGGATTATTGCTTTTTAAGTTTCTAATATTATAATAATCAAATTTTAAGTAGTATAATCATCAAACACTATCGTTGCATATTTTAGTTTTAGAGTTTTTTTAGTGTAGTTAATTGTATTGATGTTATGCTTATTACATATATATATATATATATATATGTATGTATATATATCATTGTGTCATCATTCAGTAATCTAATATATATATATATATATATATATATATATATATATATATATATATATATATTGATGTTATGCTTATTACATATACGAGGTCTGTTCAAAAAGTACCCGGAATTTTTGTTTTTTCAAAAAAATATTTATTTATTCGTCTACATTAATGTGGTCCCCTTCAAAGTAGTCCCCCCCAGATATAATACACTTATGCCAGCGTTTTTTCCAATTTTCGAAGCACCCTTGATATTCACTTTTTGATATGTCCTTGAGCACTCTCAGCGATTTTCTTCAATCGAGGAAAACCGCCGTCCTTTCATGGGTCTCTTCAACTTTGGGAATAGGAAAAAGTCACACGGAGCCATATCTGGTGAATTTTTGCACTTTGCAACACTTTATTTCATTTTTTACGCAAAATTTAATACAAATTCTTTGACTTTTCAATTCTTCCATTGTAAAAATCGCCGAGCTCAGAAAAACACGTCGAACCTTAGCGACTACCACAGACAAAGTAAACAGTGAATATAGCTGAAAATTTCATCATACTTTAGGGGCATGTATACCAACACAATAAAAAAAAATTTTGACAATCAGACACTCCAGACCCGCGAAATTTAATTATTAGTAATTCCGGGTACTTTTTGAACACACCTCGTATATATATATATATATATATATATATATATATTGATGTTATGCTTATTACACATATATATATATATATATATATTTGTAAATTTTTTAGCAGCCCAACTCAAGCAAACCCAGCTGCAACAATCTCTTTTTGATAAAAAATTATATATATATATATATATATATATATATATATATATATATGTATATATATCATTGTGTTATCATTCAGTAATCTATATATATATATATATATATATATATATATATATATATATATATAAATATATATCACAACTTGCGTAAACCACGTTTAATTAGGAACGATATATCAACCATATAAGCAGTTTTAGATAATATCGAAAAGAGGTCAATGACATGAGAAAAATAATGCTAGGCATATAGCATACATTAATTAATTATGCATACATCATTAATGAAATTGAAAAACATAAGATTTTTCAACTCACCTAAAACAAACCGATCGCACAATAAATAGTAAATTTATTTCACTCAACATCACTATCATAAACACGGTAAAGATAAACTGCGCACCAAAACACTATCAATTTTATTTTTAAAAAATAAATTTGAGTTCTATAAGAAACTTACACGAACACCGAACACTGTATTGCGACGATAAGAAAATAAATATAAATTATCAATCATATATAAATATTATATACAGATTTATATATATATATATATATATATATATATATATATATATATATATATATATATATATTAGTTTATTTATTTATTTGTTATAGTGTACCGAGAAAAAACGAGATGAACGCGCTGTACCGACTACTGAACGGCTATAAAAAATATTCTGACAAAAACACAAATATTCGTTGCGGCGGCGCTAACCTCCTGCTTCCCTATTTCTAATACAAGATGGCATTTGAACCGCGTACTGAGAACCGACCTACGTATTATCTCGGATTTTTCCTCGTGCTCGGTGGAAAGCGCGCATGTTTGTGTCTGAACTCGATTCGATCAGGCAATGTCTCGGCGCGAACGCCCACGATTATCTCCGAAGTACCATGGATCGCACCCTCAACCATCCACTGTTTGACGGCGCCAAGTGCAACGCGAATCCTTGCGCCCTGCACCTACTACCCTTCGAGACGTACCCGTTGCGACCGTCTCGAAAATATCTGATATGGTTCAACAGCACTACCGAGCCACTTAATTAATTTGAAAACCCCCAATTTTACTTAAATAAAAAAATACACCACGAATAATTAAATGCCCGTGGGGTAAGCTATAGTTATAGCAAAAAAAATGAAATTTTTTATACATCTTTACGTTTCAGAGATTTCTGAACAATTTGGCACACCTTAGAAAAAATTAATGTGTGTGTGTGTTCGGATACAATTTTTCGTCGACTATTTCGAGAACTCGGATCAATCGATTTTAATGATTCAAACAACATTCGATTCCTATTGAAATAAAGGAGACGTGCTTGTTAGTTTTTAGTAAATGCAGCTCCAGCCGTTTCGATGATACGGGGCAAAAAGTGCCAAAAATGGTGATTCAGTTTTTGAGAGAACGGAGCGTCCAATTTCAATAATTCAAAAAACATTTTATTTTATTTGTATTTGGAAAAAATGAAATTTTTTATACATCTTTACGTTTCAGAGATTTCTGAACAATTTGGCATACTTTAGATAAAATGAATGTGTGTGTGTGTGTTCGGATACAATTTTTCGTCGACTATTTCGAGAACTCGGATCAATCGATTTTAATGATTCAATCAACCTTCGATTCCTATTGAAATAAAGGAGACGTGCTTGTTAGTTTTTAGTAAATGCAGCTCCAGCCGTTTCAATGATACGGGGCAAAAAGTGCCAAAAATGGTGATTCAGTTTTTGAGAGAACGGAGCGTCCAATTTCAATAATTCAAAAAACATTTTATTTTATTTGTATTTGGAAAAACAGCGGTTTCGGGAACACAGTAAAAAAAGTAAAGAAAGAAGCCATTTGGCGGTCAAAACTTATCATTAGACATCAATTATTAGATATTATTAGACATTAATTATTAGATACTTCGTCTCTGAAACAGCTACGCAGTGCGATTGCTTTAAAAAAGTTTAAAATAAATTTTCAGAAAAGTTCAAAATTAAAAAAAAATGGATTTTTCAAAAAAGTCAATTTTTTTAAATATTTCGAAATTCTCAAAAAAATTTTTTTCAGTTTTCAAAAAAATATTGAAGCTTTTTTTTTAAATAAAGAAATGGCTACTTGTGAATTTAGTTTTTGCTGGATGGATTAGTTGATCGTATAAAATCTTAGAAAGACCGCTATTGCAACTTCTTCTATTATCTCGAGAAATTATGGAAAATTTCTAGGATAACATTTTCCGGGATCTCATCCGCCAGAAATTGTAAAAAAAAACAAGGAAAGCGCGGATGAAATTCTAAAAGGTGCATTATACATAAAAAATAACAAATAACAAAATACACTTCTAACTACGATAGAACAGTACTATTAAAAAGTTATATTATATTGATAAAAGCCGAATTATGCAAAATTGTAAAATACACTAATATATTTTACGATATTTGTTAAGACCATGAACTGTTTTGTCATATAAAGTTTTATAAAAATCGTCACAAAAAATCAACAATTGGTTCAGACAAACCGGTTCAGATTTTTTTGCGAAAACGTGACATCGACGAAAAAAATAAAGGAACGGCCCAACCGATCGTCGCAAAAACTAATCAACGTGAGTTCGTCTTGAGTTACTTAAAATGACTTTAAATTATATGGTTCAGACCTTTTTGAAGAAATTTTAGCAAACAAACAAACACACATATATTTACCAATTGCGTCCAAGTATTCAGAATGACTTGAAACGGCTAGAAAATATAAAATTAGCAAGTCATTTTTGCGAAAACATAATTCTCCTTCGGGAATTTAATAAAAGTATCAAGATGAATAGGTATTTTCCGCAAAATTGAAATCTAACTTTTATACATACATCCTCTTTCATACATAAAATGAAAATATTATTTCAACTTGACTACTATTCACTTTTCAAATGAATGGTAATTTGAAGTCAATGCTTTTAATATTGCTTATTTTTAAAAAAAAGTTCCGAGAGACTTCGAAGTCATTTTTCATATTAAATCAATATTTAAAAAAAAATAATAAGTGAATATATCAATGCATTAGTCTTCAACTTACCCCAGTGCCTCGACCTTTGCCTCGACCCCTTCTGCTTTCTTGGCGTATAAGGTTACCATCCGGTCCGTAAACCAACTGTAACAAAAAAGATTATAATTAAATCATATTATTCTAAATCAGTCGAAAGTATATCATAACTCTTAGATTTAAATTTTCACTAATCCGACACTATTAAAAACCAGACGGTGTCGATTAGTGGAATGTTCCGATTACTGAATTATATATAGGGGGTCCCAGAACTTAACGTCAAGCCAAAACAGGGTGACAGTATTAACCTGAAAAAATTTAGAAACAAAAATTATCTCACGTTGTTTGGAAATTATGAGCTTTTAAGTGCAACCTAGAGCTTTGATGAAATTATGACAATTTTTCGATTATTGTGGTTAATTTTAATTGTTCATTTAAACTTTGGAGCCGTAACCGTGGATAACATTTCTGGGACCACAATAAAATAATAATACAGTTGCCCGAAGTTTTTGGGGGACAATTGTGTTATTATTTTTACTGTGGTGCTAGAAATATGATTCATGGTTACGGTTCCAAAGTTTAAATGAGCAACATTAATCAAAATTGAGCACAATAACCGAAAAATGGTTATAATTTCACGAAAGCTTTGGATTGTACTCAAAAGCTTATATTTTCCAAACAACGTGAGATAAATTTTGTTTTCTAATTTTTTTCAGGACAGTTAAGGCTAATACTACTAATCACCCCGTTTCGGCTTGCCGTTAAGGTCTGGGACACCCTGTATTTATATTTCTTATAATGGATCTAAAAAAATATATTATTTTCAGTCATATTGTTTGTGATAGTTAGAATAAGCTCATCAATTTAATTGGCTTTTGAGATCTTCCATAGTATCAGTGTTAAAAAAATCAACTTCAATTGTGGCAAATATGTATTAAATTATTCTTAATACGGTTGCGCACTTGCAATAACAAGCATGTCCGCTTACGACATAAATTAACTAATAAATCTGTCATCATAGACATACAATTCGATAATATTATTTTAGTTTTCAATGAAACTATATTACTATTTTTATTTCACATAGGTGAACAATAAAATCATATTTAAAGTAAAAATAGCTCCGAGACAATGAAAATACTTAATGCAAAATGATGAAAAACTATTTGCAATGAATAATAGCAAATAATTGATAACGACATATCCATAACTCATTTAGGCAGGTGAGTGAGGTCTCTTTAATTACTATGCTCCGGAAACACTTTAAATATTTGAATAACATATGAGATATAATATTAAAATTTTATCAAATACTAGTTTTTCAAAAAATCATTAATAAAATTGAGATTTGCTTACGAACAGTAAAATTGTTTTAACGAAACTATTATAGTGTTCTAAAGAATATTATTAAATAAGATTTTATATTTTGTATAATATGATTCTGATGATTCTGACTTGTACTCAATATGATTATGAAAAAATCTTTTGGTATATATTATTGTAAATACTAGTATATATATAAATATATATATATATATATATATATATATATATATATATATATATATATATATAACACTTATTGCAGTCTCATATAAAATATTATTAACTTCCCGTAGGGTAAGTTATAGTAATCGCAAAAAAATCGAAAATGAAAATTTTTATATCTTTACGTTTCAGAGGTTTCTGAACATTTTGGCATACCTTAAAAAATGAATGTGTGTGTGCGGATACAAATTTTCGTCGACGATTTCGGGAACACAGTTCAACCGATTTCGATTATTCAAAAAACATTCGATTGCTGTTGATAAGGAGACGTGCTGATTAGTTTTTGGCATAAGCATGTCTAGCCGTTTCGAAGATACGGGGCAAAAAGTGCCACAAACGGTAACTCAGTTTTTAAGAGAACGGAGCGTCCGCTTTTAATAATTCAAAAAACGAAGGCAGGTCTAGCGGTTTCGGAGATCTAGTGAAAAAAGTAAAAAAAAGCCATTTGGCGGTCAAAAATGCAGTTAAAGCATTACGATTGCTTTGAAAAAAGTTCAGAATTTCCAAAATATTTCAAAATGAAGAAAACATTTTTTTTTCAAAAAGTCTTTTTTTCAAAAAAGTAAATTTTTGTCAAAATTTTATAGTTTCTCAAAACCTAATTTTTTCAAAGTAATTTTTTCTCAAAAATGTTAAGGCACTATGCCATGCGCCCCACTAGTTTATATTATAATGTAATTTAAGTATTAGGAAGGATGAGTAAAAGACCGCGTCGTTAAATAGCATAGAAGCAAGATTTTGCACCGGTTACAATTCAGTAGAGCGGCACATAGCCAACAGATGGTAACACAATATATTGGGAACTTAGAGCCGTTAAGCGTAAACTGTGTTGATCCAATAATTTGAATGCAGTTTTCTTTTACAGTTAAATCTTAACAAAAATTGTTTTCATTAATATATAATACAAGCACAGTATGTAATTTTTTTCTTAATATTGCTCGAAACTTTTCGTTTCGTGAAATATGATTTTTTTATATTAAATTTTGATATTATTTGATGTTGATTTGTTGAAAAAGTTGTTTTTATTTGAAACTTTGTTTTCTAATGTTTGAATATAATATAATCGAATATTATACAATAAAAATTATGATCGTTTATTCAGTAATATTTTTATAGATTATATTTTTTTCGTAAATAGTACGAAACTCTAGATTTTATATAAAGTAGTACGGCTTATATTGCCATTAAATACCATAATCATTTCATTTTCTGATATTTGTGATATTAAAAATTGTTTTTTTTTTAATTCTTCGACTAATGGAACGAAAATTTAACTCGAATAGTTGAAATGCTTGTTCAAAAAAATCGTACTAGAAGTCTTTTAAGAATTATGTAAAATTTAATGAGTAAAATGTATGTGCATTTTCTGGAAGTGTAAACATGAAAACAAATCCTTTTAATTTTTTGCGATTGTATAGGTAGTATAATGATAATTCATTGAATAATATGAATATGATGATTGAAATGCAAGAAACAAAAAAAAAAGGTTTTGAATGAGATCTCAAACTTAATCTTTACATTACTTTACAGATTTTGAAATCAACGCAATTATGACAAAGATTATTTCCGATTTTATGTGCGCACTCATTTGTTTTGGAACTCATGTCCGATTACACTTAATAAATTTAAGCAACAACTATGAACGATTGTTGCTGTTTGAATTGAGAAGGCACATCCTCTCCAGTACAATTTATTCTCACATACGCACAGATATGTATATGTGCACATATTCGTGCACACATATGCCGAACTTAATTGTACAGATTTAAAAATTGGTACAAAGCATTTAACTTGATACTGTCGGTATCATATCAGATCCAGGCAGAGCTTTCAAAACTGCGACATTTCCGTGATATTTATCATAACATCAAGGGTATTATTACACATTTAATGTTATTGTCGAGATAAATCTGCTCTAAATCGTTGACATAAGTATATTAAAATGATCATTATTGAATGTATATATTTAAATTCTCATTATTAATTTTTACCGTAACTCTGTTATATACAGCTTCAAAACAAAATATAATTTCACAGCAAAGATAAAAAATGCAATATTCAAGTAATATCCCAAACCTTTCGATAATTTTACACTTGCCAGCAATAAACTAACTCATCTCCATTTTTGTCATAATTCAATATCTCCAAATATATAAACCTGAATGACATTTATATATTTTATCAAATATTAGTTCAAAATAATTGATTCGTAATAATATTTTTATATACTTTACATTCATGAGCAAGACAGTGTAGGTATGTATAAATTGAACGATATTTAACTTTCTTATTAAAAATTAGAATGCTTTATGAAATCGATTTTTTTTTATTTTAGATAGGCCTAAGATTTTGAACAGTTTTTGTGTAATACATTGTAAAGAATTTAATCTATTTAGACATATATAATTATATAGTAAATCCATTTGTTGCGAACGGACATTGCTAAAACGCGTATAGTATAGTAGCCCTATCTGTCGATTATATACTTAAGATAGGAATAAGTATTAACCATTAGTTAACAATAATATATATGTTACGTTTCAAATTAAAATGAATATGACACATGTTTGCAAAAATAATATTATATCCTGCATACGGATTATATTGAACAAATATGAACTTAAAAGCATTTTATCAATGAAACTTGTATTGCTGCCTGCCATTTGCTTCACACGTAATATGCATAGTAAACTGACGCACTCGGGTTTCAAATATGACATCCCGTATTAACAATTTATTATTGAAAAGTATCACTTACATTCCTAGCATACCACCCTACAAGTTTTTTCAAAAACTTGTCCGTTATGAAATTTATATCACATAAATTTTAATTGAATTGCGTTTTTGATTTATGAAAATTTAATATCTGACGTTGCTAGTCTCCAATTCAGGGGCGTAACCACCGTCGTATCAGCCGTATCAAAAATACGGGGCCCCGAGGCAGGGGGCCCCCCAACGAGCGTAACAGAAAACAAAACAACAATTTTTTTAAAAAAATTGATAATTTTAAAGTAGTTTGCATTTCCTTTTGTTATCGAGAGGTATTGACGCTTTAAGAGATTCTGCAAGCTCTAGTAATTCAATTAGTAAAGCTTTTGCACATCCCATAAATTAATATTTTTGTCAACAAATCTATGAAACTAATCCAGTTTATAAATTCTTCATCGAAAATTGGAATTTGGAATTTTTATAGTTAAATTTCTAATATTGTTATATTTGTTTCTGTTACTAGTTGATTGTCTGCATGATGCATCAGTTTAATAATTAGATTTTGATAAATATGATCAACTAAATCATTTTCAGATTTATTTCTTCACTGTTTCCAATTATTAGTTATTTTCTGAAACTTCCATGAAAATCTTGAAGTATTGTATATCCATATGATCATAACTAATTGATAGTTTTAGAAATAAGTTTGAATACAAAAATCTAGGAAATTTAAGAAATGCAATAAGGTTGCTTGCATCCAGTTTTCCGAATGAATAAACAGTAACCATTTTATTCCTGGTCCTTCTTCCAGTTACAATTGAAACTAATTAAAAATTACGTAAAAACCTTAGGACAGAAATGTCTACCAGACCTGTATGTTCCTAAAAACAGAAACTTTATAAAATTTCAAGATTATTCAATAATTCAGTTTTTCAAAAAAGGCAAGAAGAGTGAGATCTGGAATCATTTGTGAAAAATTGAGAAAATTAAAGAAAATTGTATAAATAAATAATTAGAATGATAAATGAATATTCTTTTAATTTTATGTATTTTTATATATCGTAAAAAAATTTCTTCTTGAGAAAATTTCTCCCCCAAACAAATTTTGATACGAAGCCCCGTCAAGGCACGCTACGCCCTTGCTCTAATTATTTGATTTTAAACATAAGTTGATGTGTGAAGGAATCAATGATACATTGCATAATTTTAATTGACTTGAAATCGCATAATATTTTTCGTAAAAAGGAATTTGATATAATTAGTGCCCTTTCATGAAAATCCAAAATTTATTTATTTGTATTTATATCTAAGCAATTAATTCGGAATTGTGTCAAAAATGTTTAAATTTGAACACAACATCGTGTGGTAGTGGGCAGCATAATGAAAAATATAAATTTAATTCAAAACGGTATCGCAGGGGAAACGAATGTATTATGATAGTTGAAACGGCACAGCAGTTTTATCGATTTTGCGAATGCATTATTCGTTCACTTCACACTCTCGGTCTCTTCGCACACACGGGCGAACAGCGAACAGCGAACAGCGAAAAGCGAACGCGGACCCAGAGAGCGCGCCAGTCAGATCGCGTCGCTCTGCAACTTTCACCCTCTGTGCCCTTGAAACCGCGATCGTGTATATATATATACATATATCGTGTACTATGCTCGCCGAACAATCATCAAACTGTACTCGCTTCGAACACGTACTTGGAAGTTGTACTACGATCAACCCTATACGACAAAATAGCTATCAGCGTTATAAAGAGACAATTCAAACAAATTAAATGAAACAAGTATATGTATATATATATATATATATATATATATATATATACATATATATATCTTCTATATATATAAAAATAAGTCGGGTTTTCCTTCCTGACGAAATAACTCCAGAACGCACGAACCGATTTCGACAATTTTGCATTCATTGGAAAGGTCTTGGGCTCCGCAAGGTTTATAGCTAAGAAAATTAGAGGTGCATGGCATCGTGCCCTAATTCATATTGCTGGAACTTCACGCACCGCAATTAAAAATTCGAGTAATAAAAATAATCAATAATTGTTTAAAATAATTGCAAATACATTATCTTCTATATATATATAAAAATAAGTAGGGTTTTCCTTCCTGACGAAATAACTCCAGAACGCACGAACCGATTTCGTCAATTTTGCATTCGTTGGAAAGGTCTCGGGTCTCCGCAAGGTTTATAGCTAAGAAAATTAGTGGTGCATGGCATCGTGCCCTAATGCATATTGCTGGAACTTCACGCACCGCAATTAAAAATTCGAGTAATAAAAATAATCAATAATTGTTTTAAATAATTGCAAATAGATTATCTTCTATATATATAAATATAAGTCGGGTTTTCCTTCCTGACAAAATAACTCCAGAAAGCACAAACCGATTTCGACAATTTTGCATTCGTTGGAAAGGTCTCGGGCTCCGCAAGGTTTATAGCTAAGAAAATTAGTGGTGCATGGCATCGTGCCCTAATGCAAATTGCTGGAACTTCACGCACCGTAATTAAAAATTCGAGTATTAAAAATAATCAATAATTGTTTTAAATAATTGCAAATAGATTATCTTTTATATATATAAAAATAAGCGGGGTTTTCTTTCCTGATCAAATTTTTCCCTTTCAAATATAAAACAAACAAAAAATTTCTTCATCTTTCTCACGAAACCATCTGGTGGCGAAACGGAGTTTGTCGGGTTTGCTAGTATATATATATATATATATATATATTTCCTTCATTTCTTCCTTCATTTAGATACGTCACTTTCGAAATTGTATGCATAAAAAGAGTAGTTCGTAGTTTTAATATTGTAAATAATATTAAAGGAGCTTTTCATCAAATTATTCGAAAAATTTAAAATTAAATTTTAAATGTTGAATTTAAGTTGATATTGAATTTCACAAATATAAGCGGAGCTATTTTGCTTATTATAAAAGCCAAAAACCTACTTCGTCTAAAATCATAGATTTTAATAATATAAGTTTAGTAATATAAAAAACTATAGGATTCTATTTATGTTAGGTAAAGCGGTGCTTAAAGCTCCTCGTGTAAAAAGCTTCACCACTGATATCTCAAAAACAAGTAAAGTCAGGATTTTTTTAACAACATTATTTGAAAGTAGAAGGTAAAAGATATCGTCACCTTGATGCTATTAGGAAATAAACGACAATGTTTAAAATTCCACAACAAAAGTTTTTTTTTCATTGTTAGTCTTTTGGTTGTGATTGAGCACTGTTGCTTATATAGTGTACGTCAATTAATTGTTTCATATGATGTATTGTTATTTTTAAGTTAGATACAGTTTTTTTTATAAAACCTCAATAAAAGCTATGTGGGTGAAGTACAAAGAACTAACTAAACTTTTACCCTGAGTTTTTTTTCATTGTTAGTCTTTTGGTTGTGATTGAGCACTGTTGCGTATATAGTATACGTCAATTAATTGTTTCATATGATGTATTGTTATTTTTAAGTTAGATTAACAGTTTTTTTTTAAACCTCGATAAAAGCTATGTGGACGAAGTAAAAAAGAACTAACTTTTACCCTGGCAAAGATATGAACAATAAAAAATAGTAAATAAAAAGTAAATTAAGTAAAAAAGAGCAATTTTATAAGGGATAAATTAAATTAATAGTTATTCCAACTCCGCTGATAAATATTTCTGACGAAATACCAGATAAAGGTTTTATAAAATGTTATATTTGTAAAAATGTACCCATGAAATTTGTATTTTGCATTAGTTGAATAATGTAGCTATTGTTTCGTAAAATTCCTTTGAATATTTATTGTATAGAAAAAAATGCATGTATAAGCATAATATATAATAATTATTTATTTATTTATTCATAAGTAAGCCAGGCATAATATGTATTAAAAAACAATAATTTAGATTTGTAATTTATTAAAAAATCACTATTTTTTATTATTCTTTTGAATAAATTGTATTATTAAAATAATTTATAGAGGCTATTAATAAACACAATATGATTTAATTTAAAATATCGTTTAATTAAATTTAATTTTGAAATTTATGAATTCAAGAATAGGTTTTCATGAGCACATTGAATTTACTATGATGCATAGTACGATTTTCGCTACTCCTCTTCAGCCTTGTGCTTTCCCCGCCATATGAATGACTCATGCAAACGTTGGCTATCGATTATTTTTTGCAAAGCCATAAATACGGTTTTCTGAAAGCACGCCATTCTGCTTCTGCATTCCCGAGAAACTAGCATGCCAGTGGCAATAACAGTATTATGAACATGAATTAGTGTAGCATCTGTTACTAATAATTTTATTAAACAATATTATTCACACGGTAAATTAACAATATTAACACACGCGATATTCTTCGTCAATATATCGCTTTAATGGTTTTGCATATTTCTTTAAATAGTCCAAATGCCTAAATTTATTATAGAACAAGATTAGTAACAATTTCCGATCTGAATTTTTGCATTTGATGTGATCTCTGTGAAAAACGATAGTTTAAAATAAAGATTCGAACATGCAAATAAATTGAAAAATATTGAAAAAATATTTCATATTCTTTATTGTTATTAAAATCTTACGAAATAATCGTCCTTTATTATGTTTTATATATTTATTTTACAGCATTTTAATTGTATATTTTCATTAATAAATGAACTGAGCTTATGTAAAAAAATAAGCACTAATATGAGGAAGAAATGTACTTTGAATTAGTTTTAATATTTCTAATAAGAATAAAATCGACAGTTTTATTGCTGAATATTACACTAATATTTTTTCAATAAATATTTTAAACATTTTTAGATGCAATATCTTTTTTCGGAATATTTAGTATTAAATTTCATTGTAGAGAGGAAAATTTATTTATTACATATTTAATTATTTATCAACTCGATCTTTTTTTTATTAAAAATAGCATAATGAACGGTTGTTAATCATGACGATATGATTATTAGAAACGTTGGAACTTAGAATTTGAATCGTAGAATGCGACTGATGTACTATGTTAAATAAAAAACATCCAAACAGTAACATATGGATCTTTACGTTTATTAGGTTCTAGATATCACATAATTATTTTAAATGCTTTATAAAAACTAGTATTATTTATTATATCATTAGACAATAATAAATTAACTGTATTTTTCACAAAACCGAAACAAAGTCGATGCACACAAACTATTAATATACGGACTCACATTTTTAGATTACCAAAATAGAACATTTATTTTAGTTAAAAAATATTATAAAATACTTAAAAACGTAGTCTTTCATAACTGCTGAAACATAAGTCAATCGACCCTTGGTCAACATCAATATATGAACTCTGCCCTTGCCCTTGAGTTCGAAATCCTTACCAAACAACTGACACAATTTTGTCCATCCCCATCGACTGGGGGTCCATATATCAGACCTACAACACATTATCATCCATTCCTAACCAATACTTCCATATCAAAGCTATGACTCCGATAAAAGCACCTTTGCAACAACCCTTATCATGAGTGCTGGTGGTACGGAATCATCCCCAGTTGCAAAGCCACACTTTCGACGCCCACCCGCCAGACAGACAAGACATTTATCCCGAGGGCTCGATCTTTATCGTGCAAGCCCCCAAAAATAGACCAGGACCTACCTCAATTAGTCAAGGTTTGTCCGCCTCACGAAGTATCCATGTTCATGATAATATTATTCGCATCTACCCAAAACCGACCTACGGCCCATGACAATCTTATCACTCGACCCTCTCACGCACGCTTTGACATGTGACTTGACTTTATTTTGTTTTATATCAGGGCGTTTCAACAACACTTACCATGCATCGAACGGGATGAAACCACCGAAATTAATATCGGAAAAAATGATTTTACTCGAGATGATGCCGGTTAACTAATCATTTTGCGGGCCGAACATATAACAAAGATCTTGGCGCGGATTACTCTATTTGAGATGGCGTACGTACATTTCAATACTATTTTGTAAGATGTACAACGTACATAAAATTAAAAGCCACAAAAGTAATATTTGCCATTTTTTTATTATTCATTCTGGAGTTATAATAAAATTGCATTAGCATTTAGCTACGTATATAATAAATATTAACCCAAAAGTAACTTATTTCGAAAGTTTGAATTCTTTTAGATTTTAAAATACATACAAACATGTATATGTGAATTTGTAAATACACAAATACATATGTAAATTTCAACTCAAACTAAGACGTAACCTTAAACAAAATCTAATTATTTCAGAAATTTCATACCAACGGTTTTGAAAATTTAGCTTTTTTGTAAGTAATTTTAAATAAAAACTAATAATATATGGTATTGTGCTTTAACACAAATTCAATTTGATTTTTTTTTATAATAATTTAATAATTTTAAAATTAATAATTTAAAAAAAAATATGCAAGGTTACGAAAATCGATCGCGTAAGAAACATATTAGTTTCAATTTACATTTTAATAGTTAACCCTATTATTATATAATTAACTCTATTATGCATATTGTTAAAATCTCCATAAAATTTCCGACAACTTGATGTGCATATGAAAAATGATTCTTTTTGAGCCATTTTTGTACTTTTTTTTTCTTTTCCCAAAAACAATTTTGTCATATGAAAATAATATAGTGAAATAATCAAAGCGCTCTTTATTAGTATACTATAAACTTCAATTTAAAACATTTGAAAAATATTAAAAGCAAAAATCTCATATAAAATCCATACTAGTTGTATTGAATCTCGAAACAATTTTTTTCACAGTAGGTGGGCATATTATATTAGAATCTACTAATTTATATTTGTTAAGGGTGGTTTCCTATATAATTAGCATCGAGGTGTTATTTCCCTCTTGATAACGTGATGATATTTGTCACATTAGCGCAAGGTAAAACGTACATAATGGCATTTAATGTTAAATGTTGCATGGTCGTTCGCTCATACGTCTTATTATTAGAGCTTACTACAGAAAAATTGTTAATCATATCAACATTTATCCTGAACCACATATAACTGGTCATGAACTGAATAGAAAACTAACTCATTATTGTCATATACCACAAGAATTTGAAGTAAAAAGAGTGTTGACGAATTATAGTAAAAATATGAATTTTTTCAAGAAAACTGTAGAAAACATACATAGAATGGTCCATGGGGGGCGAGGGGGGTCATAACCTTGATAAGGATTAAAATGAATGAATTATAAAAACATTTGTTCGCCGGTTTCAGTTTTGCGGCGACCGGCAACGCCGCTGTTAACACGTGCGTCATACGTCATAGAACGCATAATAGGACTCGTGCAATGCAATTAATTTCATATATGCGCAAAGAAACGTTCTCTTGGATATGTACATATTATATATATATATATATATATATATATATATCGCATATATGTATATATATATACATCCATATGTGTGCGTCGCTTCGCTATACAAGACCGGTCACGTTACGACCCTGATCCGAGCAGCTGCTAGGAGGGTACGGCGATAGACAGCCGCGCTTCCTATGTTGCCAGCTCACGGGGTAGTTTTTATAAACTACCATTCTTATTATATCACGCACAAACCGCACATAGCACTGTTAGCTAGCTTGCAAGCGGAGAGCATGGAAGTCTAAAGGAAACTATTACAGCTAAAAGTTCATGAAAGCTCTTTCCATCATTGCAAGGCGGTATCCAAATTACAACACTTAATATTTTTATAAAAAGGAATAACAACCATTTGCTGGTTGGCTTAATTATAAGAAAGGGCTGATGATATTTTTTGTACGTTTGGTTTATATGTAATTGATTTATGCATGCTTTCATATTTTGCATGATCTTGTACAAAATATGATTTAAAAAAAATATCTCAAATATTGGTGAATCGGAAAAAAATCTAAATAAAATCAAATCTATTAATCATCACGTTCTGATTTGTAAGAGCGGTGCTCCAAAATATCGCGATTCCCTTTCTCTAGAGTTAATCTCGTCCTATATTTGGTGTGCTCATGAATGATGAACTTGCGTCAATCGATAAACTATAAATTCTAAAATAATTCTTACTTTTTACAATAATTTTATGCGATAATATATAAAACAAAAAATGGTACGAATTACAAAATAAAATTGCTGCGATTGACTTATTTCATACATTAGAATAAATAATAATGATTGAAATAGTATAAGAAAAGTAATCAAATTATCAGTAAAAATAAAATATGAATAAAATATACAGACATAATCTATAATAGGGCATTATTTTCATAAGAAATTAATTTTTCGTTATATGTTTATATAGAAGCATATTAAATACATAATATTATAACTTGTTGTCAAATATTATTAAAATTATAAATGCGATTAATGGTGGTCGGAGGAGTCCATCGACATATGTTATAAACCAGGGTTTCTTAAACTATGGGTTGCGATCCCAAATGGAGTCGCGTAGCAAAATCTGCGGTCGCGAGAAATCTTAATGTTAAATATTGGCGGATTTAACATTTTATAACATCACTAGAGTTGGCAGTTTTATATGTATTTGCATATGTATATTGTAACCTTATAAATAAATCAGCAAATAATATTAATTTATTTTTCTTTTATATTTGTATGAGGTCGTCAAGAAACTTGCGATCATAATCGGGGTCGTGAATGATAAATTTTTAAGAAGCCCTGTTATAAAGGAATCTTTTGGAAAACTACACATGGTATATTAAAAGAAGTATAAAAGGCTGTGGAAAATGAACAGAAATAAAGATCCTGACTATTAAATGATAACGCATTCTTCAAAAATTTTGCCCAGAAATGAACAATTAATATAAGGGAGCCTACATTAACCACGTGAGGCTTAAAGGGAAAGGAGGGTTTGAAAAAATTTAATGAAATATTCATGGATGAGGGGAGGGTCTAGTAAGATATCACGTGTATTTATTTTTGACCTCAATTTACAAAAAATCTAAATTTTTCGAAAAATTCCAAAATCTTACGATTTTTTCTAGGTACTAAAAATACACGTGATGTTTGGTGGGGGAGGGAGTGATTTTAAATATCACAACGTATTACCAAGGGAAAGGGAGGTCCAAAAATCCTTGAAAATCGGTCACATGATTAATGCCCCCTAACAGTTACAACTAACTTCAATTGACATCAACTTATAATATCAATAAACAGGTGAATCTTTGAAAATATTAAATAACTCGTATGGTAATAAAACTGAATGTGCACTCACATGTCGTAATAAAAAATCTAATAGTTTCTAAAATAAATGAACAATTTATAACAAAATGTAATTTATTACCTTTGAAAGTACCACATTTAAATCCAACCAGCTGGTCGAACAGCTGATAAGGCAAACAAAAAAATATAAAAGAAGTAAATAAAAAAAGTTATATCACAATAGCCAATAGAGAAAGAAAGTAAATAGTGGAAGGTCCAAAGAATTGATATTCTTTGTTGCAAACAACTGTCATCAGCCATTCTATACACATATTTCTTACTTGATGTAAAGATGTATAAGGCAAAAATTAAAAAAAATCAAACATGCTGAAATTGTGAATTTCATAGCTATATTTGCTTTAAACCAATTCTTGAAAATGTCCGCATCGTATTTAAACAAGCATTTTAAAACTGGAAGATATTAAAAGACGTGTGCCGTCTTATAAAAATGTAATGTAACATCCATATAAAAAATAATCATGTTAATAACAACTGATAGAGGGGATTTAAAAATTAGTTGCGCTACAAACTAAAATTTATGTTCTTCCATATTATATATATATATATATATATATATATATATATATATATATGTATATTTATATACATATTAGGCACGTATAAGAACATCTGTCTGCCAAAAGCCAGCTGCGAGTTAGAAATACATTAGGAAAAAATGTACTCGGCTTTAAATCAACAATTTCTGTTATAATTTGATAGAAAATTAAAGCAAATGATCACATATAATCACGAAAAATATATGTGTACTGCTAAAGTGCATAAAAGATGTTGACGGAGAACATAATTTTTCGTTTCAAGAATAAAGAGAATTCAAGAATAAAGAAAATTGTAAAATATCCAATGCTCACAAACACTTGCATGTTTCACAGAATGTCATTAATTTATTTAAATTTTGCAGCTGAGTGGTACGTTAAGTTATTCAAAGAATGAAAGTTCTTAAAATGATTTGACAACACAGCGTTGTGCTTTTCGCGTATACGACCGTTAGCCAATTAAACATCGGAATACAGAGTATCATGCAAATATACCATAATAAAAATCACTTGAATAAATATTTCTTGTTGATTATCAATAATTTATAAGCATAACTTAAAATTCACTATTCAAAATGAAATCGGAGTCTGCCTAACATAAAATTAAATTAATAATTTCAACATTAAAATGTACCACATCCTGGTTGGTAATCTTTTCAAACTTTTATACAATTCTAGAAGTACTGATTGTTGATAATATATGAAGTGATTATAGGGTGCGAGTAAATGCTTTAATGCTTGATATTTATACCAACATACATTTGTGAATGTTTATAAATAATGATACTTCATCTCAAACATGAAGTAAAATATTTGGTACACTAATCATTGAAAAAATCAAATATGAACCGTTTAATTCAATTTTGTTAAGGAATTGCATAAGTTCAATGACATAGCAAGTTTTGAGTAGAAGCAAATATTGTCTGATCTTGGTCAGTCCCAGTTTTCCATTTTTGCAAGTGATTGAGAATGTATCGAATTTTGTGTTTTACCTTCATTTTGTCAGGAAACAAACTGACCACATATAACATTGTCAAAAAGCTCTAAATACAAGGTATACTACGCGCAATTTACGTCAGATATGGTTCACAAAAAACATAAAACTTAATCATTATTTCATATTTATGCAATATAGTTTATATTTTTAACATAATTGTTTACTTTATTGTAAGCTGTGATAGACAAGTCATAGCAAATCGCAATATAGTTATTGGTACAATATGAAACCATACTAAAAACGCTTATCATGTTATACGCATAACAAATAATGTATGATTTAATTAAGTTTAATATAATTAAAAATTAATAATATAGTATGTCTAATGAATTTTCGGATGTGGAGTTGTATATCCTATGCAAAATTGAAAAAAGTTACCTATTAATAATAGCGTCTGCTCCGCGAGCGGAATTTGAAAGCTCTAAACATTATGGTTCATTCACCTTAGTTGAATTATAAAAAATATTTGATCCCTGTGCCTTGTTGATCTAGAACATAATTTGTTCAACCGGCATGAATCATAAAATCAAAAAATAGTTCCATATTTTGTCAAAATTCAATATGTAACAAATATACATTTTATATAGTTCAAATCGTCGTATGCGGCAACGAGCTTAGTCTAATATATATGAGTGCACACACATATATATATATATATATATATATATATATATATAGGAATATATACATATATATATATATATATATATATATACATATATATATTGCCCGATTCTAAATAACTCATCAATATATATATATATATATATATATATATATATATATAATATTAAATTTATTTACTTAAAAAAATACAATAATTTGGGAAAACTGTATTTCAGTAACTCGAAGTAAAGCACGTGCTTCTCTCTGTGCTCCGGAAAAGCCGATAACTTTCACGAAAGCATTTTAATATTTTTTTTAATTCAATGTCAAACCGATATATCAAAATGTATAATAGTAATTTAGTAAAAAAATAATGACATAATAAAATTATAACCCTGGTTAATTTCACATAGTAGGCAATTGAAAATCTTTACGCATGGTCTGCCTGTAAAAGCACAACCTTAGGGTAAAAACATATATGATCTTGAAATGATATTACTGAATCTTTTGCGGTTTTGAAACGCTAATGATTAAATTTGCCATCTCAATTTGAGAATTTTCAAATTTTATAGTTAAAAAGAATTAAAACTATTTTATTGTTTTAATTTTAACAATAGTAGCGAAAGTATTTAATGAATTATTTCTTACGTAAAAACATCAAAACTTTGAAAAATAATTTCTTGTAATAAATATACTGAATGCCTGGCTGATGTTAACAAAAACTCAAATAATTCTTTCGAGTAACTTGAGCGACAAAAATCACCTCGTGTTTGCGGCGTCATAAATTAAAATTTTAAGTTAAAAAACAGCACATCTGGCAGAAACTTCTTCGGCTGGTAGCAAGAAAAATCTCTTTCATTTTGTACTGTGTGGAGCGCATCGTGTATTTTGTCACCGTTACAATTTTGGTAAAGGATGTTGTTTGGCGTGTGCTTAGCGCAATATACACAACGACGAAAAGGTCCAGCTGTCGTTCGAAAGCAACGACAGATGCGCGCTGACGCACACAAATGCATAGAACATAACGTGTGTTAATGCGGACACATATGCGTTACTATACTACATATGGCACAAGCATCTTCTATGTATTAGTAATATGTGATAGTTAGATACGTTAGATGATAATAATTTATGTGCTTTACTCCGTATACTTAGTTTTGTTACAAAATACACCATATGTTGTGCTACGAACTCTGATTAATATTGGATCAAATTTAAATTAACGCTCCACATAATATTAAGTAAGCACTAATCTAGACTACTGCATCCCACAAAAATCAAATCACTATGATACAACTGCAAATACAAATGATGCAGCGCTAATGCAATGGGCTTATGACGAAAGTTCTACTTCATAAGTTCGAGCGAATTAATTTTAATATAGATTCTTAATAATTAAAATTTTAAATGAATAAAATAAATATTAAAGAAATTTAAGAACATGGTGATAAACAATTGAAAATGAGAATTATCACAAATAAATAAAACAAAAAAGTAAGAAATACCTTATGATATGGAAACTATGTAATACTAGAGAATTTCCCTCAGCAAATTCTCCAAGTTAACAAATTCAGTAAAAAGGAAAAAGTTTGTATTTTCCCGAAAATCAGATTCGCTAATTTTATGTTTTCTCAGTTTTTAGTTTTTGTTCGATGTAAATTTAAAACCTATTATAAAAAAGCCCAATTGCCCTTCATGATAGTGTTGATTTAGTCTTGATCGAAAATTGCTGAATTGAATTCTGCGGAATTATTGATGAAAACAATTTTGCGGTAATTTTGGAAATTAAAAAATATTTAATAATTTTCGACAATGCAAAGTTCAAGCAACTTGACTTAAGGCAAAAATACTTACAACTAGTTTATATTTAACTTCATTTACGCAATCGTATCCACATGTGCTACATTTGACGGGTGATATAAACTTTAATTATGAAATTAAATTTATTACACACATATACTATATATGTATATATATAAATATTTATATATATAAAATAATGAATAAAACATACCTTTTTCTCAGTTAACTTTTCACATCGGCGCTGCTTGCAGATTTGATGCGATTTGTCATTACGGCACGGAGCGCAATCCCCACAATTATCTTTGCGCTGACAGCCGACGCATTCTCCACAGCGTTTACGTTTCTTTTTCACCTGCAAAGAGATTATTATATATTACAATTGATACATATTCGCTTAAATTTATTTAATTACTATTATAATATATCACATAAAAATATTGAGGCGATAGCAAACCAGAATATCTTATAAAAAATTACCTGTTTATCCGGCCCCAAGTCGTCAGTGTCCATCATCCGGCCCATACCGTTACCTTGACCATTCGTCCCATTGCCGGTACTTAGTCCGCCGTGATGTAATGGTGACTTAAAACTTGCCGTCGAACTGACTGCGGCGACTTGTCCTGAATGCGTCTCATTTTCCACATTGGAAGACACCTGATCATCGGACTGATGACTGGAAGTAGCTGATTCCAGACTAGACGCCCGGGCTTTCCGTCGCTCTTTCTTGCGATTGTCACCAGACGACGCAGGGCCGACTGATGTTATTAAGTGCGGTGATGAATAACCATTCTCCTGTTTAGTGGTATTAATAATAAAAATATAGTTATTTACTTAGAAGTTTAATCTTATCACCACAAACCTGTTGCCTTAGTTTGAGATCAAAATGAGCTGGTTCATTCTTCAGAACTGTGACTAGACCGGTTTGTTGAAATACTGGTTGGTATAGCTGTATGTGCCTTTCATCCAGGTATTGTTGATTGATTGCCGGAACCTCCCTGGCTTGAACTGGTGCAGGAACCAAGGGGTAACCTCGTGCAATCGTGTGAAATGCGGGCGTCATAGAACCCGTACCTAACTGTGTTATTTGCGTCAAAGTCGAAACAGGCGCCGTGCTTAGCGGCGTTAAATGGGGCGCCGAAAGACCTGACGGGCTAGTACTGGAGTTAGGACTCACGGG
Source organism: Ctenocephalides felis (assembly GCF_003426905.1). Lineage (NCBI taxonomy): Eukaryota > Metazoa > Arthropoda > Insecta > Siphonaptera > Pulicidae > Ctenocephalides > Ctenocephalides felis. The sequence goes on from NW_020538040.1 coordinate 69,209,317, forward strand.
CACAGGAGTTAACGTCGTGAGTGAAGGTTCTGGAGTCATTCCTGCGTCCTACAAAAAAAAACATTGCTTTTGCATAAAGGATAGTACCTCAAACGCACATAAATTTATTGATCTTAGATTAGAAATAGTGTATGTTTGTTTTGTTCTTTGAAACTAACAAAAAATGTTTATAATTAATGAACTTGATATTATTAACTAGCAAAAGAGATATGTAACAATATCAAACATTGCTGAGTTAATACTAAAAACAGTATAAAAACATATAAAAATGTATCTTTCAGGCACTTCAACCATAATACTTACATAGATAATATCATGTTGAAATATACAACTAATATTATAAAGTAATAATTCAAAAAGAGATTTCTGACAAACCTGGAATGCATTGAATTGGCTTTGAAAAGATGGAAGTTTGCTAACAGGTTGTTGTAAGTCTGGAGGAGGTTGACTGTTACCCATCACTCCCGAAAATCCTGTTCTCAATAAAACCTCCTTGGGTGTCCCCGGAGGCAATGGGCCGCCGTCAACAGACTCCCACGGTCGGTACTGGGGGGCATTATTGTCGCTAGATCGTTCACGTGAGTCGGCTGGACCTATAAAAGCCGATAAAATGCATCGAGGAATACTCATTTTTCATTTAAATTAAAGCGACTTCTAAAGACGTTTTGTGATTTTTGTTTCAAATTACTAACTTACATAATTGCCAACACAAAATTTAAGACATACATAAATTAATGGCGACCACCACAATGTTTGGATAAGTAGGAATTGCTAAGCTTCTGATTTCTAATATTTCAAAATTCATTACTTTATTTATGTTACTTATTAAAATATTGATCGTAAAAACATAGTAATTCAAAAATAAACGTAATGCTAATAATTATATGAATATGCAACATTAATAACAGTTAGTAAGATATTAAAATCATATAAGGTACGCCATCTGGTCAATGTAAATCAATAGCACTATGATGGTAAATATAGTGTTTAAACAAAAACGTGCCTTCTGTTTGTTTATTCTTTTTCAATGTAACGCACAGGATCATAATCCGCAGCTTATTAAAATTTATTGTGCCGATATTAAAAATTCGCAAATTCTTACCGAGCAGAGTTCCCGCGTTTGCTGAAGACGTGTAATAATCTCCCCAACTGTTGAGCTCCGTCGCCGTGTAAAGACGCTGGTTGTCTGTCGTATCCATTTCAAACGAAAGTTGTGGTAGAATGGTCGGATTATGGTGCTGTGAGTTCATTCCTCAGCCGATAAGCCAAAAAGGCACTGACAGGCTGTTCCTTTATCCCGAACATGTTCAAGACACCATAGACAAATTGCTATACTTTAAGCGCATTTCTTAAACTTCTTGAGTATTTGTACAAATATTTCGAACCCGATATTAAAAATTAATCTCAATATCAATAAATAAATAACTTAATCGATTACGATACACTATAACACAGTGACACTACTATTTTTTATCACTAATCACTAGACGGAGTCTTTGGTGGTAATACTTGGAAAAATAGTATTTAAATGCTTTCGATTATTCACCAAAATTTATCATGAGGTATATTATTCGTTACGCACTGTCGGTTACACTATATTATTAAATTATTATTTGGCATTTTTTTGATCAAATCACTATTAAATTTATATTTGAAGTCTTATTTAAATAGTTTATTAAATATGTGCATTTATGTAACGAGGTATACAATGTTGTACTTTATTATAAATATTCTTATATTTAGCTTCTGAAAACCGTGAACTATTTTATTAAAAATAGGATTTTTAAGATTATATTATATTTCGTTAAATTGTATTATAGATTTGGTTTCATTTATCAGACTTTCTCGTTTATTTGTACTTTTATTTTTATTTTAATCTTAAATAACTTCGATAATTTTGCAAATTTTATATTGATTCTTATAAGTTTTGTAATTACTCAGCAAAAAACTCTTTTTTTAATTTAATGTGATTTATATGCGATGCAACGTAGAATATATTAATTTTCATATATTAAATATAAATCTCTTAAGTTTATGAACAATTTTCTGATTGTTACATTATCGTTACTTTATAGTTACTATTCTAAATAATTTAAAATAATTATTAAAATGTTTTATAGTTACATTAAATTTCAATAAATTAAATAAATAAATAATTATAAATAATAAGTTTACTTTGGTTTATTATCTCATCCTCTTTAAAATATACAGCATCTGAAACAAAAATAATAGTAATATTAAAATTTAACAATAAATAATGCGAATGTTTAGCTTACTGCTAAATAGTTACTAGAAGCTTGTAGTGCTTCCAATGATGTGATCATTTGTGTAGCTTTTATGCGCTAAATATAACGCATAATAAAAATGTAAGAGCTTTTATATGCGAACAAGTTACCGTCACACGCAGCTGGAGCGAACAACGGTATATGCCGTACACAAAATATTTTCAATCATTCATGTTTATACAGCTTGCGATAAAAGCTTTTATAACGTTTGAAATATGTCTTTTACATTTTTTTAAAGCTGAATCTTTTGAAATCTTCGTCATTAAGGGCTAGTGAAACATAGACTTATAAAATATTACATTTGAATACGAGTGCATCGGGCGACTGCCAGGACGTTTGCATTAGAAAAGCATGGGAAATCCGGCTACAGCAATGCTGGTGGAATCCTGTGATATGGTAAGAAACCCTAATGATCATAGACGATTTTGTTCAATAGCAATCGGTAGAGAATTTTGAAGCTAAATTTATACCATTACTTGTTTATTAAATATAAAAATATTTTCGTATTATTTTTTACAGAATTACATATATAATTATTATTCATTCGACGATAAATGGATTTAAAAATATAAAACATCTGCCACAGTAATAAAATAAATATAATAACTTAAAGTTAAAAACTTTGATATTATTCATACCGAGACAAATTCTATTAATGCAATAGAAATGCAAACGAATATATATATATATATATATATATATATATATATCTTATATATATATATATATATATATATATATATATATATGCTCATGATTATCCATATATAGACGTTTTCTGTTAAGTCCTCATTTCCTTTTTTTCAACAATGTATTTGTGAGAGGTAGATTTTCCATCACTCTGCAATAAAATCCAAATATAACAACCGACTTAATGCCACAGCTGCTATACAAACGCAGGGTTGTAATATAATTTTTAATAAATATAAATTAAATTTTTGATTATAAAATTTAATAACATTTTTTTAGAATTTTTTTTAATAAACAATTTTTTATAAAAAAAATCAGTTTTGATATTTTATACATTCGAAATTATTAAGTATATATAGCAGAACAAACAAATATTATCCAAATATAAATACAATATTATATATATAAACACATGAAGAAACAAACATACGAATGTTTGTAAACTTTTTCATTTGGCATTTTATATTAGAAGGGTTTAAAGTAAAGATATACTTGGGGTAATAATAATGACAGATTTCAAATGAAATGACAAAGGGAATAAAAGGGACTCAATATGCAAATCCATCCATGACCTAAAGTAGACATGACCTAAAAGTTCAAAATATCAAATCGTACCATGGAATTGTAGGGTATTGCTCAAAAAATAAATTGAGAGTCAATTGAGAAAGTCCTGCTGTTTGATTTGTAATTCATTTACGAAAGCTAATGTGGTAAATATGTAGTATTTGTTTTTTATTTAATTTCAAATCCATCACATTGATTCTAACGACGTTTCTATCGGAGGAAAAACGACAATGTTTGAAAGTCCATAACATAAGTATTTTCTTTCGTTGTTAATAGACCGAGACCGAGACCTTAATATAATTTTTAAGTTATTTTTAGTGCTATCTCTGTAAAAAAATCGCCCATGAAATTTATATTTTGCACTGGTTGGATAATGTAGCTATTATTTGGTGAAATCCCTTTAAAATTAAAAAAATACATTGCACCAATTTACCCCCTAGCCGTCCCAATTTACCCCGCCTAAAAGGGGTAAAAAGGACCAGGTTTCAATTTGTTGAAAAACAGCCAAAAAACATACACATTTCTACAAGGATAAATTATTCGCTGGGATTTTCACTGAAAATCGTCAGATAGTTGTTCATTTGATATGTGTTTTTGTTGTGATATAATTGGTTGATTTTAACCATATAATTACTCAAAGTTAAATTGGACTTTTGTGCCCTGCCCTACCCTATATGTAATGTGAAATGAAATTTTCTTTATATTAAATTCGTTACTAAACTTTCTTATTGTACCATCTTTCTTATACCATTGCAAACCTAGTAAGCAAACCTTTAAAATTAAAAAAATACATTGCACCAATTTACTCCCTAGCCGTCCCAAATTACCACGCCTAAAAGGGGTAAAAAGGACCAAGTTTCAATTTGTTGAAAAACGGTCAAAAAACATACACATTTCTACAATGATGAATTATTCGCTGGGATTTTCACTGAAAATAGTCAGATAGTTGTTTATTTGATATGTGTTTTGTGATATAATTGGTTGATTTTACCATATATTAGGTTGTCAAATATCTCCCTTCCGCTTTTTTGCTCTTGGTTTATAATACAAAAAGGCGGAAGGGAGATATTCGACAACCTATTAATTACTCAAAGTTAAATTGGACTTTTGCGCCCTGGCCTACCCTATATGTAATGTGGAATGAAATTTTCTTTATATTAAATTCGTTACTAAACTTTCTTATTGTACATCTTTCTCATAACATTGCAAACCTAGTAAGCAATGCTAATTTGTGTTACCCGCTACCCGCTAGTGTATTCGTTTGTATAAAATTCCTCTCTGAATTGAATTACATCTATGTGATATATTGTTCTGAAGCAAGTTACAAGTGTGTGTGTTGAGCACGTCACTATAATTTAATTTAGTCTCTGTAGGTACCGTCGTTGCTTCCGGTTTGTGATTTTGGCAAAATTCGTGAGTTTCGTTCGGCAATCGGCGCCACAATCCGGAAAAATTTGTTCGCTTCCGGTATTATCGATTCGCGCCCGAACTTGTAAATGCGCGCGCATTCTCTTCATTCTCGCGGGCGTAAGAAGCATCAAGTTCAAAGAACCAAAACAACAAAACCATAACAAAGCGTCTTATAGGTATATAGTTATATACGTTCACGCACTCCCAAAGCGCAAGCTCAGGTATCCAATATCAGAATTCGCATTCACATATCACGGGAACCAGGATGCGCCTGAACCATTTCGAAATAAAGCGCGGATTAAATGTCAACGAACAAATGTACTATAACAAAAAATAGACCTGGGTTTTACAAACTAGGCTCAGTTATTTAGGCAAATTGGTCAAAAAAATATTATATCGGCATTAATGATAGATACAAAACATATAATATGAAAGTCAATATTTTATAAATTCTGTCATTATTGAAAAATATGATTATGGTATGAGTTGTTCTAAATTTTCATGACTTTAACTTAACCCTCCGTCGGGCGCAGCCGATCTGACAGATACAGGGCCAACATTTTAGCATGTTTCTCCACATTTTGATGTCATCGAGATCTCCATATCGCAGTAGCTTCGTAATTTTATGTCTACTATTTATTCGTCCATATTAGATTGTCTTTGAACTTCGCATATTTTGCTAGTAGCAATTTTGTTAAAAAAAAAACACACTAAGCCAAATTCTATTTGACGTACAAAAAGACAAAAAACACCAAGTTTTTACTGTTCTAATTGTTTATATAGTCTTTGTATAAACATTCCAACAGAATCTGACAATTCTTTTTATATAATTAATTAAATTATTCATTTCAGAAAAAGTAAGGTTTGTGCGTCTAGCATTTTGAGCGCATGTACGGATTTTTATATTTGCTATATTATAAAAATAATATTGATCTAATATATATTTTGTTTTTGTTTACATATAATATGCATATTCAGCATTGTAAAAGCGCAAATTAAATAAAAATATATAAAACTGTAAGCCTCCTGTTAATATATTTATAATCTGTATCTGTCATATACACTGCGCCCGATTCTGTACATATTTGGACTGCGCCCGACGGAGGGTTAAACATCACACTTATTTTGTAAATACATTTTACATATATTTGTATTTGATAAATAATTTGACAAAAAGTATAAAATATATAAAAGCTTAATATTCGCTGCATAAGTTATTTTGCTTCGGTGTAAATTTTAACCGACATCGCATTTTTTTTTTTTTTTTACTCGTTTTATTTAGCAATCAGAAATACATAAAGATTCCTATGAGCTAAAATGACAATGTAAGAGTGATGCCTAAGAAGAGCTCCAATGAGATCTTCTCAGTTTAACAATTATTATAATATAACATCGCCATTTTCGCGCGCATTATAAGTACGCAATATGACAAGCAGATTGTTACTCAAAGTTACGCATTATGTACAAGTATATGTTTAAATTTACATATATATATATATGTTTGTATCAAAAAGTTTACAAACCCTAGCCAATAGTTATTAATTTATTATTATTTTTACCGACAAATACTGATATATTCCGTATATAAATTTTACTAAAATATGGTTAATACATTACTAGCTAATAAATAACAGTTACATAATGAATATACTTTTTAGTAAAATTTGAATAATTTATAATTTATTAATTCCGTTACATCTGGTTATTATTATATTATTTAAGTAATACCCTATTACATCAAAATATTAATATTATATTAGCTTTAACGTATAAAATCTATCAACCAAAACGAAAGTAAAATACCATAGTACATACGTACTTCTAAAGTTGTTTGAATAATTTATAACTTATTAATTCCATTACATCTGGTTATTATTATATTATTTAAGTAATACCCTATTACATCAAACTATTAATATTATTATTAGCTTTAACGTATAAAATATATCAACAAAAACGAAAGTAAAATACCATAGTACATACGTACTTCTAAAGTTGTTTGCTATTGAGCTTTTAGATTTTCGTTTTCACACTTTCGCGTTTTTGGATCGATAATTCCACTAACACATTTTAGAGTCCAAACAACCGCGCGAGCACGCTGATACAGTCAGCCTCACCACAACCCCCGTGCTCTCGAACGCATTTATGTTTATCACGATAGATGGGAAATCGTTCGAAATGAAAATGAAACAGTTCTATTTTAATTTTAATTATTTTTTTGTGAATTATGTTACAATCCTTCATAATTATTTAATTTAGTTAATTAAAGTTTATTCTTCATATTTAATCATCAGTATTTTAACACTAGTTAATTATTTAGATCCCAGTACTTTTCAATTATTTTTGTGTTATCTATTTCTCTATAATTAAATCTTAATAAGTGGAAGTTCTCATTGGTGTATGACTACTAC
>NW_020538040.1:69217676-69234447 GCF_003426905.1 Ctenocephalides felis
TATTATAAATTATTATTCATTTAATAATACTAAAATTAGAAATACTTTATCAACTAGCCGGGCTGAATGCGAATGCTACACAATCTCGTCTTTTCTATGTATATTTTAGCTTTGGTTATTATGGGAATTAATTTTTATTAATTAAATTAGGGCCAATAGATATTTACAAGCCATGTTTTAAGTTAATAATTCGATTGTGTCTAGTGTTTACCATATTACAGTATCATAATGTCAACTAATGATTTTCTTATGTAAGACGTGGTGAGAAGAGTGAGCTAATTGTGCAGTAAGCGCTGTTTTATATTTCCAAATCATTAAGACCTCTTGGAACATATGGCCTAAATGACTTATTGACAATTTTTCTATGTAACTAGGTATTCTAGCGAAGTGCGTGTACGCACCGTACCACTGCAGCCTTGTAGGAGGCATGGAAAAAAACGTAAAGACGACGCACATCCAGCGGAGCAGCCCTCCGCTCCATCGTCCGAATCATCTACCCCTTCATCCAATAGAAATGCGTGGGAGGATACAACAATAAAGATATAACTACCAATAATGCTTCCAGAAAGGACATGGGTCAAAATTCACCACAGGTGAGATTGTTTAATTTTCGTTATGCTTGTTTTCGAGACGAAAATTAGTTTCTGATTTGATATACTTATATCAATGTGTTATTATTCATATCATTTTGTTTCTTTATTCTTGTGTTGTAGTCATTGCTTTTTCTAAAATTAAAGGGATGGTGATATGCAAGTTTGAATTGTAGAAATAAACATATCCTTTCACACACCACCAAAAATCGTATCGAAAATGTGCAAAATAAGTAGATAAGTAGTAAACAATTATGCATATTCAACTAATTTTGTATTTCAAACTATGAAGATAAATAGAGAAGTATTATATATAAACTATGATGCTATTTGAAATATTACTAATTAAAAATGTTTACTAAATATGTCAAAATTTGTCTTATAATATACTCGTATATTTTTGTCAGTGTTTTATTGCTAAAAGAATTATTATAAACCATAAATTCATCTTGTATTTATTTTTTATGCAGGTGACACCATCAAACAGAATCACTCCTCAGCAAATGCACAGCGGGTATTCTAGTTTATTAGATATGACATCCAATATGACAGAGGCTCAACTTCAAAGCAATCAAATTAGTAGCACAGTATTAGATGTACCATATAGTAATTATGACAAATCTCACAATATGTATAATAACACCTTATACAATCACCATGCAATAATGGCGAGCGAAAACAATAGTAATTATTTCATCGATTCACAGAAACGTGGTTATTATAGCTCTCTTGATAGCTCTAATCAATGGACCGAATACAGTAACGCTTTCTACCCAGATTCTACTACTGCTTTATTGAAAACTGGAATTTCTAATGTTGATGATAATAAAATTGATTTAAACGAATCTCAAACACCCTCCAGAATGAAGGCCTCTGATTCATATAATGATATTTCAATTGATAGTTATTCAAAATACGAATTTTCAACACCTCATAGAGTTGAAAATCGTAATTACATTAAGGAACACCACATTTTGAAATCAGATACTTCCGAATATGGTTCTTATGCTCAACATAGCTATGGTAATTATTTGGGAAATTATCAATTCAGTGCTCATTATGGTCATATGCAATATGATAACTATTCTTCCAATGTGGATTATTATAATAATGATAAAATTAAACGTGAAGAACTTTTAAGTAATTGTTATAATCCTTATGCATATCAAAACTATGGCTTAGGACCTCCTGATTTGTATCAGAACCCAGCTTCTGCTAATTGGTGTTACTACCCACCTTTTCCAATGCCATGTGTTCTTGACACATCAAAGCCTGAACCAATTGGCGAACTAACAGAAATTTCTGATAATTTAGAATGCTTTAAAGATTCACAAATGGGCGGAGTCGCAATTGCTTTGGGACACGGAAGTGTTTTATTTGAGTGCGCTAAACACGAAATGCATGCTACAACAGCGCTAAAGAATCCAAATCGTCTGAATCCCTCTCGCATATCGTTGGTATTTTACCAACATCGAAATTTAAATAGGCCAAAACATGGACTAGTAGAATGGGAGGAAAAAATGAGATTGAAGAAAATGGGCAATAGCAACGTTAACAACGTTACTCCTAATGCGTTAAATAACGACGCCGCGAACAAAAGCATAGTTGTCAACGATGGCAAAAATGCAGAAAATTGTGAACTGAGTGCTTCAGTTGAATGTGATGTTGCAAGCGAAACAGAATCTAAGTCCTTGGTTACAGGGGATAACAAACAAATTATTATTCGCGCTCCTACACTAACAACCATGTCTTGGACGACTCTGTTTCCTATGCATCCATGTGTTGTGACAGGACCTTATCAGGAGAGTAACGTTTTAACCTAGTTTATTTAAATAAATAAATATCATTTATTTCGAAGTTTTTTCACACGTCAGAACAAGACTAAAAATTTACTAATATAAAATATATATGGAACTCATCAAATAAATTACCTCTTAATATTTCTAATTTCATATGTTATATATGGCCCTAGCATATTTTCAACTTTTTTCTGGATATGAATAAGAATTATCATTTACTCATATAAAAAATGTAAATAAACTTGTTTCACTTTGTTTTAAAGTTATAACTATTATATAATAAATCTTGTTCTGCCATATGATATACTACTAAATCATTTCTATAAGCATTTTTCAACAGAATTTTACTACCTTTATAAAAGGAAGAGAAAAGTACAAAATATGTATTTTCAATCCAGTATCATTTTTGAAATATAACCTATGAACCTTAACCCTGGCAAACTGTAAAAAATAATAAACAGCAAAGAAAAAAGTAAATTAAGTTAAAAAAAGCAATTTTACAAGAGATAAATTGAATAAACAGTTTTTCCAACTCTGCTGATGAATATTTCTAACGCAATACCAGATCAAGTGTTATCTCTGTAAAAGATATACCCATGAAATTTATGCATTGGTTGAATAATGTAGCTATTATTTTGTAAAACTCCTTTGAAATTAAAATAGTACATTGCACTTGTTTGCCCACTGACCGTCCCAACTTCCTGTCCATGGAGTAAAAAGGACCTGATTACAAATTTTTGAAAAACAGAAAAAAAAAATTCCTACAATGAACATAGTCAGATAGTTGCTTGTTTGATATGTGTTATTTGTTGTAATATAATTGGTTTGGTTTTCACAATATAATTGCTCAAACTCAAATTGGACCTTAGTGCCTCGCCCTATCCTACTGTGTAATACTACTTTATTTGTTACACTTGTTTACAAGCACAATTATTCTGATATCAATATCAAACGAAAAAGTTTAAATTTCGATAGCGTGTTTAAAAGATTTAACATTTACTTATTTTAAATTTTGCTTCACAAACTATAAAATTTCTTGCGCAATAGCACGAAAGATTTTATTTTTAATCTTCAAACAATATTCAAAATATCCGTGCATGTAGAAAAACGTTCGTTTTTTGGAAGTGAATTATAAAAATTTTCATATACAGGTACAACATCAAAATTTAATAAAACAAAATAATGCTGCATATTATTAAAAAATCTTATTCCTAACCAAGTCCAATATTTGTTTTAGGCTAACAAGCGCCCTTCTTTTGCACTATTGACCCGTATCTCTAAAACGTCTGGTCTGCCTTTCTAAATAACCTCAACAAATTGTAAATATGAATCGAATGTTTTTTCAATTATTCAAATATATGCGAAAATCATCAAACGTAAGAATATTAAAAAAAATATATTTGATGTTAATTGTTAGTCAACACGAAGAAATACTTGATCATATAAAAAGGTCGCATCTATAATAATTAACTAAATACGGGATTTGTTTCTAACCTATTTTAATAGCTATTTTATTATTGATAATATTTTATTTTACTATATTACGATTATACAAAACAGCCGATATTCAAACGCGACAAAAACAGTCGATTGTAACTGAACTTTAGAAATAGGCGTGTTGAAGTTTTAAATACGTTTTTGATGTTGCATTTGCTTTCATTTTTCATATTTTTAAATGCAATCGCGCCCGATTACATCGCGCGTAATGTTTGTTTTCAATTGCAACCTCACGAAAGCGTGAAATTTTGTTGAAAAATCGTTTATGTTAAATAAATATGTCTGAAAAATTGCATCATTTTTATAAAATATGGATCAAACGCATTTGAGAGTGTGCTATTTTATTTGAATAGGCATCGCTGACGAATTCGCTCCAATTGAAAGGATCATTTGATCATAGAATCAGTTTAAAATTAAATTGCGGACTTAAGATTAATTATCATATAAGTAAACGTATCCAATTTTTATAACTACATAAATCACGTAATATGTACATATCCTACTATGTAGATAACAAGGATGAAATGTTTATATTAAAGTGAGTTTGTTATTGACGTGCTACTTTTTAGTATTTTAATACGTTCACATTTTTGTAAATCATAATTTATTTTTGTAGAATGTTAATTATATATGATCGCATGTAAATTTCATTTAAATGTTATATATATATATATATATATATATATATAAGTATTTTTTCTTGTAAGTGTTTTATGTAAAAAAATCGGTAATGAAGTAATTAATTCAAGTTAATTTAAGAATATAATATTTTACATTGTACGTTACAAATACTAAGCAATATTTTTATATTTGATATATATTTAAACCCTTAAAATAATTGTTTTTTTTAAAGAACTATGATAAAAAGCGATTATAGATATTTCACATTTCTATTTTGTTTGAAAATCAACGAATTATACTGACTAATTAAGAGATCTTATCAAAAGAAAAAAGTTTTATTGAAAATACAATATTCTGTTATATATTGCATTATCACTAGACACAAGTTTTCGAACTATGTATCTAGTCCGATTGAGTTTCGATTGTTTACTAAAAATGCAATTGTGTACTAATTCATTATTCCAACAAATTTATTTCTGTCTAGCAGTAACATTTTTGAAACCTTCAAAATAAAGTAATAATCAGCGTGTGGATATTTCTAATAATTTAAATGCATCGTACATCGTTCAGGGTGAACTCTATATTTCGGTAACATATCCCAGTATTAAAAAATCTAATTTTTCAAAGCCGAATTAGTTTACGCTAGTGAAACTATTTTTTATTAAGATTAGTATAATAAAATAGTAGATACATGTAATAAAACAGCACATGTTTAAAAAGTTAAAATTGTGCCATATGCAAAGGGGCTTATTCCATTCCTTAGTTAAATTGTGTAGTTACTTTTAATTTGATTTGATGCTATTCCACCACCTGATGGATCGAATTTAATCATATATTAAAGAGCTACTGCAATAAGATATTCAATTTAATTAAAGGTGGTGATTACGTGTATTAAAGTATATATAAAAGTTAAGTAAGATTGACTAATTTTTTATAAGAATTATATTTCTTATCTTATATAAGATTATTATATTTTAAATCATTAGTTCAATAAAAAATATAAAATACTAACCTGTCTATTGTATGAATAAATTTTCCTCATTGTAGGTGATATAAAAACTACATAAATATACTAAAACGTTCAACTAGTTCATGAATAAGTCCATTTTTCCAAAATTAGTTTTTTCAGAGTTCAATATAAAAAGCTTGGAATTGAAACCTATTTTTCTGTTTTGTTGTCAGAAGTCGCTTCATTTATATTATAACATTTGAATTTAATGCTTCTTATTTATATGGAATAAATTATAATTTATATATTTAACAAATAATAATTTTAGACAAAGATGATTTAGTATTTACCTAAAAATAAGTAAATTGAATGCCATTGAACCGCACTTCTTCCATTTCAATACACAAATTTAATAATCATATATTAAATAGTACACAAACAACTTTAAAGGTTGAGTTTGATTATTTTACACTTTTTATTATTATACCACTTATTAGATGATTCATATTTTTCATACTTATTTATCGCAACTTGCAACTTTAATAGGGATCTTGTAAAAAATTATTTAAAGCATTAAACTATTTCACCTTGATACATATTTAAACATATGTAAAAATATTGTTAATAAACAGGAAATACACAACCTTTTTTAATATAATGGCATATATTAACAGCATATTGTTATACGAAATAGCAGGATGTGTGTATTATTTTCTAAATTGTTTACATAACATATCCTAAGTATTATTTTCTAAATTGTTTACATAACATATCCTAAGTTAACAAACATTTGAAAAGTATATATAGAACCAAGACATTGTTCTTTGGATTGTTGTTACGAAATACGTATGAACTAGCAATTATAATTTGTATTAAAAAAAATGTTCTCGGAACTTATTATTATTTTAGTGCCCTTAGTTTTGACGCAATACTGTAAAGCAGAATTAAAACATGTTTTCGTTGTAAGTATAAATTAATAATATTAATATATTTAAATATGAAAAATATTAAAATATATTTTATTATTTACATATATCAGCTTTTCAAATGTATTATTTTAAAATCATTTTTATTTTAGACTGTAACTGAAGCGGAACACGTGCCAAAAAATTATGATGGCGCTTACCAAATTCTGCAGACAGATTTTGGAAACGCTTTAACAACTGTAAGTTAAAATTCAAATATAAAAGTTTTTTCGATCATTTAAAATAACGCAATTGAATATTTTTGTGTAAAAAATTAATACAATAGATATTGTATGCGTGAAATCGTACATAATAATATATTTTGACCCAGAAACTACATATTTTGATTGAAAACTAAAAAGCAAAATCGCTTACGTTAGCAGGCGCCGCTTGAAAACTTCCGCGAGGAAGCAAAGTAAATATCAGCTGATGATGATAGCATTTTTTTTATTGATATTATCTGTCACCATATGACATAAATAATAATAAATGATTCGACCCAATGAAATTTGTTGATTAATATAATTTTACTATTCATTGTTAAACGTGCATGCAAATATTCGATCGATGTGCTTTATGGATATGAATTTAATCTTCCAGCTGTTTATCTGCTTTTCTATGTATTATTGATTTGTCATTTCGTCGTTAATAACACTATTATTAATATTGTAAGCCAAATAGACAATCTTAACACAAAAGTAAATTGTATTTATTGAGTTATCTTTCAATGTAGCGGTTGGAAAACGGAGGTAAATTACCGAAATGGGGTAAAAATGAAATTTATTGAGGTAAAAAGTATATTTTTTTATTTGATAGCAATATTTTCATACGACTTTCAGTTTAATATGACCTACGCTTGTTTTATTAAGATTTTAATAAAAAAAATTAGGATTTTTCAAAAAATATGCTTGTATAAAATACAATTTAAATTGCAAAATGTATTGATGATTATTGATCATAAACCACACATAACAATTAATTATTTTAGAACGGTGTTGAGATGGCTTATAATACTGGTCGATTCTTGGCAGATGCCTATGGATTTGCATTGGGCTGGAACACTTCTGATATAAATAAAAGCAATTTTAAAATTTGCTCAACAAAAGATGAAATTTGCGAATTAACAGCTCTGGTCATAGCCGCTGGCTTATGTAACAAGGTAATAATTAACACACACACACACACACACACACACATATATATATATATATATATATACTAGCAAACCCGACGAACTCCGTTTCGCCACCAAATGGTTTCGTGAGAAAGATGAATAAATTTTTTGCTTGTTTTATATTTTAAAAAGAAAAATTTGATTTTATTATACAACAGTAACGAATTCATTTTGATTACAAAAATGAAGTGTTTTTTAGTTGAACTTCTCTAAGTAAATGAAAGTGAATCCGCAAATTATCCGTTTCATAGAAGTGATCTTTGGTAAACATTTTTTGTTTTTTGGTCTGACGTTAACACAAACAAAGCGGATGGTTTTCCAACTTGTGAACAGGCAACGTTTAACTGCCCATGTGAAAAACAATGATTTTCTAAATAATCTATTAGAAATTTATCCCGCAAACACTAAGCGATTGGCTTTGCGACTTGTTATTGCAAACGCAAGGCGAACTGGATATTGCAATCGTTTGAAGTCAAACGGAAGACCAGTCAGAATCATTGGTATGTCACCAAATCGCCAGCAATTTTTGATTGAATGGTGAAATTCAGAGCGTGTACATCATTATTCTTTGCGGCAAGAATTGCTCGTTGACTTAACCAAGCATAATTCTGATAATTCTCACTAATGTCATTACACGAATTTTTAATTACGGTGCGTGAAGTTCCAGCAGCTTGCATTAAGGCATGATGCTATGCACAACTAATTTTCTTAGCTATAAACCTTGCTGAGCCTGAGACCTTTTTAACAAATGCAAAATTGTCGAAATCGGTTCGTGCGTTCTGGAGTTATTTCGTCAGGAAGGAAAACCCGACTTATTTTTATATATATAGAAGATAATCTATTTGAGTTTATTTAAAACAGTTATTGATTATTTTTATTACTCGAATTTTTAATTACGGTGCGTGAAGTTTCAGCAGCTTGCATTAAGGCACGATGCCATGCACAACTAATTTTCTTAGCTATAAACCTTGCTGAGCCCGAAAACTTTTCAACGAATGCAAAATTGTCGAAATCGGTTCGTGTGTTCTGGAGTTATTTCGTCAGGAAGGAAAACCCGACTTTTTTTTATATATATAGAAGATAATCTATTTGAAATTATTTAAAACAGTTATTGATTATTTTTATTACTCGAATTTTTAATTACGGTGCGTGAAGTTCCAGTAGCTTGCATTAAGGCACGATGCCATGCACAACTAATTTTCTTAGCTATAAACCTTGCTGAGCCCGAAAACTTTTCAATGAATGCATAATTGTCGAAATCGGTTCGTGCGTTCTGGAGTTATTTCGTCAGGAAGGAAAACCCGACTTATTTTTATATATATAGAAGATATATATATATATATATATATATATATATATATATATTGAAATTTGTGAGTTTCGTGTTGATATATATTTTGATGAGTTATTTAGAATCGGATAGTAATACCAAGTAAAAATACTAAAGTAGTTCTGAAATACTTTATTTATCCATACGTTTCCGTCTTCATCGAGACCGTCATTCAGTGGAAAAAAGAAAATTAATTATACAAAAATAAACTACACTATTACACTGTGATAAACCAGGCTATAAATAACTGGAACATTTAAACTAATTATTTTTTAACAATTTTTTAACAAGTATTTCAGAACTACTTTAGTTTTTTTTTACTTGGTGTTACTGCCCGATTCTAAATAACTCATCAATATATACGAGGTCTGTTCAAAAAGTTTTCGTAATTTTCGTTTTTTCAAAAAAATATTTATTTATTCGTCTACATTAATGTGGTCCCCTTCAAAGTAGTCCCCCCCAGATATAATACACTTATGCCAGCGTTTTTTCCAATTTTCGAAGCACCCTTGATATTCACTTTTTGATATGTCCTTGAGCACTCTCGGCGATTTTCTTCAATCGAGGAAAACCGCCGTCCTTTCATGGGTCTCTTCAACTTTGAGAATAGGAAAAAGTCACACGGAGCCATATCTGGTGAATTTTTGCACTTTGCAACACTTTATTTCATTTTTTACGCAAAATTTAATACAAATTCTTTGACTTTTTCAATTCTTCCATTGTAAAAATCGCCGAGCTCAGAAAAACACGTCGACTACCACAGACAAAGTAAACAGTGAATATAGCTGAAAATTTCATCATATTTTAGGGGCATGTATACCAACACAATAAAAAAAAATTTTGACAATCAGACACTCCAGACCCGCGAAATTTAATTATTAGTAATTCCGGGTACTTTTTGAACAGACCATGTATATATATATATATATATATATATATATATATATATACGCATTTTCTCAAAAACTCAATATCGACTGTAGTTCATTATACGATTGCGAGTAGATCGGTCGAACCGCTTTTTTTTGTAATTAAGAGTAAAATATCACGTAGAAATCATGCTCATTCGTTTTTTGTAAATTTTGATCAGGCCATTTCTTTGTAATTAACTGTTGAATTTTTTTTAATATTTTAAAACTATAATAAATTTATTTATTTAAACGCTAAATGGTATCAAACCAAAATAGGTCGAGTCGTTTATTTGAAATTAACAGTTGAAGTATAGTTTTTCTTTCAAAGGTACTTATATTATTATTATTAAAGGCCAATATTATATATATATAGGGATTAATATAAATTATATAATTCGATCCACTTTTTCCGTTACAATTAAATGTTAAATTTTTTATTTTTCTAAACACAGCAATTCGGGACCTTGTTGATTAAGTTTGTGCAAATATCAGCTAAACCGTTTCTTCTCATTAAATTGTTTATTTTGTCTGTAGTTTAAGATTCTCGTGACATATATTAGTTTTGATGGGAAACTATCTGACCGAATTCTTCGTAATTAACAGATAAAATGCAATGTTTATCTTCAAGTAAAATTACGTTTTGCAGGAAGTTGACAAGTATAAAAATTGGACAAAAGATGAACTAGCAACAATTTACTGTAATGAAACTGATCAGGTATTAAAATAAATTATGTTCTGTTTGACCTTATAAAAATTTGAAAAATTTTAATATAAAGTTATAATAATTACAGTATACAAAATTTTTAATAAAGAAGAATGTCCAGCATTTTTCAAGGAATTAAAGAAAAAAACACCTGAATTTTCTGCTTCAATAAAACGTATGCAATCAAAATCTTTGGCAGCAATAGTAAAAAAATTTGGTGCAAATTCTATACAGAATCCAAAAAAATTGTGGCTCACACTTCTCACTTTAGAATCAATGGTAAATATAATATAATATAATCATTATATTACCCTAAAATTTACAGTGAATTGATAAATTTGCGTTGGTTCGATGTGCAAATAATTTTTCCATTTTGTAGCAATCCAACAAAGATGTGAAAATGCCAGACTGGGCAACAGATCAAGTGATAAAAGATTTGAAACTGTTTAGCAAAGAGTTCTTTAGAATTGCGGGATCAGAAGACACTTTGAAAAGATTGTCAGGAGGTAAAAATAACGGTTATGAATATTGTATAATACTAATAATAATCAGGGTGCAAAGCAAAAATGATCTATTTCAGTATAATTTGTTTATTTTTCTATTTTCAATATAACATCTACTTTATATCTTATATTCCCGCTATCCTATTTAATTGCTATTACTAAAATATTATAAAATATGCTGCACGGAGGAAAATCTTATTTTTAACTTCCCGAAGGAGAAGTTTATGTTTTAATAAAAAAATTCGATTCGCTAATTTTATGTTTCTTGACGTTTCAAGCCATTCTGAATCGAATGAGACCAAATTTGAAAAAAGTATGTGTGTGTGTATATAAATAGATTTTTTGCCGTAAATCGACGTTTTCTCAAAAACGGCTGGGCCGATTTCAAAAATTTAAAAGCCTTTCGATGTATCTCGATGAGGACTAGCGTTTCTGTGCGACGATTGGCTGAGCCGTTTCTTTGTAAATCGCCGAAAAGTGAAAATTTTTTCGTCCACGTTTTAGCCCGCAATTCTGAATCGATTTTTAAAATTTAAAAAACTGTTTGAAAGATATTGGTTGGGAATCGTGCGGGGCCGATTTTTTTCGACGATTTTTATGAATTTTTTGAATGAACCATAGTCTTATAGATCATACTAAAATATTACGGCCCTACGACAAGTCGTTTAATTTTAAAAATTCGTCAAAATTATATTTTTTCTTCTGTGTGTATGTGCGCCGAAAACTGACCTTTCGTAGACGTATACTCAAAAAAACCGATTTCAAAAACGTAAAGCCATTCAAGGTAACTCAATAAGGTTTCGCATTGATTAGCTTTTCGCGAGTTACTGTCGAACCGTTTTTTTAGAATTAGCAGCAAAGTCCAAAGCTTTTCGTCCACGTTTTCTAAACATTCTCAACCGATTTTAACAATTCAAAAACAGTTCGAAATAAATTAGTTAGAAACTTACTAATTAATTTTGGCAAAGATCGGCCGGGACGTTTCTTTGTAATTGAATGTTATATTTTTTACGATTTTAATGAAATTTTGTTTCGGGATAGAGTTCATGGTTCTAACGGACATTCTAAGATATTACAGTAGAACCTCGATTAACCGGACTAATTGTTGTCGATAGTCATCCGGATAATTAAATGTATAAAGAATGATGTTGTGCATTTATTAAAAAGAACAAAAACATACATAGATATCAACGAAAATAATGTTTATTAAAAAATTAAAACTTCCTTATGTACGTAAATCTTTATTTTTTTTTAGATTACATTACATACCTATACTGAACTGCAACATTAATCGTGCAAAAATTCGAATTGTAGCTATGTACATAATCGCTTATAATTTGTATAACTGAGGTCCGGATAAACGAGGTTCTACTGTATGTGCTTACGACGTAAAGCGTAAAATAATTACAACGCTTACGAAGTGGTTTAGTTATAAAAACTCCTATACCTTGTACCTTGCTATTTCAGATATTATAAGTTTGTTTAAAAGATACCAATAAAAAATTGAATTAGATGGTAAAGATAGGAATTGAAACTTGCATTGATTTGTTTTTAGTAAAAAAAATAAAGATTATTTTTGAAAAATTCTTATTGCCTCAAGGCAAAATGCTGCTTACAACTAGTTCAGTTTTAATTTGTGTGCATATTGCTACTATTAGTGTACGTAAAAAATCCCCTTTCGGATTTACTTTAGTTAATACGATTAAACAACTAGTACACCATTTGTTGGATATTATTTAATAGATTTCTTTAGTCAAATATGTAAATAAAATTGATATAGTTCATTGTTTTAGGTAGAAGATTATCAAGCATTTTATCAGAAATAGTAGAAATCATTATTGAAAATTTTGATTTTGACGCAACATGTGATTCAAACCGTCAAAAATTATCTATTTTGACCGCTTCCCAATGCGTTTTGGCTTCCCAAATCGCTATATTTTCGACTAAAGATACAAAATATAAGGGTCAATGCATTTTAGAAAACGTTTATCCAGGCAGAGGTGCCATGCATGTGATAGAACTGCACTGCAATAATGAAGTTTGGACAATAAAGGTAAATTCTCTTAAAGATAAGATTATATGCAAGTTATAATAATGATCTTGTTGAAAAACAATAGATTACAAAAATAAATTTTATTTCCTGTGTATAATAATGTGTATCTAGGTATACACAGATATTTGATGCCTGGGCACAACATCAATAAAAAGTATGATTTTTTTTCAAACCCATATGTTCCGACTATAGTTTTTATATAGTATAATAACTTTATTTTAATTTGTGTCAGCCGTACACATATTTTCTCTAGTAAAAAATAATGGTTGAAATATATATTTAAGTATAAAATTTTAATATTTATATTACAATTCGAAAGTAAAGTGAAAATCATTTTGTTAAACCTTATAAAAATAACTGCTTATATGTGTTATTTGTATTTTTAATGTTGGGATAAAAAAAAATTAATTTTAAACTAAATAAAGAGTAGAATCCATAAATATGTTGCAAAAATCTCTACTTCAATATTTTTTACTTGATGTTACGCCCTCCAAGAATTCAATCATATATATATATATATATATATATATATATATATATATATATACATGTTCAATTTATATACAGATTTTATTGAAAACCTCAGCTGATGAGCCGTTAGAAGTAGTACATATACATGAAAATGAAGATGAATGTGAAGTATATGATTTTGTTCAATTGATGGTGCCCTTCTTTTTATCAGAAGAAGAACTAAATCAAGAATGCAAAACTTTATAAAGTATTATGAATATACCTAGTTATTGTCTCAGCACTCCTTTCACTGAAAATACCTCCTCTTCTGTGGACTCTACTCTTTCTCTCAACTCTTTTCGTTTTCACCTTGATGACGAGCACTTAAGAACAAATGAACTCTCACTCTTACTGAAGCTCTAACACTACATTTATACTTAACTAAAAACAATAAAATAAAATTTTATTTGATATATCAAGTATGGTATAATATTCAATAGTATATATGAAATATAACTTTATATGCGCTTGTAAATATAGTACAAATATATAACTATAAATATGAATGCATACTTTGTATCGAATGTTTATACACATACATACATGCATATATATATATATATATATATATATATATATATATTTATATATAATATATATATATATATATATATGTATAAAGTAGAATCTCGATTAACCGGACTAATTGTTGTCGACAGGCATCGATAATTGAAAGTATGAAGAATAATGTTGTGTATTTTTAAAAAATAACAAATACATACATAGATATCAACAAAAATAATGTTTATTAAGAAATTCAAAATTATGTATGTACATATATATTTTCTTAGATTACATTACATACATATACTATACTGCAGGATTAATCTTGCAAAAATTCGAATTGTAGGTATGTACATGCATATAAATTAGTCGTGGTTAGTAGTCCGGATAATCACGAATCCGTATAACCGAGGTCCGGATAATCGAGGTTCTACTGTATATTAAATGTTAAATATAAACAATAGAACATTCAGATTTTTAACACACACTTTATTTGGTAATTACAGACGTTTCGAGACCATGGTATGCCTCATCTTCAGTGTAATTTCAAAACAGTTACTTATATACTACACATTTTTTAATACATATAAGTAACTGTTTTGAAATTACACTGAAGATGAAGCATACCATGGTCTCGAAACGTCTGTAATCATCAAATAAAGTGTGTGTTAAAAATCTGAGTGTTGTATTGTTCATATTTAACATTTAATATTCGTTCCACTCATATCACAAAATTCTATATATATATATATATATATATATATATATATATATATATATATATATATATATATATATATTTGATATATGTTGTTGCTTGTTGCTTACAATTAGTACAGGTCTTGTTTTGCTTTATATTAAGTCTATGATATAAAGATGCTCACCATCATAGATATATATATATATCTATAATGATATATATATATATATATATATATATATATATATATATATAATATGCTTATATAAGCATGCTCACTATGGTAATATATATTTTTTTAATCACAAAACAGCGAACAAAAGAAATAAACAAATTTTTAATTTTCAGTTGTGTGTCTAGAATATAAATGATTCACTTTCTTAAGAAATATTTATCACAAAGTGTCAACATATGTACAACTAACTGTAAAAGTATCATATTACAATGGTATTTTGTCATTGCTTTATAAACTCTGTTTAAGCACTGTTTAAGTTCTGAATGTTGTTAATATAATAATAAAAAATAAATTTACAAAGCACATGGATTGGAGTATAACTCATATTAAGTATTATAATAATGATGGTTATATAAATGCATATTAATGTTAAAACAAACGGATTTTGATTTAAATCTTTCCGAAAAAACAGACCTGAGAGTCATCTAACAATGCAAATGTCATTAATATGTCATGGTGCCAAACTGAACAAACTTCTCAAATCATTTAGGATTGGTGGGTTGTTTCATGGTTGGTGACTTGTGCGTTTGCTTTGCTTTCTTCAGTGTGGTCATGCTGTCATGTGTCATTTATGTGCTATCAAAATTATTATTTTTGAGGTTATCTTAACACAAAATACAATCTTTAAATACTAATAGACATTGAGTTAAAGTTTGAGCTATGAACACAATATATAGATTTGCCTGCCAAGGAAATGTCTCCCTAATCAAACGTTTTATACCCAGTACGAGAACGTTTAAAAGTGATTTAAAAATTAAGTGGGTTAGACCCGAGAAAATACCGTGCATTGATCCTAGAAAAAGTGGCGATGTAGAGCCTGTAATGTACCCAAATTCAAAAAAATTGCCACTTGAATTTAAAGATTCAGATATAGTTAGCAAGTATATACTCATATTAAATACTTATTGCATAAGCAACAACATATTTTATTTATATATATACATATATATATGTTTCCAATATAGTGTGGAGGAGTCGGTTTTAGATATGTTCTCAATAGGAAAAAGCCGCCGACGCCTTACATGTGAACTAACTAGAGAAAATATGAAAGACAGGGTTCGGAGGCATAAATATGATGAGAGTTCCCGAGAAACAAGGAGTAAGTAGGCATTTTCTAAAATATAAGTACATAAAATGTACTCAATTGATATTTCAGATAAAATTACGAAAATTTGAAAAAAATCCATATTTGATTTTTTTTGGAAATGTGAATATTTTAAAATTACTGATCTGCGTTTCCCAAAATCTAATCGTTTTTTTACATTGCTATATATACACAATAGCTATTCGATAAAATAAAAACTGAATGCTTGCAAAGTACATGAATCAAGTACACATTGATATTTACGTGACAAAATACAGCTTTCTCATTGGACACAGAAAGTATCGGCCACAAAACAATTCATCTATTGCCCAATAGGACATGTTCTATTCGTAAAATACGGCAGAAATTTTTGAGGTCAGAAGTTGTTAAGAAATTTTTGAGGTCAGAAGTTGTTAAGAAATCAGTTTCCAACGTTACTAGGCAACGGTTATAGACAGAAATTATGTTAAAGATACTGCTGTTGTGAATAGTGTTAGAACGAAATATCGAGTACTGAGTAAATATCGATACTTTGCGGTCGATAGTGAGTACTTTTGGTATCGATTTTTTAGCTCGATATATTTGCCAATATCGATCTTTTACGTCGATAGTACTCAAAAAGAATCGACAGCGTAATCTATAA
>NW_020538040.1:69235447-69298010 GCF_003426905.1 Ctenocephalides felis
ACAAGAATAAATAATTTTTACCATAAATTACTCTTAACTTAATTAATCCTAAAACTGCAAAACTAAATGTTTTAGTTACGCTTAGTTATTTTAATTGATTATTTTCATTCGGTACGAGTCGAATACCAATTATATTTTAAATTAATCTCATAGAGTTTGTTTATACAAAAATATTGTTTTCGAACAAAACACAATTTAATATCATTACGTTTTATCTTATTCCATAAATGAAATTAATAATAAATAGAAGTAGCTTTTAGCAGTTGAATTATGGGATTTATTCTTTCCTTCGCGCAAAATTTGTATACTGTTATTCATTATTTGAATAAGTTGATTTAAATCAGGTAAAAGAATATTAAAATAACTCAAAATGTGAATAAAAACTAGAAAACAAGAAAATAAAAGATACAATTTGATAATTAATTGTTTTGACTATAATTTTTTTCTATATAAGAGAAAAAGTATCTTGATAGCAAATTATTTAGGTAAGAGCACTTTGGTCTTATAATCATTGAAATTTATATATAATTTGATTTTAGAATAAATAGTAAAGATACATCTAAGTAGCATTGGATGCTTGCATTAGAAATCATAATTACCAGTACACTTTTTTTTTGAATTCCATTAAATTGAAATATTCGTTCAAAAATGCGAATACTTTAATTAATTTCATTGTAAATAGTTAATAAAGTTCCAATGACAGTCAGTTATACAATTATTGTCAAACGGTCACCTATAAAACTATGTAATAAAGAAATTAATAAAATTAAGGAATTTTTTATATCAGATTAAGCTTTTCAGTTTTCGAACTATTAAGATCCGAATTCCCTCATATTATAAATATGAATTAAATGTTATTCATATCACAATAAGAATTAATTACTTTTAATATAATGTTACAAATACATTCATCTATAAAAATTATTTTTATTCAATTTTATTTATAGTGTTATAAAAATTTGCGAATTTTGTCAGCAAAAAATCGCTGATAAAATTCAGAATTAGTATTCATTATTTTGGTCATTGCTTTGTTAAAATGTTGTTTGAGTACAGCCGTTTGCTATCATTCAAATGACTAAAAATACTAAGTTAAAAATATTAGGGTCGAACAAAATAAATAATACAATTAAAATGATTAAATCCCTACCATAAATAAATAGTGTCTTAAAATTGTAAATAAATATATATCATAAAAAATGATCATAATATTCAAAGCTTGCATAAAAGTGTATAAAATAAGGTTTTATATACAAAAATAATAAAATAAGCTTTAAAATAATTATTAAATCCGCCACTGAATATAATACGTAATTCACTTAAACTTTAATCTTATCCTTAAAATTTGTCTTAAAATTCTTAAGTTCGATCTTAAAATATTTTACATACTACAATAATTTATTAATGCTAAGCTAATAAAATATCAAGTTGACTATATTTAAATATCAGTCATGTTGTTTTTTTTTGTTTGAAAGTAAGCTTAAAGTAAATGTAGTATTTCGAAATGTTCGTTTCATTAAAAAAGAAAAACTATTAAAATAAAATTGAATTCTATCGTATAGGTACAATACTCGATAATAATCGCAGTTAATTTGTCATATCGCGGCTACACACCTGAGCCGCGCTGTAGAAGGATGGCGTTTCAAATGCCACGTTCTGTACGTAGCCATTCGTTTGATACAGGGGTGTAGCCGTATAAGCGGTCTGGTGATAATCCTGCGTGGGTAATTGCTGGATAAACTGATTTTGCCAAGCCTGCGCCTGAAAATAATCGTAGTCATAAGCATGATAAAGTTTTTAATTATTTGTTACAGCTATCCAATATTTGTATAATTATATTGGCCTGTAATTAATCTTTTGGATGTAGACAATGAACAAATAATAATAATAGCAATCAATTTTATCATCTAACTTTTACCATCAAAGCAACGTTATCCAGTAAATCATTATCAATGATTACTAATATAAGAATATGCAAAATAAGATTCAATAGAGAATTGTTTCATAATTTTTATTAACATTTAATTTGTCAGGTCGAATTAAATAGAGTCTTACACAACTTATAGCGATCTACCAACTTCTCTGATTTTTAACTTCCCGTAGGGCCAAAAACGGTAACTCAGTCTTTAAGAGAACGGAGCGTCTGATTTTAATAATTCAAAAAACATTTTACTTGTATTGACAAGATGAAGAACTGATCAAATTTTCATAAAGGCAGGTCTAGCGGTTTCGGAGATCTAATGAAAAATGATCATTAGACATATGCACATCAAATTATCAGATTTTTATAGTGATTTTAACAATAAGTATAAATTTTGTTTGCATTCCTATGGGTTCCGTACCAATGTTTATTTGTTAGACGGCGACGCGGCGCTTACGCGCTTTGACATTTTGTCTCTATGCAGTTAAAGCAGTACGATTGCTTTGAAAAAAAGTTCAGAATTTCCAAAATATGTCAAAACAAGAAAAATATTTTATTTTTCAAAAAATAATTTTTTTAAAAAAAAAGTTATTTTTTGTCAAATTCCGAGTTTCTCAAAAATCTAATTTTTTCGAAGTAATTTTTTTTCAAAAATGTTAATCGTTTTTAAAAAAATAATAATATTTGGTACGGAAAGTTCCAGCAATTTGCCTTAAGGCTAGATGCCATGCGCCCCACTAGTTTGTATATTTTTTTCATTACAAACAAATTTTCAATAATGAGGCATAACTAGCAGATAGTAGAATCAATAGAGATAAAAAGTGATTTTTCTCAAAACGTGGAATATGACAAAATTCTTCAATCGCCATGTTGCATACATTGCATTAAAATTATACTGCTATTTAATACAACAATATATAAAAAAATAATGCATTATAAATTATTATATATTATTTTTTATATGAACTATTGCGCTAGTAAACGATTATACCATAAATATGCATATAATTTAGTATACATGTATGTATACGAAACTCTAGAAGCATATTATCAATTTATTGTACGGCTCTTCTTATATAATTATATAATTCTTAATAGTCTGTCATATCATAGAGGCTTTTTTCAAAATTCAGTGTAAATAATACATACAGGCAAAAAAGTTGCGGCAATGTAAATTTAAACTATATGGTCTGCCAGACTATTACCGTAAGACAATTCTGTACGCATCATATTTAATATTTATCATTTTGATAGATAACCCTGAAACAACTTATTCAAGTCTGGCGATTATAATATAAATAGTTAATAATAAATTTTGAATGATCCTTGAAAAGGTCTAGTTTACTGAACCCCAGCCCCAACTAATTAAACGGAACTTAAATTTGGTAAAGAGATATATTGCAGACTTTACATTTTTGACTTAATGTTTCTTAAACATACTCATAAGCATGCATTAAAATTACTTTAATCAACGAATAATTATGAATGAATATGGAAACGCATATTCAAATTGATAAGAACGACAACAATGCTGATTATGATGATTGTTCATAAATTTTGTTTGTTATTGCTACACCAAATATGGGTATAATCGACAACGTCATGATTTCTAAATGGATTATCCACCGCTAAAAATTTCAAAATACATACTTAAAATTAGTTTCAGCTAAGACATATGCCGACAGACGGACAAACAAACACCAGTGACGATACCAGATAATTTTTTTAGCAATATTAATACTACTAAAGATAATGATATTTATCTATAACAGATATTCGTATCTATGTTTTTTATTTGAATGGAACGGTAGTGAAAGCTATGCTGTATCGATACTTGTATGAAATATAAAAAAAACGTTTATAATTTTTTGAAAAATAAAAAAAACGCTAGTATCATTATTAAATCTTTAACACTAAACCTACCAAGACCGTTTCAAACTTTGTGTATAACTCATTGTCAGACAATTTTAAACATTAAAATACTAATATCAAACTATATGACAATTCTTAGAACATACTAATATTTTTTTCACTCTTTGATTTAAATAATGTTATTTGGGGACTTGTTTTCATAGAAATATAGGTGCAAAATACAACATATGCCAAATGAACCAGACAAATTTATAATAAAGTGTTGGGCGGAGTGTGAAGTCAATAGTAAATATTCCTTATTTGGGAAATGACGAGAGAGAGATTGTTGAATTTTTCAATTGGATAGTTCGTTCTTCTAAAACTAATAAATTCATTCACAATTTTTGAAAAAAATTGTATAAATCAAATTTCATTACCATCTCGGTGTATAAAAGTAAACCGAAAAAATGCTTGTCCCAAGTTTCAAATATTATCCAATAGAGATAGGAGAAAGCAGCAAAAGGGTTCCGAAAAGTATTAGAATTTGTATTAGTACATTTCTTTATGAAAATGTGGTAGACCAGATGGCTATAAAATGTAACATAAAGTCGAAAACTTCTAGTTGGCAACTTTAGGTATATTTCAACACTTAGGTCCTAGATGGATGAAAAAGTGTGTATATAGAGACGACGAGTAAACGCATTTTTAGGCGAGTTTTTGTTTATATATAATAAATATATATTTTTTTAACTCGAGATGCATATTCAAAATCTAAAGAAATTCAACACTGACCATAAGTTCGGCTTTGTGTTGACGAAAAACTTTTTTTTGTATTTGTTGGCTATAAGCTGTTGGTTAAGACTTATGACTACTTATTTCATGAGAGGCAATCCATCGATTTACCATTCTCTTATATGTGGGATATTTTTGATATTAGCTCTTACGTCTAATAGTTAACATGTGATTGGATGTTGCAGCTATGTCCACGAAGGACGATTTCCACTTGGAATTATAAGTGGAAATTTGACATCAAAGCTGCCTGATGTCGGGCTACGGCGGTAGACGAAAAACTTGCAAAAAAATGTGAAACAACAAACATATTTGCAACGACTAAAATAATTGGCTAACAATATGAGAAAGATTAATGCAGTATATTATTTATGCAGTATATTATTTAATATTATTTATGGCTCTCTGTATAAATATTTGATTTTATTCGTTTTTTACTTATAATTTCTTTTAGAAATTGTATAAAAATAAATTTAGATAAAAGTTCATAAAAATTTCTATAATTTTTATACAGTGAAACAGTAAATCAATTATTATCTGAATTAAATAAGAAAATGAATCTTTTTAATAGTAGGCCAATTAGGCCGCGGTGCCGCGGTATAGGTATATACGAATTGTCGATAGGTTTAGTGTTAATTACAATAGTAATTGATGTTGCATATACAAAATTTGTGGGGTAAATCAAAAGCTTTTTAAAATATAAAAGAAATTAATAGTTACCTGATCCGGAGGTTGCGGCATTCCCCACGTTGGTGTAGGATAAAAAGCCATTGGCGTCGGCATTTGCTGTTGCTGCAGCGTCTGCTGTTGCTGTTGCTGCTGATTGTCTATGTGATGTTGTTGTTGAATTTGTTGCTGCAGTTGCTGTTGCATTTGCTGTTGTAAATTGTGTTGCTGCTGATGTTGTTGCTGCTGCTGTTGCTGTTGCACTGCACTATTATCGTGTTTCATTGTGGTAGGCGGAGCGGGACTGTTTGATGCCGGAGCAGGACTGACAGTCGACGACAACGGAGGTGGCGGCGTCGAAAGCGATGTAGGCAATGGCGTATTTAAACCGTGCGACAGCGCCGC
The DNA here is from genome assembly GCF_003426905.1 of Ctenocephalides felis. Taxonomy (NCBI): domain Eukaryota; kingdom Metazoa; phylum Arthropoda; class Insecta; order Siphonaptera; family Pulicidae; genus Ctenocephalides; species Ctenocephalides felis. Next base: position 69,241,077 of record NW_020538040.1, read on the forward strand.
CTTTCTTCCACGATAACTCTGAAATCGAATAAAACAAATATAATAACAATTTAACACGGAAGCTTTTTAAAAGATATAGACACGAGTGAATGAAATAACAATGTATTTTAATATACTTGTTATATATTTATAACAATGTAAACAACAACATATTTTATTTTAAGATTCATTTTGCTGCAAGATTATTTGATTGTAAAAAGTTTGCATGTTTTCTCAAAAAATTCTTATTGAAATAAATAGCCTAACGTTTTACGCATTCTATATCAATATAAGTATGGTATATAATAATAACATATAAATAAACATCGAACGATTCTAATACACATTAAGTCAAGTTACTTATGAAATAAATATACATCAAATAACATTTGCAAATGCTTGAACGAAATTCAAAAACAACGATATAAATGTAACTTTTAATGGGGCCTTCGTGGCGAAGTGGTTACCGCGTGGGTACGCATTCAGACGACGGATTGCGGATTCAATCACCGTCACGAACAATCCCGACATCGTGCAGTAGCGATATCAATTTTCACTTGAAAAGATAGGTCTTAAATATGTTTTCAAGCAAAAAATGCCTTCCCCAGGCATTGCTGGATCAAATCGAATAATATGTGTTAGCTCTATTAGATAAATTCTAATAATAAAATAATCAAATATGGATGAATCAACCGTTGGGTTACCATCTAAAAATACGATGTAAGGGAAGATTAACCCCAACAGCTTATAAGACGTAAGGTTTTGATTGCTGTTAAAATATGATAAAAAATATGCGGTTAATGTAAATAATTTCATTATTCACACACACAAATACACACACATATGGAAATGTGTGTGGATAATGGAAATATTGGAAATATTTACATTAACAGCAAATCTCATTTTTCATCATATAGTGTGTGTGTATGTGCGTGTGTGCAAATGCTCCTTAAATTGTAAAATAAAATTATAAAATATTGAAATTATGTACTTTTATTTATTTTTAGTCATTGTAGTTTACTAAAGTAACACAAAACTCTTACACGTTGTGCTTAGAAATGAGAAATTCATATTTAAACTGTTTGATTTTACTCGATAGAATATGATGAAGATTACTAGTGAGTACACTCAATTCATTTTATTTTTATTGCAAAGAATTCAAAACATGAGGATTATTACAGTTCAGTTGTCAGTTATTATGAAGAGCTTTTATAATATTTTTCATAATTCATCCGCAAAATTATTTCGAAGTTCGATCATATTTTGAAAAAAGAAACAAACACGCTTCAATGCTCCGCTATGCATTATAAGCAAAGATCCTATTATTATCCGATTAGTAATATTTCATTTAACAAATAGATATGTATTCCTTTAACGTAAATAATGCCTAGAATAGATAAAAAATCGCAGATGTTTTCAAAAGCAATTTAATACTTTTACAAAAATAATAATTCTCTTCTTTGAAATGTATTGTTGATCATATTATTTTCAATTTTTCTTACAAACACCATATCTAATACTGTTTATTTTTTATATAGAGTAAAGCGGGGGTTGAAGGCCCTAAGGTAAAAAGGTCCACTACCGGTATCGTGAAGTTAAGAATTTTTTTAATAATATTTAGAGGAGAAAAAATGTATAACCCGCCATCACCTAGATTCTTACGACGTTGCTATCGAGAGATGAATGTTGCTATCGGGATGACAATCGAAAATCCATAACAAAAGTATTTTCTTCTGTGGTTAGTTTTTTTGATTGCGATCACTGTTGTTTATTTTACGAGACATATAATTTTTATCTATACGTTATTCAATTGTTTTATAAAATGTATAGTAATTTTATTTAGATTAAACCTTATTTTTATATAACCTCTATGAAAACTTACACGTGGGTGGGGTGAAACTGAACATAATCCGAGCAAAGGTGTAAACAATAAAAAATAGTAAATAAAAAAGTAAATTAAGTTTAAAAAAATGAGTTTTACAAGCGATAAATTAAATAAATAGTAATTCCAACTCTGTTAATTTTTTCTGACGAAATACCAGATCAAGGTTATATACAGTGTTATCTCTGTGAAAAATGTACCCATGAAATTTATATTTTGCATTGGTTGAATAAAGTAGCTATTATTTCGTATAATTGTTTTACATATAACTTCTATAAATTCATATAAAAATCTATAAATGTTTAATAAAAATATCAATTACAAATTTAATGAATTGATATTAAGGTCACCTATTTCATTCCATTACAGTATATAAAAATATAACACACACACTCACATATGTATATATATATATATATATATATATATATATATATATATATATGTATATATATATATATATATATATATATATATCCTCATGCCATGGATTATTGCTTTTTAAGTTTCTAATATTATAATAATCAAATTTTAAGTAGTATAATCATCAAACACTATCGTTGCATATTTTAGTTTTAGAGTTTTTTTAGTGTAGTTGATTGTATTGATGTTATGCTTACTACACACACACACACACACACACACATATATATATATATATATATATATATATATATATATATATCACAACTTGCGTAAACCACGTTTAATTAAGAACGATATATCAACAATATAAGCAGTTTTAGATAATATCGAAAAGAGGTCAATGACATGAGAAAAATAATGCTAGGCATATAGCATACATTAATTAATTATGCATACATCATTAATGAAATTGAAAAACATAAGATTTTTTAACTCACCTAAAACAAACCGATCGCACAATAAATAGTAAATTTATTTCACTCAACATCACTATCATAAACACGGTAAAGATAAACTGCGCACCAAAACACTATCAATTTTATTTTTAAAAAATAAATTTGAGTTCTATAAGAAACTTACACGAACACCGAACACTGTATTGCGACGATAAGAAAATAAATATAAATTATCAATCATATATAAATATTATATACAGATTTATATATATATATATATATATATATATATATTTGTTTATTTATTTATTTGTTATAGTCTACCGAGAAAAAACGAGATGAACGCGCTGTACCGACTACTACACGGCTGTAAAAAATATTCTGACAAAAACACAAATATTCGTTGCGGCGGCGCTAACCTCCTGCTTCCCTATTTCTAATACAAGATGGCATTTGAACCGCGTACTGAGAACCGACCTACGTATTATCTCGGATTTTCCCTCGTGCTCGGTGGAAAGCGCGCATGTTTGTGTCTGAACTCGATTCGATCAGGCAATGTCTCGGCGCGAACGCCCACGATTATCTCCGAAGTACCATGGATCGCACCCTCAACCATCCACTGTTTGACGGCGCCAAGTGCAACGCGAATCCTTGCGCCCTGCACCTACTACCCTTCGAGACGTACCCGTTGCGACCGTCTCGAAAATATCTGATATGGTTCAACATATGGTGGCAGTACCGAGCCACTTAATTAATTTGAAAACCCCCAATTTTACTTAAATAAAAAAATACACCAAGAATAATTAACTGCCCGTGGGGTAAGCTATAGTTATAGCAAAAAAAATGAAATTTTTTTATACATCTTTACGTTTCAGAGGTTTCTGAACAATTTGGTATGCTTCAGAAAAAATGAATGTGTGTGTGTGTTCGGATACAATTTTTCGTCGACTATTTTGAAAACTCGGATCAATCGATTTTAATGATTCAATCAACTTTCGATTCCTATTGTGATGAAAGAGACGTGCTTGTTAGTTTTTAGTAAATGCAGCTCCTGCCGTTTCGATGATACGGGGCAAAAAGTGCCAAAAATGGTGATTCAGTTTTTGGGAGAGCGGAGCGTCCAATTTCAATAATTCAAAAAACATTTTATTTTATTTGTATTTGGAAAAACAGCGGTTTCGGGAACACAGTAAAAAAAGTAAAGAAAGAAGCCATTTGGCGGTCAAAAATTATCATTAGACATCCAATTATTAGATATTTTATAGAAATTTTAATACTTCGATACTTCGTCTCTGAAACAGCTACGCAGCGCGATTGCTTTAAAAAAGTTTAAAATAAATTTTCAGAAAAGTTCAAAATTAAATTCAAAAAAGTCAATTTTTTTAAATATTTCGAAATTCTCAAAAAAAATTTTTTTAGTTTTCAAAAAAATATTGAAGCTTTTTTTTTAAAAAAAAAAGAAATGCCTACTCGTGAATTTAGTTTTTGCTCGATGGATTAGTTGATCGTATAAAATCTTAGAAAGACCGCTATTGCAACTTCTTCTATGATCTCGAGAAAATATGGAAAATTTCTAGGATAACATTTCCCGGCATCTCATCCGTCAGAAATTGTAAAAAAATCAAGGAAAGCGCGGATGAAATTCTAATAGGTGCATTATGCATAAAAAAAGTAACAAATGACAAAATACACTTCTAACTACGATAGAACAGTACTATTAATAAGTTATATTATATTGATAAAAGCCGAATTATGCAAAATTGTAAAATACACTATAATATTTTACGATATTTGTTAAGACCATGAACTGTTTTGTCATATAAAGTTTCATAAAAATCGTCACAAAAAATCAACAATTGATTCAGACAAACCGGTTCAGATTTTTTTGCGAAAACGTGACATCGACGAAAAAATAAAGGATCAACCGATCGTCGCAAAAACTAATCAACACGAGTTCGTCTTGGGTTACTTAAAATGACTTTAAAATATGGTTCAGACCTTTTTGAGGAAATTTTAGCACACATACAAACACACATATATTTACCAATTGCGTCCAAGTATTCTAAATGACTTGAAACGTCTAAAAAATATAAAATTAGCACGTCATTCTTGCGAAATCATACTACGCCTTCGGGAATTTAATAAAAGTATTAAGATGAATAAGTATTTTCCGCAAAATTTGAAATCTAACTTCTATGCATAAATCCTCTTCTATACATAAAATGAAAATATTATTTCAACTTGACTACTATTCACTTTTCAAATGAATGGTAATTTGAAGTCAATGCTTTTAATATTGCTTATTTTTAAAAAAAAGTTCCGAGAGACTTCGAAGTTATTTTTCATATTAAATCAATATTTAAAAAAAATAATAATTGAATATATCAATGTATTAGTCTTCAACTTACCCCAGTGCCTCGACCTTTGCCTCGACCCCTTCTGCTTTCTTGGCGTATAAGGTTACCATCCGGTCCGTAAACCAACTGTAACAAAAGAGATTATAATTAAACCATATTATTCAAAATCGGTCGATAGTATATCATAACTCTTAGATTTAAATTTTCACTAATCCGACACTATTAAAAACCAGACGGTGTCGATTAGTGGAATGTTCGGATTACTGAATTATATATAGGGGGTCCCAGAATTTAACGTCAAGCCGAAAAAGGGTGATAGTATTAACCTGAAAAAAATTAGAAACAAAATTATCTCACGTTGTTTGGAAATTATGAGCTTAAAAGTGCAACCTAGAGCTTTGATGAAATTACGACAATTTTTCGATTATTGTGGTTAATTTTAATTGTTCATTTAAACTTTGGAGCCGTAACCGTGGATAACATTACTAGGACCACAATAAAATAATAATACAATTGCCCCAAGTTTTTGGTGGACAATTGTGTTATTATTTTTACTGTGGTGCTAGAAATATAATTCATGGTTACGGTTCCAAAGTTTAAATGAGCAACATTAATCAAAATTCAGCACAATAACCGAAAAATGGTTATAATTTCACGAAAGCTTTAGATTGTACTTAAAAGCTCATAATTTCCAAACAACGTGAGATAAATTTTGTTTTCTAATTTTTTTCAGGACAGTTAAGGCTAATACTACTAATCACCCCGTTTCGGCTTGCCGTTAAGGTCTGGGACAATCCTGTATTTATATTTCTTATAATGGATCTAAAAAAAATATATTATTTTCAGTCATATTGTTTGTGATAGTTAGAATAAGCTCATCAATTTAATTGGCTTTTGAGATCTTTCATAGTATCAGTGTTAAAAAAATCAACTTCAATTGTGGCAAATATGTATTAAATTATTCTTAATACGGTTGCGCACTTGCAATAACAAGCATGTCCGCTTACGACATAAATTAACTAATAAATCTGTCATCATAGACATACAATTCGATAATATTATTTTAGTTTTCAATGAAACTATATTACTATTTTTATTTCACATAGGACAATAAAATCATATTTAAAGTAAAAATAGCTCTGAGACACTGAAAATACTTAATGCAAAATGATGAAAAACTGTTTGCAATGAACAATAGCAAATAATTGATAAAGACATATCCATAACTCATTTAGGCAGGTGAGTGAGGTCTTTTTAATTACTATGCTCCGGAATAGTAAAATGTTCTAAAGAATATTATTAAATAAGATTTTATAGTGTTTTAAAGAATATTATTATATAAGATTTTATAGTGTTTTAAAGAATATTATTAAATAAGATTTTATAGTGTTTTAAAGAATATTATTATATAAGATTTTATATTTTGTATAATATGATTCTGATGATTCTGACTTGTACTCAATATGATTATGAAAAAATCTTTTGGTAAATATTATTGTGAATACTAGTATATATATACAAATATATATATATATATATATATATATATATATATATAGATAGATAGATATATAGATAACTTTTATTGCAGTCTCATATAAAATATTATTAACTTCCCGTAGGGTAAGTTACAGTAATCGCAAAAAAATCGAAAATGAAAATTTTTATATATCTTTACGTTTCAGAGGTCTCTGAATATTTTGGCATACCTTAGAAAAAATGGATGTATGTGTGTGCGTGTATGTATGTGTGTGCGGATACAAATTTTCGTCGACGATTTCGGAAACACGGATGAAGCGATTTGAATAATTCAAAAAACATTCGATTCGTATTGATAAGGAGACGTGCTGATTAGTTTTTGGCGAAGGCAGGTCCAGCCGTTCCGAAGATACGGGACAAAAAGTGCCGAAAATGGTAACTCAGTTTTTAAGAGAACGGAGCGTTCGATTTGAATAATTCAAAAAATATTTTATTTGTACTGACAAGATGAAGAATTGATCAGATTTTCATGAAGGCAGGTCTAGCGGTTTCGGAGATCTAATGAAAAAAGTAAAACAGAAAGCCATTTGGCGGTCAAAAGTGATCATTAGACATAGGCACATCAAATTATCAGATATTTTATAGAGATTTTTACAATAAGTATGAATTTTGTTTACATTCCTATGGATTCCGTACCAATGTTTATCCGTTAGACGGCGACGCGTCGCTTACGCGCTTCGATATTTCGTCGAAGTTCAGAATTTCCAAACTATGCCAAAATGAAGAAAACTTTTTTTTTCAAACAATTTTTTTTTGTTTCCCAAAAATCTAATTTTTTTGAAGTAAAATTTTTTAAAAAATGTTAATCGCTTTCAAAAAAACTAATTTTTGGTACGGGAAGTTTCAGCAATTTGCCTTAAGGCACGATGCCTTAATTGCCTTAAGACAGAATTCCACTTACAGCTAGTTCAAGTATTAGGAAGGATGAGTAAAAGACCGCGTCGTTAAATAGCATAGAAGCAAGATTTTGCACCGGTTACAATTCAGTAGAGCGGCACATAGCCAACAGATGGTAACACAATATATTGGGAACTTAGAGCCGTTAAGCGCAAACTGTGTTGATCCAATAATTTGAATGCACTTCTCTTTTACAGTTGTTTTCATTAATTTCATTATTCGTTTTCATTAATATATAATACAAGCACAGTATGTTATTTTTTCTTTGATATTGCTCGAAACTTTTCGTTTCGTAAAATAAGATTTTTTTAAATTAAATTTTGATATTATTTGATGTTGATTTGTTCAAAAAGTTGTTTTTATTTGAAACTTTATTTTCTAATGTTTGAATATAATATAATCGAATATTATACAATAAAAATTATGATCGTTTATTCAGTAATATTTTTATAGATTATATTTTTTGCGTAAATAGTACGAAACTCTAGATTTTATATAAAGTAGTACGGCTTATATTGCCATTAAATACCATAATCATTTCATTTTCTGATATTTGTGATATTAAAAATTGTTTTTTTTTTAATTCTTCGACTAATGGAACGAAAATTTAACTCGAATAGTTGAAATGCTTGTTCAAAAAAATCGTACTAGAAGTCTTTTAAGAATTTTGTAAAATTTAATGAGTAAAATGTATGTGCATTTTCTGGAAGTGTAAGCATGAAAACAAATCCTTTTAATTTTTTGCGATTGTATAGGTAGTATAATGATAATTCATTGAATAATATGAATATGATGATTGAAATGCAAGAAACAAAAAAAAATGTTTTGAATGAGATCTCGAACTTAATCTTTACATTACTTTACAGATTTTGAAACTATAATCAACGCAATTATGACAAAGATTATTTCCGATTTTATGTGCGCACTCATTTGTTTTGGAACTCATGTCCGATTACACTTAATAAATTTAAGCAACAACTATGAACGATTGTTGCTGTTTGAATTGAGAAGGCACATCCTCTCCAGTACAATTTATTCTCACATACGCACAGATATGTATATGTGCACATATTCGTGCACACATATGCCGAACTTAATTGTACAGATTTAAAAATTGGTACAAAGCATTTAACTTGATACTGTCGGTATCATATCAGATCCAGGCAGAGCTTTCAAAACTGCGACATTTCCGTGATATTTATGATAACATCAAGGGTATTATTACACATCTAATGTTATTGGCGAGATAAATCTGCTCTAAATCGTTGACATAAGTATATTAAAATGATCATTATTGAATGTATATATTTAAATTCTCATTATTAATTTTTACCGTAACTCTGTTATATACGTCTTCAAAACAAAATATAATTTCACAGCAAAAATAAAAAATGCAATATTCAAGTAATATCGCAAACCTTTCGATAATTTTACACATGCCAGCATAAACTAACTCTTCTCCATTTTCATCATAATTCAATATCTACAAATATATAAACCTGAATGACAGTTATATATTTTACCAAATATTAGTTCAAAATAATTGATTCGTGATAATATTTTTATATACCTTACACTTCATGAGCAAGACATGTATGTATAAATTGAACTTTCTTATTAAAAATTAGAATGGTTTATGGAATCGAAAATTTTCTTTCTAAAAATAAATGAATTAAAAATCGTAGGACAGGCTTAAGATTTTGAACAGTTTTTGTGTAATTTATTGTAAAGAATTTATTCTATTTAGACATATAATTATGTAGTAAATCCATTTGCTGCGAACGAAATTGCTAAAACGTGTATAGTAGCCCTTTCTGTCAATTACATACTTAAGATAGGAATAAGTATTAACCATTAGTTAACAATAATATATATGTTACGTTTCAAATTAAAATGAATATGACACATGTTTGCAAAAATAATATTATATCCTGCATACAGATTATATTGAACAAATATGAACTCTAAAGCATGGTTTATCAATGAAACTTGTATTGCTGCCTGCCATTTGCTCCACACGTAATATGCATAGTAAACTGACGCACTCGGGTTTCAAATATGACATCCCGTATTAACAATTTATTATTGAAAAGTATCACTTACATTCCTAGCATACCACCCTACAAGTTTTTTCAAAAACTTGTTCGTTATGAAATTTATATCACATAAATTTTAATTGAATTGCGTTTTTGATTTATGAAAATTTAATATCTGACGTTGCTAGTCTCCAGTTATTAACTTCCCGTAGGATAAGTTATTGTAATGGGCCGAAAGTCGGAATTGAAAATTTTTACATTTCTCGACGTTTTGAAGGTTTCTGAACATTTTGGCATACTTCAGAAAAAATGGATGTGTGTGTGTGTATGTATGTATGGATACAATTTTTCGCCCACGTTTTCGGGCGTACGGATCAAACGATTTGAATGGTTCAGAAAACATTCGATACCTATTGATAAGGAGATGTGCTGATTAGTTTTTGGCAAAGGCAGGGCCAGCAGTTACGGAGATAAAGAGCAAAGAGTGCAGAAAATAGAAATCGAGTTTTTGAAAGAATGGAGCATTCGATTTGAATGATGTAAAACCATTCAATTAGTAATGATTGGGAGAAGTGGTTATTAGTTTTTCGCAAAGGCAGGCCCAGCCATTTCGAAGATACGGAGCTAAATGTACAAAAAATGGCAGTTTTTGAGAGAACTAAGCGTCCGATTCAATTGATTTAAAGAACTTTCCGCTTGTCTTAACAAAATAATTGATTTTGGAAAAAAAAATTTTTGTTTCAATTTTTTTTTTTTTTTTTTTAATTTTTGGTATATCGAAAATAATTCAGATTTTATATTTAATTCTAACTATAGTTCTAATATACTTTAAACAAATAATTTCAACTCTGCAATTCAGTTTATATAATTCTTATAAATATTAGACAATGTTACAATATTTATAATAATCTATTTGAAAACATTCAATATTTCTCGAACATTTCGTAACGGTACAGGAAGTTCCAGCAATTTGCCTTAAGGCACGATGCCACCCACCCCACTAGTTTGATTTTAAACATAAGTTGTTGTGTGATCAATGATACATTGCATAATTTTAATTGAGTTGAAATTGCATAATATTTTTCGTAAAAAGGAATTTGATATAATTAGTGCCTTTTCATGATAATCCAAAATTTATTTATTTGTATTTATATCTAAGCAATTAATTCGGAATTGTATCAAAAATGTTTAAATTTGAACACAACATCGTGTGGTAGTGGGCAGCATAATGAAAAATATAAATTTAATTCAAAACGGTATCGCAGGGGGAAACGAATGTATTATGATAGTTGAAACGGCACAGCAGTTTTATCGATTTTGCGAATGCATTATTCGTTCACTTCACACTCTCGGTCTCTTCGCACACACGGGCGAACAGCGAACAGCGAAAAGCGAACGCGGACCCAGAGAGCGCGCCAGTCAGATCGCGTCGCTCTGCAACTTTCACCCTCTGTGCCCTTGAAACCGCGATCGTGTATATATATGTACTATGCTCGCCGAACAATCATCAAACTGTACTCGCTTCGAACACGTACTTGGAAGTTGTACTACGATCAACCCTATACGACAAAATAGCTATCAGCGTTATAAAGAGACAATTCAAACAAATTAAATGAATCATTTCTTCCTTCATTTAGATACGTCACTTTCGAAATTGTATGCATAAAAAGAGTAGCTCGTAGTTTTAATATTGTAAATAATATTAAAGGAGCTTTTCATCAAATTATTCGAAAAATTTTAAATGTTGAATTTAAGTTGATATTGAATTTCACAAATATAAGCGGAGTTATTTTGCTTATTATAAAAGCCAAAAACCTACTTCGACTAAAATCATAGATTTTAATAATATAAGTTTAGTAATATACAAAACTATAGGATTCTATTTATGTTAGGTAAAGCGGTGCTTAAAGCTCCTCGAGTAAAAAGCTTCACCACTGATATCTCAAAAACAAGTAAAGTCAGGATTTTTTTAACAACATTATTTGAAAGTAGAGGGTAAAAGCTATCATCACCTTGATTCTATTAAGAAATAAACGACAATGTTTAAAATTCCACAACAAAAGTTTTTTTTTGATCGTTAGTCTTTTGGTTGTGATTGAGCACTGTTGCTTATAGAGTATACGTTAATTAATTGTTTTATATGATGTATTGTTATTTTTAAGTTAGATTAACAGTTTTTTATAAAACCTCAATAAATGCTATGTGGGTGAAGTAAAAAGAACTAACTAAACTTTTACCCTGAGTTTTTTTTTCATTGTTAGTCTTTTGGTTGTGATTGAGCACTGTTGCTTATATAGTATACGTCAATTAATTGTTTCATATGATGTATTGTTATTTTTAAGTTAGATTAACAGTTTTTTTTATAAAACCTCAATAAAAGCTATGTGGGCGAAGTAAAAAGAACTAACTAAACTTTTACCCTGGCAAAGATATGAACAATAAAAAATAGTAAATAAAAAGTAAATTAAGTAAAAAAGAGTAATTTTATAAGGGATAAATTAAATTAATAGTTATTCCAACTCCGCTGATAAATATTTCTGACGAAATAGCAAATAAAGGTTTTATTTATTATTATATTTGTAAAAAATGTACCCATGAAATTTGTATTTTGCATTGGTATAATATAATAATAATTTATTTATTTATTCATAAGCAAGCCAGGCATAATATGTATTATAAAAACAATAATTTAGATTTGTAATTTATTAAAAAATCACTATTTTTTTTATTATTCTTTTGAATAAATTGTATTAATAAAATAATTTATAGAGGCTATCAATAAACGCAATATGATTTAATTTAAAATATCGTTTAATTAAATTAAATTTTGAAATTTATGAATTCAAGAATAGGTTTTCATGAGCACATTGAATTTACTATGATGCATAGTACGATTTTCGCTACTCCTCTTCAGCCTTGTGCTTTCCCCGCCATATGAATGACTCATGCAAACGTTGGCTATCGATTATTTTTTGCAAAGCCATAAATACGGTTTTCTGAAAGCACGCCATTCTGCTTCTGCATTCCCGAGAAACTAGCATGCCAGTGGCAATAACAGTATTATGAACATGACTTACAATTAGTGTAGCATCTGTTCCTAATTATTTTATTAAACAATATTATTCACACGGTAAATTAACAATATTAACACACGCGATATTCTTCATCAATATCTCTTTAATGGTTTTGCATATTTCTCTAAATAGTCCAAATGCCTAAATTTATTATAGAACAAGATTAGTAACAATTTCTGATCTGAATTTTTGCATTTGATGTGATCTCTGTAAAAAACGATAGTTTAAAATAAAGATTTCAACATGCAAATGAATCGGAAAATATTGAAAAAATATTTCATATTCTCTATTGTTATTAAAATCTTACGGAATAATCGTCCTTTATCATGTTTTATATATTTATTTTACAGCATTTTCATTTCATTATTATATGTATATTTATAGTATATTTTCATTAATAAATGAACTTAGCTTATGTAAAACAATAAGCACTAATATCAAGAAGAAATGTACTCTGAAATAGTTTTAGTATTCCTAATAAGAATAAAATCGAAAGTTTTATTACTGAATATTAATAACTACACTAATATTTTTTCAATAAATATTTTAAACATTTTTAGATGCAATATCTTTTTTCGGAATATTTAGTATTAAATTTCATTGTAGAGAGAAACATTTATTTATTACATATTTAATTATTTATCAACTCGATCTATTTTCCATAAACTTCTAATTGAATACCTTTTTTTATTAAAAATAGCATAATGAACGATTGATGATAACGGTTGTTAATCATGACGATATGATTATTAGAAACGTTGGAACTTAGAATTTGAATCGTAGAATGCGACTGATGTACTATGTTAAATAAAAAACATCCAAACAGTAACATATGGATCTTTACGTTTATTAGGTTCTAGATATCACATAATTATTTTAAATGCTTTATAAAAACTAGTATTATTTATTATATCATTAGACAATAATAAATTAACTGTATTTTTCACAAAACCGAAACAAAGTCGATGCACACAAACTATTAATATACGGACTCACATATTTAGATTACCAAAATAGAACATTTATTTTAGAAAAAAATATTTTAAAATACTTAAAAACGTAGTCTTTCATAACTGCTGCAACATAAGTCAATCGACCCTTGGTCAACATCAATATATGAACTCTGCCCTTGCCCTTGAGTTCGAAATCCTTACCAAACAACTGACACAATTTTGTCCATCCCCATCGACTGGGGGTCCATATATCAGACCTACAACACATTATCATCTATTCCTAACCAATACTTCCATATCAAAGCTATGACTCCGATAAAAGCACCTTTGCAACAACCCTTATCATGAGTGCTGGTGGTACGGAATCATCCCCAGTTGCAAAGCCACACTTTCGACGCCCACCCGCCAGACAGACAAGACATTTATCCCGAGGGCTCGATCTTTATCGTGCAAGCCCCCAAAAATAGACCAGGACCTACCTCAATTAGTCAAGGTTTGTCCGCCTCACGAAGTATCCATGTTCATGATAATATTATTCGCATCTACCCAAAACCGACCTACGGCCCATGACAATCTTATCACTCGACCCTCTCACGCACGCTTTGACATGTGACTTGACTTTATTTTGTTTTATATCAGGGCGTTTCAACAACACTTACCATGCATCGAACGGGATGAAACCACCGAAATTAATATCAGAAAAAATGATTTTACTCGAGATGATGCCGGTTAACAATTCATTTTGCGGGCCGAACATATAACAAAGATCTTGGCGCGGATTACTCTATTTGAGATGGCGTACGTACATTTCAATACTATTTTGTAAGATGTACAACGTACATAAAATTAAAAGCCACAAAAGTAATATTTGCCATTTTTTTATTATTCATTCTGGAGTTATAATAAAATTGCATTAGCATTTAGCTACGTATATAATAAATATTAACCCAAAAGTAACTTATTTCGAAAGTTTGAATTCTTTTAGATTTTAAAATACATACAAACATGTATATGTGAATTTGTAAATACACAAATACATATGTAAATTTCAACTCAAACTAAGACGTAACCTTAAACAAAATCTAATTATTTCAGAAATTTCATACCAACGGTTTTGAAAATTTAGCTTTTTTGTAAGTAATTTTAAATAAAAACTAATAACATATGGTATTGTGCTTTAACACAAATTCAATTTGATTTTTTTTTATAATAATTTAATAATTTTAAAATTAATAATTTAAAAAAAAATATGCAAGGTTACGAAAATCGATCGCGTAAGAAACATATTAGTTTCAATTTACATTTTAATAGTTAACCCTATTATTATATAATTAACTCTATTATGCATATTGTTAAAATCTCCATAAAATTTCCGACAACTTGATGTGCATATGAAAAATATTTCTTTTTGACCGCCAAATAGCCATTTTTGTACATTTTTTTTCTTTTCCCAAAAACAATTTTGTCATATGAAAATAATATAGTGAAATAATCAAAGCGCTCTTTATTAGTATACTATAAACTTCAATTTAAAACATTTGAAAAATATTAAAAGCAAAAATCTCATATAAAATCCATACTAGTTGTATTGAATCTCGAAACAATTTTTTTCACAGTAGGTGGGCATATTATATTAGAATCTACTAATTTATATTTGTTAAGGGTGGTTTCCTATATAATTAGCATCGAGGTGTTATTTCCCTCTTGATAACGTGATGATATTTGTCACATTAGCGCAAGGTAAAACGTACATAATGGCATTTAATGTTAAATGTTGCATGGTCGTTCGCTCATACGTCTTATTATTAGAGCTTACTACAGAAAAATTGTTAATCATATCAACATTTATCCTGAACCACATATAACTGGTCATGAACTGAATAGAAAACTAACTCATTATTGTCATATACCACAAGAATTTGAAGTAAAAAGAGTGTTGACGAATTATAGTAAAAATATGAATTTTTTCAAGAAAACTGTAGAAAACATACATAGAATGGTCCATGGGGGGCGAGGGGGGTCATAACCTTGATAAGGATTAAAATGAATGAATTATAAAAACATTTGTTCGCCGGTTTCAGTTTTGCGGCGACCGGCAACGCCGCTGTTAACACGTGCGTCATACGTCATAGAACGCATAATAGGACTCGTGCAATGCAATTAATTTCATATATGCGCAAAGAAACGTTCTCTTGGATATGTACATATTATATATATATATATATATATATATATATCGCATATATGTATATATATATACATCCATATGTGTGCGTCGCTTCGCTATACAAGACCGGTCACGTTACGACCCTGATCCGAGCAGCTGCTAGGAGGGTACGGCGATAGACAGCCGCGCTTCCTATGTTGCCAGCTCACGGGGTAGTTTTTATAAACTACCATTCTTATTATATCACGCACAAACCGCACATAGCACTGTTAGCTAGCTTGCAAGCGGAGAGCATGGAAGTCTAAAGGAAACTATTACAGCTAAAAGTTCATGAAAGCTCTTTCCATCATTGCAAGGCGGTATCCAAATTACAACACTTAATATTTTTATAAAAAGGAATAACAACCATTTGCTGGTTGGCTTAATTATAAGAAAGGGCTGATGATATTTTTTGTACGTTTGGTTTATATGTAATTGATTTATGCATGCTTTCATATTTTGCATGATCTTGTACAAAATATGATTTAAAAAAAATATCTCAAATATTGGTGAATCGGAAAAAAATCTAAATAAAATCAAATCTATTAATCATCACGTTCTGATTTGTAAGAGCGGTGCTCCAAAATATCGCGATTCCCTTTCTCTAGAGTTAATCTCGTCCTATATTTGGTGTGCTCATGAATGATGAACTTGCGTCAATCGATAAACTATAAATTCTAAAATAATTCTTACTTTTTACAATAATTTTATGCGATAATATATAAAACAAAAAATGGTACGAATTACAAAATAAAATTGCTGCGATTGACTTATTTCATACATTAGAATAAATAATAATGATTGAAATAGTATAAGAAAAGTAATCAAATTATCAGTAAAAATAAAATATGAATAAAATATACAGACATAATCTATAATAGGGCATTATTTTCATAAGAAATTAATTTTTCGTTATATGTTTATATAGAAGCATATTAAATACATAATATTATAACTTGTTGTCAAATATTATTAAAATTATAAATGCGATTAATGGTGGTCGGAGGAGTCCATCGACATATGTTATAAACCAGGGTTTCTTAAACTATGGGTTGCGATCCCAAATGGAGTCGCGTAGCAAAATCTGCGGTCGCGAGAAATCTTAATGTTAAATATTCGCGGATTTAACATTTTATAACATCACTAGAGTTGGCAGTTTTATATGTATTTGCATATGTATATTGTAACCTTATAAATAAATCAGCAAATAATATTAATTTATTTTTCTTTTATATTTGTATGAGGTCGTCAAGAAACTTGCGATCATAATCGGGGTCGTGAATGATAAATTTTTAAGAAGCCCTGTTATAAAGGAATCTTTTGGAAAACTACACATGGTATATTAAAAGAAGTATAAAAGGCTGTGGAAAATGAACAGAAATAAAGATCCTGACTATTAAATGATAACGCATTCTTCAAAAATTTTGCCCAGAAATGAACAATTAATATAAGGGAGCCTACATTAACCACGTGAGGCTTAAAGGGAAAGGAGGGTTTGAAAAAATTTAATGAAATATTCATGGATGAGGGGAGGGTCTAGTAAGATATCACGTGTATTTATTTTTGACCTCAATTTACAAAAAATCTAAATTTTTCGAAAAATTCCAAAATCTTACGATTTTTTCTAGGTACTAAAAATACACGTGATGTTTGGTGGGGGAGGGAGTGATTTTAAATATCACAACGTATTACCAAGGGAAAGGGAGGTCCAAAAATCCTTGAAAATCGGTTACATGATTAATGCCCCCTAACAGTTACAACTAACTTCAATTGACATCAACTTATAATATCAATAAACAGGTGAATCTTTGAAAATATTAAATAACTCGTATGGTAATAAAACTGAATGTGCACTCACATGTCGTAATAAAAAATCTAATAGTTTCTAAAATAAATGAACAATTTATAACAAAATGTAATTTATTACCTTTGAAAGTACCACATTTAAATCCAACCAGCTGGTCGAACAGCTGATAAGGCAAACAAAAAAATATAAAAGAAGTAAATAAAAAAAGTTATATCACAATAGCCAATAGAGAAGGAAAGTAAATAGTGGAAGGTCCAAAGAATTGATATTCTTTGTTGCAAACAACTGTCATCAGCCATTCTATACACATATTTCTTACTTGATGTGAAGATGTATAAGGCAAAAATTTAAAAAAAATCAAACATGCTGAAATTGTGAATTTCATAGCTATATTTGCTTTGAACCAATTCTTGAAAATGTCCGCATCGTATTTAAACAAACATTTTAAAACTGGAAGATACTAAAAGACGTGTGCCGTCTTATAAAAATGTAATGTAACATCCATATAAAAAATAATCATGTTAATAACAACTGATAGAGGGGATTTAAAAATTAGTTGCGCTACAAACTAAAATTTATGTTCTTTCATATTATATATATATATATATATATATATATATGTATGTATATTTATATACATATTAGGCACGTATAAGAACATCTGTCTGCCAAAAGCCAGCTGCGAGTTAGAAATACATTAGGAAAAAATGTACTCGGCTTTAAATCAACAATATCTGTTATAATTTGATAGAAAATTAAAGCAAATGATCACATATAATCACGAAAAATATACGTGTACTGCTAAAGTGCATAAAAGATGTTGACGGAGAACATAATTTTTCGTTTCAAGAATAAAGAGAATTGAAAATTGTAAAATATCCAATGCTCACAAACACTTGCATGTTTCACAGAATTTATTTAATGTCATTAATTTATTTAAATTTTGCAGCTGAGTGGTACGTTAAGTTATTCAAAGAATGAAAGTTCTTAAAATGATTTGACAACACAGCGTTGTGCTTTTCGCGTATACGACCGTTAGCCAATTAAACATCGGAATACAGAGTATCATGCAAATATACCATAATAAAAATCACTTGAGTAAATATTTCTTGTTGATTATCAATAATTTATAAGCATAACTTAAAATACACTATTCAAAATGAAATCGGAGTCTGCCTAACATAAAATTAAATTAATAATTTCAACATGAAAATGTACCACATCCTGGTTGGTAATCTTTTCAAACTTTTATACAATTCTAGAAGTACTGATTGTTGATAATATATGAGAAGTGATTATAGGGTGCGAGTAAATGCTTAAATGCTTGATATTTATGCCAACATACATTTGTGAACGCTTATAATGATACTTCATCTCAAATGGTACTATACTAAACATCACCAAACATAATAATCATTGAAAAAATCAAATATAAACCGTTTAATTCAATTTTGTTAAGGAATTGCATAAGTTCAATGACATAGCAAGTTTTGAGTAGAAGCAAATATTGTCTGATCTTGGTCAGTCCCAGTTTTCCATTTTTGCAAGTGATTGAGAATGTATCGAATTTTGTGTTTTACCTTCATTTTGTCAGGAAACAAACTGACCACATATAACATTGTCAAAAAGCTCTAAATACAAGGTATACTACGCGCAATTTATGTCAGATATGGTTCACAAAAAACATAAGACTTAATCATTATTTCATATTCATGAAATATAGTTTATATTTTTAACATAATTGGTTACTTTATTGTAAGCTGTGATAGATAAGTCATAGCAAATCGCAATATAGTTATTGGTACAATATGAAACCATACTAAAAACGCTTATCATGTTATACGCATTATGCGTAAATAATGTATGATTTAATTCCGTTTAATATAATCAAAAATTAATAATATAGTATGTCTAATCAATTTTCGGATATGGAGTTGTATATCCTATGCAAAATTGAAAAAAGTTACCTATTAATAATAGCGTCTGCTGCGCGAGCGGAATTTGAAAGCTCTAAACATTATGGTTCATTCACCTTAGTTGAATTATAAAAAATATTTGATCCCTGTGCCTTGTTGATCTAGAACATAAATTGTTCAACCGGCATGAATCATGAAATCGAAAAATAGTTGCATATTTTGTCAAAATTTAATATGTAACAAATATACATTTTATATAATTCAAATTGTCGTATGCGGCAACGAGCTTACTCTAATATATATGAGTGCACATATATATAGGTATATATATATACATATATATATTTATTAATTAATTTATTTACTTAAAAAAATACAATAATTTGGGAAAACTGTATTTCAGTAACTCGAAGTAAAGCACGTGCTTCTCTCTGTACCCAGGAAAAGCCGATAACTTTCAAGAAAGCATTTTAATTTGATTTTAATTCAATGTAAAACCGATATATTAATTATATAACAGTAATTTAGTAAAAAATAATGCCTCATAATAAAACTTTAACACTGGTTAATTTCACATAGTAGGCCATTGATAAATAATCATTACGCATGGTCTGCCTGTAAACGGGCAACCTTAGGGTAAAAACATATATGATCTTGAAATGATATTACTGAATCTTTTGCGGTTTTCAAACGCTAATGATTAAATTTGCCATCCCAATTTGAGAATTTTCAAATTTTATAGTTAAAAAGAATTAAAACTATTTTATTGTTTTAATTTTAACAATAGTAGCGAAAATATTTAATGAATTATTTCTTACGTAAAAACATCAAAACTTTGAAAAATAATTTCTTGTAATAAATATACTGTATGCCTGGCTAATGTTAACAAAAAAATTATAATTCTTTCGGGTAACTTGAGCGACAAAAATCACCTCGTGTTTGCGGCGTCATAAATTAAAATTTTAAGTTAAAAAACAGCACATCTGGCAGAAACTTCTTCGGCTGGTAGCAAGAAAAATCTCTTTCATTTTGTACTGTGTGGAGCGCATCGTGTATTTTGTCACCGTTACAATTTTGGTAAAGGATGTTGTTTGGCGTGTGCTTAGCGCAATATACACAACGACGAAAAGGTCCAGCTGTCGTTCGAAAGCAACGACAGATGCGCGCTGACGCACACAAATGCATAGAACATAACGTGTGTTAATGCGGACACATATGCGTTACTATACTACATATGGCACATGCATCTTCTATGTGTTAGTAATATGTGATAGTTAGATACGTTAGATGATAATAATTTATGTGCTTTACTCCGTATACTTAGTTTTGTTACAAAATACACCATATGTTGTGCTACGAACTCTGATTAATATTGTATCAAATTTAAATTAACGCTCTACATAATATTAAGTAAGCACTAATCTAGTTAGACTACTGCATCCCACAAAAATCAAATCACTACGATACAACTTTAAGCGCTAATGCAATGGGCTTATGACGAAAGTTCTACTTTATAAGTTCGAGCGTCATAAGTTAATTTCAATGTAGATTCTTTATAATTAAAATTTTAAATGAATAAAATAAATATTAAAGAAATTTAAGAACATGGTGATAAACAATTGAAAATGAAAATTATTACAAATAAATAAAGCAAAAAAGTAAGAAATACCTTATGATATGGAAACTATGTATAACTAGAGAATTTTCCTCAGCAAATTATCCAAGTTAACAAGTTCAGTAAAAAGGAAAAAGTTTATATTTTCCCGAAAATCAGATTCGCTAATTTTATGTTTTCTCAGTTTTTAGTTTTTGTTCGATGTAAATTTAAAACCTATTATAAAAAAGTTTGCCCTTCATGATAGTGTTGATTTAGTCTTGATCGAAAATTGCTGAATTGAATTCTGCGGAATTATTGATGAAAACAATTTTGCGGTAATTTTGGAAATTAAAAAATATTTAATAATTTTCGACAATGCAAAGTTCAAGCAACTTGACTTAAGGCAAAAATACTTACAACTAGTTTATATTTAACTTCATTTACGCAATCGTATCCACATGTGCTACATTTGACGGGTGATATAAACTTTAATTATGAAATTAAATTTATTACACACACATACTATATGTATATATATATATATATATATATATATATATATATATATATATATAATGAATCAAACATACCTTTTTCTCAGTTAACTTTTCACATCGGCGCTGCTTGCAGATTTGATGCGATTTGTCATTACGGCACGGAGCGCAATCCCCACAATTATCTTTGCGCTGACAGCCGACGCATTCACCACAACGTTTACGTTTCTTTTTCACCTGCAAAGAGATTATATATTATAATTGCTATATATTTGCTTAAATAGATTTAATTACTATTGTAATATAAAAATATTGAGGCGATAGCAAATTAGAACATGTAATAAAAAATTACCTGTTTATCCGGCCCCAAGTCGTCAGTGTCCATCATCCGGCCCATACCGTTACCTTGACCATTCGTCCCATTGCCGGTACTTAGTCCGCCGTGATGTAATGGTGACTTAAAACTTGCCGTCGAACTGACTGCGGCGACTTGTCCTGAATGCGTCTCATTTTCCACATTGGAAGACACCTGATCATCGGACTGATGACTGGAAGTAGCTGATTCCAGACTAGACGCCCGGGCTTTCCGTCGCTCTTTCTTGCGATTGTCACCAGACGACGCAGGGCCGACTGATGTTATTAAGTGCGGTGATGAATAACCATTCTCCTGTTTAGTGGTATTAATAATAAAAATATAGTTATTTACTTAGAAGTTTAATCTTATCACCACAAACCTGTTGCCTTAGTTTGAGATCAAAATGAGCTGGTTCATTCTTCAGAACTGTGACTAGACCGGTTTGTTGAAATACTGGTTGGTATAGCTGTATGTGCCTTTCATCCAGGTATTGTTGATTGATTGCCGGAACCTCCCTGGCTTGAACTGGTGCAGGAACCAAGGGGTAACCTCGTGCAATCGTGTGAAATGCGGGCGTCATAGAACCCGTACCTAACTGTGTTATTTGCGTCAAAGTCGAAACAGGCGCCGTGCTTAGCGGCGTTAAATGGGGCGCCGAAAGACCTGACGGGCTAGTACTGGAGTTAGGACTCACGGGCACAGGAGTTAACGTCGTGAGTGAAGGTTCTGGAGTCATTCCTGCGTCCTACAAAAAAAAACATTGCTTTTGCATAAAGGATAGTACCTCAAACGCACATAAATTTATTGATCTTAGATTAGAAATAGTGTATGTTTGTTTTGTTCTTTGAAACTAACAAAAAATGTTTATAATTAATGAACTTGATATTATTAACTAGCAAAAGAGATATGTAACAATATCAAACATTGCTGAGTTAATACTAAAAACAGTATAAAAACATATAAAAATGTATCTTTCAGGCACTTCAACCATAATACTTACATAGATAATATCATGTTGAAATATACAACTAATATTATAAAGTAATAATTCAAAAAGAGATTTCTGACAAACCTGGAATGCATTGAATTGGCTTTGAAAAGATGGAAGTTTGCTAACAGGTTGTTGTAAGTCTGGAGGAGGTTGACTGTTACCCATCACTCCCGAAAATCCTGTTCTCAATAAAACCTCCTTGGGTGTCCCCGGAGGCAATGGGCCGCCGTCAACAGACTCCCACGGTCGGTACTGGGGGGCATTATTGTCGCTAGATCGTTCACGTGAGTCGGCTGGACCTATAAAAGCCGATAAAATGCATCGAGGAATACTCATTTTTCATTTAAATTAAAGCGACTTCTAAAGACGTTTTGTGATTTTTGTTTCAAATTACTAACTTACATAATTGCCAACACAAAATTTAAGACATACATAAATTAATGGCGACCACCACAATGTTTGGATAAGTAGGAATTGCTAAGCTTCTGATTTCTAATATTTCAAAATTCATTACTTTATTTATGTTACTTATTAAAATATTGATCGTAAAAACATAGTAATTCAAAAATAAACGTAATGCTAATAATTATATGAATATGCAACATTAATAACAGTTAGTAAGATATTAAAATCATATAAGGTACGCCATCTGGTCAATGTAAATCAATAGCACTATGATGGTAAATATAGTGTTTAAACAAAAACGTGCCTTCTGTTTGTTTATTCTTTTTCAATGTAACGCACAGGATCATAATCCGCAGCTTATTAAAATTTATTGTGCCGATATTAAAAATTCGCAAATTCTTACCGAGCAGAGTTCCCGCGTTTGCTGAAGACGTGTAATAATCTCCCCAACTGTTGAGCTCCGTCGCCGTGTAAAGACGCTGGTTGTCTGTCGTATCCATTTCAAACGAAAGTTGTGGTAGAATGGTCGGATTATGGTGCTGTGAGTTCATTCCTCAGCCGATAAGCCAAAAAAGGCACTGACAGGCTGTTCCTTTATCCCGAACATGTTCAAGACACCATAGACAAATTGCTATACTTTAAGCGCATTTCTTAAACTTCTTGAGTATTTGTACAAATATTTCGAACCCGATATTAAAAATTAATCTCAATATCAATAAATAAATAACTTAATCGATTACGATACACTATAACACAGTGACACTACTATTTTTTATCACTAATCACTAGACGGAGTCTTTGGTGGTAATACTTGGAAAAATAGTATTTAAATGCTTTCGATTATTCACCAAAATTTATCATGAGGTATATTATTCGTTACGCACTGTCGGTTACACTATATTATTAAATTATTATTTGGCATTTTTTTGATCAAATCACTATTAAATTTATATTTGAAGTCTTATTTAAATAGTTTATTAAATATGTGCATTTATGTAACGAGGTATACAATGTTGTACTTTATTATAAATATTCTTATATTTAGCTTCTGAAAACCGTGAACTATTTTATTAAAAATAGGATTTTTAAGATTATATTATATTTCGTTAAATTGTATTATAGATTTGGTTTCATTTATCAGACTTTCTCGTTTATTTGTACTTTTATTTTTATTTTAATCTTAAATAACTTCGATAATTTTGCAAATTTTATATTGATTCTTATAAGTTTTGTAATTACTCAGCAAAAAACTCTTTTTTTAATTTAATGTGATTTATATGCGATGCAACGTAGAATATATTAATTTTCATATATTAAATATAAATCTCTTAAGTTTATGAACAATTTTCTGATTGTTACATTATCGTTACTTTATAGTTACTATTCTAAATAATTTAAAATAATTATTAAAATGTTTTATAGTTACATTAAATTTCAATAAATTAAATAAATAAATAATTATAAATAATAAGTTTACTTTGGTTTATTATCTCATCCTCTTTAAAATATACAGCATCTGAAACAAAAATAATAGTAATATTAAAATTTAACAATAAATAATGCGAATGTTTAGCTTACTGCTAAATAGTTACTAGAAGCTTGTAGTGCTTCCAATGATGTGATCATTTGTGTAGCTTTTATGCGCTAAATATAACGCATAATAAAAATGTAAGAGCTTTTATATGCGAACAAGTTACCGTCACACGCAGCTGGAGCGAACAACGGTATATGCCGTACACAAAATATTTTCAATCATTCATGTTTATACAGCTTGCGATAAAAGCTTTTATAACGTTTGAAATATGTCTTTTACATTTTTTTAAAGCTGAATCTTTTGAAATCTTCGTCATTAAGGGCTAGTGAAACATAGACTTATAAAATATTACATTTGAATACGAGTGCATCGGGCGACTGCCAGGACGTTTGCATTAGAAAAGCATGGGAAATCCGGCTACAGCAATGCTGGTGGAATCCTGTGATATGGTAAGAAACCCTAATGATCATAGACGATTTTGTTCAATAGCAATCGGTAGAGAATTTTGAAGCTAAATTTATACCATTACTTGTTTATTAAATATAAAAATATTTTCGTATTATTTTTTACAGAATTACATATATAATTATTATTCATTCGACGATAAATGGATTTAAAAATATAAAACATCTGCCACAGTAATAAAATAAATATAATAACTTAAAGTTAAAAACTTTGATATTATTCATACCGAGACAAATTCTATTAATGCAATAGAAATGCAAACGAATATATATATATATATATATATATATATATATATATATGTTTAATTTGAGTTTAATAATCGGGCGTAACATCAATAAAAATAGTATGAGTTTTTTTAAAAATTTATTTATTTAAAATCCATACGTTTCGGCTAGCATCTTAGCCATCATTCAGTGGTAATCAAGTTAACTATAAAAATTGAAACTAAATAAATTATATGAAAGGAAATTTTGTGGAAAAACAATAATAATAATAATAGTAATAAAACACTTACAATTTTGTATCCTAATATAGCATATGAAACCATTATTAATCCATGGTATGAGTATGTGCACATTGATAAGATATATATTTTTTAACACAAACATCACAAATGGTAAAACACACTAATAATCATGATAACTTAACAAGTTGTCGAAACTATGTATTTACTCTTTGGAGTTTAGGATAGAAATGTCACATTTTTCTCAAAGCAGTTTTTAGCATGTGTTGATATTTTTTGGAAAATTTAAAAGGCGATGGGATTTTGTTATTTTTTAAGGAATTTTGACACGCTATTAAGAAACCACGTGTTCGTTTCGATAAGGGCCGTATTGTCATTGCGTTTATTTATGACTCTGTCGTTATGTAATTGTAAAAACAACCCCTCAGCGAATCTTCTTTTAATTGTATTCTCTTCAAAATGTAAAATTTTAGGGTTAAAAAAATCGATATTATGATTTAAATTTTTAATATGCTCAGTTAACATTGTTTTAAATTGCTTAGGATTTTTTGAATTATTTTTGTGTTGATTAAGGCGTTTACTCAGGTTTTGGCTAGTTTCTCCAATATAAAAGAGTTCGCAATTAGAGCAATTAATTTGATATACTAAATTCCTGAGGCGGTCAAAATTGAACTTAGATTTCATTTGTGTAAAAGTTGAACTAAGGGTTGCATCACAATTACATACCAACAGAATGCCACATTGTTGAAATAGTTTTTTCCACGAGAAATATAAATCTTTTACGTACGGTAGGCAAATGACACCAGTATATGATTCTAAGTCTAAGCGGTTTTTATGGTCTGTGAGGTCTTTTTGTTTGTTAAAAATGTAACTGCGTCTGTTATTTATGACCGAGTTGATTATGTTCGTAGGATATGAGTTGTTTTTCAGTGTGTTTATAACCAGGTCAATGTTCGTGTCCCAGAAGTTTTTGTCAGATAGTAATATGGCGTGGTCTGTTAAATTTATTATTGTCGCAATTTTCATTTTAAGAGGGTGGTATGAGTGGTAATTTATGTATCGTCCGGAGCTAGTTGGTTTCTGGTACCAGTTAGTAATTAGTCGGTGGTCATTTGTACGTACAAATGACCACCGACTAATTACTAACTGGTACCAGAAACCAACTAGCTCCGGACGATACATAAATTACCACTCATACCACCCTCTTAAAATGAAAATTGCGACAATAATAAATTTAACAGACCACGCCATATTACTATCTGACAAAAACTTCTGGGACACGAACATTGACCTGGTTATAAACACACTGAAAAACAACTCATATCCTACGAACATAATCAACTCGGTCATAAATAACAGACGCAGTTACATTTTTAACAAACAAAAAGACCTCACAGACCATAAAAACCGCTTAGACTTAGAATCATATACTGGTGTCATTTGCCTACCGTACGTAAAAGATTTATATTTCTCGTGGAAAAAACTATTTCAACAATGTGGCATTCTGTTGGTATGTAATTGTGATGCAACCCTTAGTTCAACTTTTACACAAATGAAATCTAAGTTCAATTTTGACCGCCTCAGGAATTTAGTATATCAAATTAATTGCTCTAATTGCGAACTCTTTTATATTGGAGAAACTAGCCAAAACCTGAGTAAACGCCTTAATCAACACAAAAATAATTCAAAAAATCCTAAGCAATTTAAAACAATGTTAACTGAGCATATTAAAAATTTAAATCATAATATCGATTTTTTTAACCCTAAAATTTTACATTTTGAAGAGAATACAATTAAAAGAAGATTCGCTGAGGGGTTGTTTTTACAATTACATAACGACAGAGTCATAAATAAACGCAATGACAATACGGCCCTTATCGAAACGAACACGTGGTTTCTTAATAGCGTGTCAAAATTCCTTAAAAAATAACAAAATCCCATCGCCTTTTAAATTTTCCAAAAAATATCAACACATGCTAAAAACTGCTTTGAGAAAAATGTGACATTTCTATCCTAAACTCCAAAGAGTAAATACATAGTTTCGACAACTTGTTAAGTTATCATGATTATTAGTGTGTTTTACCATTTGTGATGTTTGTGTTAAAAAATATATATCTTATCAATGTGCACATACTCATACCATGGATTAATAATGGTTTCATATGCTATATTAGGATACAAAATTGTAAGTGTTTTATTACTATTATTATTATTATTGTTTTTCCACAAAATTTCCTTTCATATAATTTATTTAGTTTCAATTTTTATAGTTAACTTGATTACCACTGAATGATGGCTAAGATGCTAGCCGAAACGTATGGATTTTAAATAAATAAATTTTTAAAAAAACTCATACTATTTTTATTGATGTTACGCCCGATTATTAAACTCAAATTAAACATATATATCAACATCAAATTCAAGACTATTCAAAAATATATATATATATATCTATATATATATATATATATATATATATATATATATATATATATATATATATATATATGCTCATGATTATCCATATATAGACGTTTTCTGTTAAGTCCTCATTTCCTTTTTTTCAACAATGTATTTGTGAGAGGTAGATTTTCCATCACTCTGCAATAAAATCCAAATATAACAACCGACTTAATGCCACAGCTGCTATACAAACGCAGGGTTGTAATATAATTTTTAATAAATATAAATTAAATTTTTGATTATAAAATTTAATAACATTTTTTTAGAATTTTTTTTAATAAACAATTTTTTATAAAAAAAATCAGTTTTGATATTTTATACATTCGAAATTATTAAGTATATATAGCAGAACAAACAAATATTATCCAAATATAAATACAATATTATATATATAAACACATGAAGAAACAAACATACGAATGTTTGTAAACTTTTTCATTTTGGCATTTTATATTAGAAGGGTTTAAAGTAAAGATATACTTGGGGTAATAATAATGACAGATTTCAAATGAAATGACAAAGGGAATAAAAGGGACTCAATATGCAAATCCATCCATGACCTAAAGTAGACATGACCTAAAAGTTCAAAATATCAAATCGTACCATGGAATTGTAGGGTATTGCTCAAAAAATAAATTGAGAGTCAATTGAGAAAGTCCTGCTGTTTGATTTGTAATTCATTTACGAAAGCTAATGTGGTAAATATGTAGTATTTGTTTTTTATTTAATTTCAAATCCATCACATTGATTCTAACGACGTTTCTATCGGAGGAAAAACGACAATGTTTGAAAGTCCATAACATAAGTATTTTCTTTCGTTGTTAATAGACCGAGACCGAGACCTTAATATAATTTTTAAGTTATTTTTAGTGCTATCTCTGTAAAAAAATCGCCCATGAAATTTATATTTTGCACTGGTTGGATAATGTAGCTATTATTTGGTGAAATCCCTTTAAAATTAAAAAAATACATTGCACCAATTTACCCCCTAGCCGTCCCAATTTACCCCGCCTAAAAGGGGTAAAAAGGACCAGGTTTCAATTTGTTGAAAAACAGCCAAAAAACATACACATTTCTACAAGGATAAATTATTCGCTGGGATTTTCACTGAAAATCGTCAGATAGTTGTTCATTTGATATGTGTTTTTTGTTGTGATATAATTGGTTGATTTTAACCATATAATTACTCAAAGTTAAATTGGACTTTTGTGCCCTGCCCTACCCTATATGTAATGTGAAATGAAATTTTCTTTATATTAAATTCGTTACTAAACTTTCTTATTGTACCATCTTTCTTATACCATTGCAAACCTAGTAAGCAAACCTTTAAAATTAAAAAAATACATTGCACCAATTTACTCCCTAGCCGTCCCAAATTACCACGCCTAAAAGGGGTAAAAAGGACCAAGTTTCAATTTGTTGAAAAACGGTCAAAAAACATACACATTTCTACAATGATGAATTATTCGCTGGGATTTTCACTGAAAATAGTCAGATAGTTGTTTATTTGATATGTGTTTTGTGATATAATTGGTTGATTTTTACCATATATTAGGTTGTCAAATATCTCCCTTCCGCTTTTTTGCTCTTGGTTTATAATACAAAAAGGCGGAAGGGAGATATTCGACAACCTATTAATTACTCAAAGTTAAATTGGACTTTTGCGCCCTGGCCTACCCTATATGTAATGTGGAATGAAATTTTCTTTATATTAAATTCGTTACTAAACTTTCTTATTGTACATCTTTCTCATAACATTGCAAACCTAGTAAGCAATGCTAATTTGTGTTACCCGCTACCCGCTAGTGTATTCGTTTGTATAAAATTCCTCTCTGAATTGAATTACATCTATGTGATATATTGTTCTGAAGCAAGTTACAAGTGTGTGTGTTGAGCACGTCACTATAATTTAATTTAGTCTCTGTAGGTACCGTCGTTGCTTCCGGTTTGTGATTTTGGCAAAATTCGTGAGTTTCGTTCGGCAATCGGCGCCACAATCCGGAAAAATTTGTTCGCTTCCGGTATTATCGATTCGCGCCCGAACTTGTAAATGCGCGCGCATTCTCTTCATTCTCGCGGGCGTAAGAAGCATCAAGTTCAAAGAACCAAAACAACAAAACCATAACAAAGCGTCTTATAGGTATATAGTTATATACGTTCACGCACTCCCAAAGCGCAAGCTCAGGTATCCAATATCAGAATTCGCATTCACATATCACGGGAACCAGGATGCGCCTGAACCATTTCGAAATAAAGCGCGGATTAAATGTCAACGAACAAATGTACTATAACAAAAAATAGACCTGGGTTTTACAAACTAGGCTCAGTTATTTAGGCAAATTGGTCAAAAAAATATTATATCGGCATTAATGATAGATACAAAACATATAATATGAAAGTCAATATTTTATAAATTCTGTCATTATTGAAAAATATGATTATGGTATGAGTTGTTCTAAATTTTCATGACTTTAACTTAACCCTCCGTCGGGCGCAGCCGATCTGACAGATACAGGGCCAACATTTTAGCATGTTTCTCCACATTTTGATGTCATCGAGATCTCCATATCGCAGTAGCTTCGTAATTTTATGTCTACTATTTATTCGTCCATATTAGATTGTCTTTGAACTTCGCATATTTTGCTAGTAGCAATTTTGTTAAAAAAAAAACACACTAAGCCAAATTCTATTTGACGTACAAAAAGACAAAAAACACCAAGTTTTTACTGTTCTAATTGTTTATATAGTCTTTGTATAAACATTCCAACAGAATCTGACAATTCTTTTTATATAATTAATTAAATTATTCATTTCAGAAAAAGTAAGGTTTGTGCGTCTAGCATTTTGAGCGCATGTACGGATTTTTATATTTTGCTATATTATAAAAATAATATTGATCTAATATATATTTTGTTTTTGTTTACATATAATATGCATATTCAGCATTGTAAAAGCGCAAATTAAATAAAAATATATAAAACTGTAAGCCTCCTGTTAATATATTTATAATCTGTATCTGTCATATACACTGCGCCCGATTCTGTACATATTTGGACTGCGCCCGACGGAGGGTTAAACATCACACTTATTTTGTAAATACATTTTACATATATTTGTATTTGATAAATAATTTGACAAAAAAGTATAAAATATATAAAAGCTTAATATTCGCTGCATAAGTTATTTTGCTTCGGTGTAAATTTTAACCGACATCGCTATTTTTTTTTTTTTTTTTAACTCGTTTTATTTAGCAATCAGAAATACATAAAGATTCCTATGAGCTAAAATGACAATGTAAGAGTGATGCCTAAGAAGAGCTCCAATGAGATCTTCTCAGTTTAACAATTATTATAATATAACATCGCCATTTTCGCGCGCATTATAAGTACGCAATATGACAAGCAGATTGTTACTCAAAGTTTACGCATTATGTACAAGTATATGTTTAAATTTACATGATATATATATGTTTGTATCAAAAAGTTTACAAACCCTAGCCAATAGTTATTAATTTATTATTATTTTTTACCGACAAATACTGATATATTCCGTATATAAATTTTACTAAAATATGGTTAATACATTACTAGCTAATAAATAACAGTTACATAATGAATATACTTTTTAGTAAAATTTGAATAATTTATAATTTATTAATTCTATTACATCTGATTATTATTATATTATTTAAGTAATACCCTATTACATCAAAATATTAATATTATTATTAGCTTTAACGTATAAAATCTATCAACCAAAACGAAAGTAAAATACCATAGTACATACGTACTTCTAAAGTTGTTTGAATAATTTAAATAATTTATAACTTATTAATTCCATTACATCTAATTATTATTATATTATTTAAGTAATACCCTATTACATCAAAATATTAATATTATTATTGGCTTTAACGTATAAAATATATCAACAAAAACGAAAGTAAAATACCATAGTACATACGTACTTCTAAAGTTGTTTGCTATTGAGCTTTTAGATTTTCGTTTTCACACTTTCGCGTTTTTGGATCGATAATTCCACTAACACATTTTAGAGTCCAAACAACCGCGCGAGCACGCTGATACAGTCAGCCTCACCACAACCCCCGTGCTCTCGAACGCATTTATGTTTATCACGATAGATGGGAAATCGTTCGACATGAAAATGAAACAGTTCTATGTTAATTTTAATTATTTTCTTGTGAATTATGTTACAATCCTTCATAATTATTTAATTTAGTTAATTAAAGTTTATTCTTCATATTTAATCATCAGTATTTTAACACTAGTTAATTATTTAGATCCCAGTACTTTTCAATTATTTTTGTGTTATCTATTTCTCTATAATTAAATCTTAATAAGTGGAAGTTCTCATTGGTGTATGACTACTATACAATAACCACATAAAATAAAGCGGGACTTGAAAATCCGCGGGTAAAAAGGTCAACCACCGATATCACAAAAACAAGTAAAATTAGGATTTTTTTTTAACTACAATATTTCAAAATAAAGGACAAAAGATATATAAACAGCCATACCTAGATTCTTACGACGTCGATATCAGGAGTAAAACGGCAATGTTTGGAAATCCATAACAAAAGTTTTTTCTTTCATTGTTAGTTTTTTGGTTGTGAACGCTATTGTTTTATAATATATTTAATTGTTTCATAAGATTTATATATAGATTGATGTTATTTTTAGGGTTTTTATATAACTTTTATAAAAGCTTACCTACATGTGGGTGGGGTAAAAAGGACCAATTGAACCTTTAACCTGGCAAAGGTATAAACAATAAAAAACAGTAAATGAAAAAATAAATTAAGTTTAAAAAATCAATTTTGCAAGAGATTATTTAAATAAATGGTTATTCCAGCAGTAATATTCCACATACTGTAGCTATTATTTCGTAAAATCTATTCAAAATTTAAAAAATAGATATTTGATCTGTTTGCCCACTGGCTGTCCTATGGGAGGCGGTGGTAAAATGAGATTTTTTTAGAAGAATTGTTAAAAACATTTCGATAATAAGAAATAACTGATAATTTTACCGAACTGATGTAGTTCATTTGGTGTGGGCAGTATAATCAAATTCAAATTCAAATTGGACCGTTGTGTGTCCCGCCCTACTCTATAAATTTCATTTTTACATTGGAAACTAATTAGGGTGAGAAAACTATAAACAATCTTTAATAAAAAAATAGCTGAATTGTAAGTAATATGACTTGGTATTACTGCATATAACCTGTTATTACTTTGACAAATGAGAAACCCTTCAATATACTTTATACTTCCTGCGTTCCAATAATTTTTTAACAAATATTGTTTGGGATCAGATCGATCATCTTTATTCTATAAAGTTTTGACTGCGGAGTAAGAAATGAAAAATGGTGAAATGGGTGATCAAATCGCTACCAAGCAAACAAATTTTGAAAAAATTTTAAATAATGTGAAATTCTCATAGTTCTGCACCCCACGTCTATTAATTAATAAACTTATATTAATATAACTGATTGCTAGCTACGTTGGTTAAGCTAAATACTGTTTAACATATAACAGAAATAAACAGCAAAAATCATAAAATTATTTATAATAAATGAATAATATATTTATTATTTCAGCAAGTTCGACAAAATATTTAATGTACGTAATATCAGTAGCAATAGTTAATTTTCGAAATATATATATATATATATATATATATATATATATATCGTAAAATTGTCTGACTTACTTAACATCTGGAGTTCCCGATGAGATGCATATGCTACCCATGACCGTCAAGAAACCTTTTTAGGATCACATGGAACGAATATTTGTTGCAATCGTTCTCAAACAAGCATTTTATTATTTAGAAACTTTATTAAGAACTTTATTAAACATGAATGACGTATTATGAATATAAAATTTAATAAAATTTTAATTTAATCTATAACTTGGAAAATTCAGTCACAAATTTTGACGTGCTTGGGACATAGTTGTACGTCTAACTTGTAAAACGCTCGAAAACTATATTAAATAGTAATACACAATATAATAAGTGAGTTAGAACATGCTTGTTTTAGCACATACTGCAATAATAAAATTCAGCTTGAATTATTTCACAATGTTAACACACATAACTAATTAACTAATGTAGCCTTGAATATTCGGGACTCCTACCTTGTGTCTTGGGTTTTGTCAATTAGCAATAGTCCCAGATTTGTCCCAAATTTTCGAAATGTATAGGTTTGAACTGAATCTTCGCAATTACTTGATAATAAAATTACAACCACCTATCGAGTAAATATCTCGAATCATATACTACTGGTTTGCTTATATGAAACAACACGTTATGAATGAGAAAAGTTCCGCATGCAAAATTCGGGTTAAAATAGCCTGTCACAGTAATAACAAATTTCATTTTAAATTTTACGAAAATTAGCAAAAATTGTGAAAACGAACATTTCTAATGCCTGGAACAAGTGCTAAATATAATAATTGTAAGTTAAATATGAAAAAAATAAACAGTTTTACACAACGCTTGAAAGCGAAAAAAATATCTTAGACGGATTATATAAATAATTAGAAAATTGTTTATAGACGTACTATAGGTAAAGCACGAAACTTCCTTCTCTCCCGATGTTTATGAAAGATTTACGAAAAATTAGTAGCATAAAAATCATTATTAAATCGAATCATTATAAGAAAGATACCAAAAAAGCATATTTTTAACAGCACACTGAATAGTATATAAAGTTAAATCATTCATCAGTGATTTTGGCATAGTTAGGAAGAAAGTGTAATACTGTGGTTTAATAATTGTTATTCTACAATTTGCAACAAAAATAACCCTGTATTTTAAATTAAACAAAAAAAATTTCAATAGAATCATAGCAATATATATTTTATATGAACAATAACTTTTGTACTACCAATTTAGTCAATGAGTGACGATAAA
Source organism: Ctenocephalides felis (assembly GCF_003426905.1). NCBI lineage: Eukaryota > Metazoa > Arthropoda > Insecta > Siphonaptera > Pulicidae > Ctenocephalides > Ctenocephalides felis. The sequence goes on from NW_020538040.1 coordinate 69,276,250, forward strand.
TATTTTTAATTTTAGTAAAATTTCAAATAATAAAATAACATTTCATTTTTGTCATAAATTCGTAATCCGTACACGACGTGTCGTTGTTATCCATGTCCGGCGGTCGTGATTCCTAAAAAGGGTTACCGACATACAAGGTGAAGGAAGCCCTACCAATAAACAAACCGCTTGACGCGTCTCCACAGACCGAGTTAGGATGGCTCCGGGTCAAGTTCGCCATAAGCACTGTCTGGCTGATGTCTGCCTTCGCAAACGCATTGAACGGACTAAAACAATATACCCCATGCGAGGTGGGCCATTGAGTAGGGTTGATTTCGTAGTACCGCTCATATTAATATAGTATCGAGGTATATATATACACAAGTTCTACCGATTCAGTGTGACTGCGGAAAGAATATGGGTGGCTGTGCCGAAATCGAGAAGTTTAGAAAAAAAGATTTCCCATTGCCTCTTCTCATCGTTGAAAAACTGAAAAAATGAAAACGAATATAACAACTGCCAGCCATCAGAGCGCGGTATTGAACCAAGTACCTTGTGAATAGGAAGGACTGTGCTTAAGAACTGTTTTGGATTTACATAGTTGTATGTCTTTAATATATATAATAGTATATATTATCTTGAATTTAAGCTCTTTTAGCGTATAATATTAGATTTGAAGTCGATATAAGATATATTAGTTAGGTCTAAATATCAGGCGTCGCATCAATAAAAAATTGTATGTTTTTTTTTTTTTTTAATTTATTTTGTATCTATACGTTTCGGCTAACATCCTAGCGTTCATTCAGCGGAATATAAATTTGGTATCCTTAATTAATGAAACACTATTGTACCGTGGTATTAAAATGTGCACTATTGTAATATATATATATATATATATATATATATATATATATATATGTGTGTGTGTGTGTTGATTGTTTCTTTTCCGAACAGTAAATCCAATAATAAAAAACGATTTGTTTTTGGAAGATGTTTAATAAAGACGTTTTCTTTAATAATTTTTGGGTATATATACATGTATATGTATTGTAGTATATGCACATCCATATATGTGCTTATATGTATGTTTTTATATATACACTATATATGTACATGCACTTGCGTATATGTTCGTGTATATAATTGTAGGTACATGAATATATAGATATATGTATATGTATGTATGTGTATGTAAGTGTGCATATACATGTGCATGTATATATACATAATATTTCTCAACATTTGCTAAAGCAATATTTCCTCTTTTTTCGTAAATTACCAATACAAGAGCCATAAAAAATCATTTTTGCCTAAAATTCCGTACATATCCTTTACATCTGGTCGACAGAACTCCATATCAGTGTGTTTGTGTAGTCGTAACATCTACAAATATCCTCCAAAAAAATCGAGTGTTTTTAACAAAAAATATTAGTGATATGGATATATAAATTGTTACAGGTAAATAATTTTTGCTTCTCAATTTTATATAAAACCTTTTTTAGTTAATTTTTACTACTCTTTACACCGGTACATAATCCATTCCTTTATATTTTTTTCTAATTAATCTGTAATGACCATCATTAATTAATGTTAATCAATAGTTTTAAAAAACATTGTATTTGACAGAATAAACCTGATGATGGAACGTACCTAGTTCCGAAACGTCGTTATTAAACATCTTCAAAAAACAAATTGTTTTTTATTATTGGATTTACTGTTCGGAAAAGAAACAATCAATATATTGAAAAAATCCAGGACTTATCTATTGAATATATATATGTATATATATATATATATATATATATATATTGGCAAAACACACGAATAAACATAACACAAACAACATAAATAATACGGTGCAATAGGTTTTTATTAATAAAGGATACCAAATTTATATTTCACTGAATGAAAGGCTAGGATGTTAGTTGAAACGTATGGATTTAAAGTAAATTAAAAAACATTCATATAATCTTTTATTGATGTAACACCCGATCTTTTAACGTAACTAATATATATAATATACATATACAGTGGTGTTGTGCTAATATTTTTTTTGCCGGAACGCTAAAATTTAATATTTTTTTGCCGGAACGCTGAAATTTAAAAAACGGTTCATAAACCGGTTGTTCCGGTTCCATTCGAAAAGGAAAGAAACAAAAATCATTACAAAACCCATTTTGTGTACATATATGCATGTTTATTACAATAATAGGAACATTTAATAAAAATTAGTTGAATTATAATTTATAAAATTCACTTATTAAATCATTTTCTAGTGGTAGCAATTTTTTTAATTTTTTTTGTGCCGGAGCGTTCCGGCTCAAAAATGATTTGCCGGAACAACGTTCCGGCTCGACAACATATATATATATATATATATATATATATATATATATATATATATATTGAAATATGTGAGTTTGGTGTTGATATATATTTTGATGAGTTATTTAGAATCGGGCAGTAACACCAAGTAAAGATTCTTTACTTGGTGTTACTGCCCGATTCTAAATAACTCATCAAAATATATATATATATATATATATATATATATATATATACTTTCGTGCGTACTTTCTAATATAATGTTATGATTTCAAAATATATATTTTCAGTGTTTGAAACTTAAAATTTGTTTGATTTTGTCTAAGCAAGTAATGTTGTCATTGAACAATTTTTTTAATTAATAAAAAATATCATATTAAGAAATATTATTTGCAATTTAATGTGATGTAAAAGTTCAAAGAAATAAATTTATGTGAAAAATTACTTCGCTTAAATCAAATCAAATACTTTTTAATAACAATACTAGAACTGAGATTAAAATATCCGCTATCGATTTACAATTTAAATAACTTGCACAATATTTATGACAACAAGTGATTGAAATGGTGCGGGTTTACGTTTGCAAAACAACTGGTACATTATCTGAAGCGCCTACGCTACATTCAAACCCTCTTGTCCCGTTCTATAAATAATACCAACACAACAACAACAAGCCGAAAAAGAAATACTGTAGTACTACGGTCCGAACGAACGTAGAACTGAGTGTACAACAAATATCGCGTCAACTTCGAATGGGCACGCGCTAAGACACGATTTCAATTATTAAAGCGTCATTTGCCAAAAGCACGCTATCGATCGTTATTAATTACGATTATATGTTTACTATTTTATATGGAAAACTTTATAATAATTAACTTAATTAAGATCATTACCAGCGATATAAAAGATATTGATTTCTCCCCAAAATCAGAACCAAACATTTATTGATGATGGTTTTGAAAAATCTGAAAACAGAATGTTGGGCCTTCCTCATTGAAAAAACATTCATAAATAAATAATTGTGTCTGATACACTAATTAGTAATAAAGAAAACACACAAAAAATTATAGACATAAGCACATCGAACAATCGGAAAGTTTAGAGTATTATTAGTGTTTTGTATATTATTGTTCTATATCTAGGCCTTGTACAATAGTAAATGTACAAGCCAAAAAACAAAATTCAACAATTCAAGTAGTTAATAATTTCAATTTAATAGATAGACAAAAATGTTTTTAATAAAAAATTATACAAACCAATATAATATTGATCTTTTACTCATTTATTTATAATCATTTAAAACGGTTGCGATGAGTTTACGACTACCGCTATTTATATATTTAATTTTAAAATGAACGATTATGTCTTTATATAATATAGTAAAGTAAAACTAAAAAATTAACTCAGATATATTGTTATCTAAATTGGCACAAGCTAAACGGAAAAAACATTTTTATTCCAAATTCAGTGTCATAATGTGTCTCTACGTAAACGAAAGATATACTGCAAAAATGGTAAATGCAATAAAAATGTAATAAATAAAATATATTACAATCTTGGTAATAGTGCTGGCCTATGCAAACACATCACCAAGATTACTAGTGTTTCGTTTGAATCATAATCATAATCTTCAAAAGTTATAATGAAGACAAGGGATTGAAATGTACAAATATAAATATGAAATAAAATTATAATTTACAATTTTGAATCGATTGCAATTTTCATTGAGACATTTCTAGTAAAATTTTAATGTATTGAAGAATAGTAGAATAAAATTGATCTGATTTTTTAACTTCCCGTAGAGTAAGTAATCGAAAATGAAAATTTTATATATCTTTACGTTTCAAAGGTTTCTGAATATTTTGGCATACCTTAGAAAAAATGGATTTGTGTGTGTGCGTGTTTGAATAATTCAAAAAACATTCGATTCGTATTGATAAGGAGACGTGCTGATTAGTTTTTGGCGGAGGCAGGTCTAGCCATTCCGAAGATACGGGGCTAAAAGTGCCAAAACTGGTAACTCAATTTTTAAGAGAACGGAGCGTCCGATTTTAATCAATCAAAAAACATTTTACTTGTATTGACAAGATGAAGAACTGATCAAATTTTCATGAAGGCAGGTCTAGCGATTTCGGAGATCTAATGAAAAAAGTAAAAAAAAAAATGCCATCTGGCGGTCAAAAATGATCATTAGACATATGCACATCAAATTACCAGATATTTTATAGAGATTTTAACAAAAGGTATAAATTTTGTTTACATTCCTATGGGTTTTGTACCAATGTTTATCTGCTAGACGGCGACGCGGCGCTTACGCGCTTTGACATTTCGTCCCTATGCAGTTAAAGCAGTTCGATTGCTTTGAAAAAAAGTTCAGAATTTCCAAAATATGTCAAAATAAAGAAAACATTTTTTTTCAATAATTTTTTTTTTACAAAAAAATATTTTTTTGTCAAATTTATAGTTTCTCAAAAATCTAATTTTTTTGTCAAATTTATAGTTTCTCAAAAATCTAATTTTTTCGAAGTAAAATTTTGTCAAAAATGTTAATCGTTTTTAAAAAAATAATAATTTTTGGTACGGGAAGTTCCAGCAATTTGCCTTAAGGCACGATGCCATGCGCCCCACTAGTTAAATAATGTAATTACAATACACACGAAAAGGAAGACGTATAAAAGTACGAGCTTTACATATATACGTAGGTGTCTGTTATTATCCGCGCAAGTGTTTGCAATATGGGTTTGTACAGTCAAGGTCTTTACTACACGCTACGCTCTCCGAACGGTGGATTCACACACCATTCACATGTTGAATAGTTTGCGTTTCGATGGGATAGGAGGATACGAAATCTACGCGTAGAGCATAGAGCATACAAGCGCAGCACCTAGAATGAAATGGGTGCTGCGTATCTACGCGACTACGAGCATCTCAAACTTTCAACAATGACATTTTAATCATCCGAATATTCGCAATGCGTTGTGCAATTGATATATTGATGTAATACATACTAGATTCAGCATTAATGAAATATGCATGAAATATTTTTTAGTCGGATATTACACACGATAAATAGTATTAGCAAGTGTACGGGATCTTCATTTACCTTTGGGAACTTCATATAAATTATATATTTTCATTATAAGCGCTTGAAACAAGAACTAACTAGTGGGGGGTGTATGGAATCGTGCCTTATCATGGCATCGTGGCAAATTGCTGGAACTTCCCGTACCGTAACGAAATGTTCGAGGAATACAGGATATTTTCAAATAGATTATTATAAATATTGTAACATTGTCTAATATTTATAAGAATTATATAAACTAAATTGCAAAGTTAAAATTATTTGTTTAAAGTATATTAGAACCTTAGTCAGAATTAAAAATAAAATCTGAATTATTTTCGATATACAAAAAAAACTAAAAAAAAAAATGATACAATTTTTTTTCCAAAATCAATTATTTTGTTAAAACAAGCTGAATATTCTTTGAATCATTTGAATTGGACGCTTAGTTCTTTCAAAAACTGCTATTTTGTGCACATTTAGCTCTGTATCTTCGAAAAGGCTGCCAAAAACTAATCAGCTCTTCTCTCTATCGATAGAAATTGAATGTTTTTTCAACCATTCAAATCGGTTGATCCGTGCGCCCAAAAACGTGACTGGAAATTTGTATCCATACACACATACACACACACACATTCATTTTTTCTGAAGTATGCCAAAATGTTCAGAAACCTTCAAAACGTCGAGAAATGTAAAAATTTTCAATTTCGATTTTCGGCCCATTACAATAACTTACCCTATGGGAAGTTAAAAAAGGTATACTCTAAATTGTATTGCAAAGAATTATAGCGTACTTAGAATTAATTTTAAAAGAAAAAGCTCAAACATTAATTATTAAATATAACTATGTATTGTACTCACAGATTTATACGTCTGAATCTTATAAAAATTATATGGGAATATTTTGTATACAGAATTGAAATCTTGAAACGTAAACTACCCTTCTATGTTTATATTTATATGCTGATTGAATAAGACCACAGATGAATTATTAGAATTTAAATACAATTGAAAATCGTACTAAAGCTACAGTAGCTATAGATTTATGGTTGGACTGCAGCCAAATTATTAATTTTATATTTTGCAAATGAATCGAGACACTTTATTAATACATTATAAATTATGAGTTTTTAAAATTATCATAAATCATTTTAAACAATTAAAAAATAAAATGTTTTGATGTGGAATTTAAAACGGAGTACGCGCGCAAACAAGATTGCTCTGCATTTCTCAATACGTAAGTACCTAAAATTAATTCACAACATGTACGAAGCGTTATTCAAATCGTAAATTTAGTACAAATGGTTATTCCGACAATAAATATAAAGAAAATGATAAAATATTTTAATCAATGATCAAAAATGCATAATCAATCAAAAGTTTCAGAGAGAAAAAAACAAACACACTTAATAAAACATCGCATACATTTTTTTAGATAAATTGTAATTTTTTTACATACAAGTTTCAACAGATTCACTAATTTGTAAGACGCAATTTTAATCAATCATAAAATTCTATACAAAATTAGAATATGAGTATTACATTCGAAATAAAACCATAATTATCATAATCATTCTTTTAATTTATTCCGGGTACAAGTAACATTAGAGAATAATCCGTCCCGATGAAATTGCGCGAACATTTATTACCTATTTGCTATCGACTCACACTTTGAGAACCGTTCATGTACGCGCAAGTTTGTGCTATGAGCTTTCGAGTTTGAAGTTCACAAGTAAGAGCGCGCAGGGGAAGTGAAAAGCAAAATCGATTACACTCTCGCTCTCAATGAACTCGGTATTCGCTAACGGTTCTCAATCCACGCCAAAAATCAAATCTAGTACGAATTGTACTGTAATTCGGGTATATTAACTCAAAATTATAAGAATATTAGATTAATTTAAAGTTGGCAAAACGTATGCATTTGACAAGTAAAACTGTAGCGGATGAAATTGTCTCGCGAATCTGGTGAATAGTGTGCATCATTGATTATTATATATTTAATTTATTATAAATTTGAATTTTCAGAAAGGAAAGGCAAAGTTAGTAATATAAGCTTATGAAAATATAATTTTGCTACTTGGAAAATATTATACGATAAAGAAAAGTGAGATAACGATCTTAGAAAGATAAATTTGTTATTTTTTGTTTATATATAAGGTTGTCAAATATCTCCCTTCCGCCTTTTTGTATTATAAACCAAGAGCAAAAAAGCGGAAGGGAGATATTTGACAACCTAATATATATATATATATATATATATATATATATATATATGTATATTTATTTATTTATTTATAAGGGTTTGAATTATTAGTATGATTATATCTTTGTTGCTAGAAAAACAAAGGCAGTACTTCCAAAACATAAAAAAAGCAAATATTATCAATCGAGTAATTGATAATTCATCCAGAATAAGCATAGTATACGACTATTTACATTTTGCAAACATACAACACAATAACGGTTGAACCTGCGCGCCATTATTAAATTCGCTCAGCATTATCTGATATAAACAAAAAAACTATGGGAAAATCTATACATTCATAGATAGGCAGTTGCATATTTTAAATTTAAATATTATTGAATTTTACCGAGCAAGATATTATCTATTATTATCGAAAACCTATCGCAATTTCAAACAGTCACTCACTTTGAATAATATAACAATATCGTTTAATTAGTTAGCACAAAATAATCCAAAAGATGCCATAATAATATTGTCACAAACTAAATTTATTTTATATCAAAATAAAACAAATAGAAGATGAACTATCTATCATAACACATGAGTCCTTGCGATTAAAATAGTTGTTAAAAACCCTGTTCTAAAACTTTCGAATAGAATGATCAAAATATTTGCAAATGTTTTACTAACCTCCCTTTGCAAATTTTCCTGACATTAGTCCAATCCCATTAATAAATGATTAGAAGTCCTTAAATACACCATATATGCAATATAATGCCACTTCTGTACTACGCTGGCACAACACACATCACTTTCCAGCGGTCGGAACCACACTAAATTGCATTCGCATGGTTCCCTTACAACTTGGCCCGTTCGGGTGGCCCGTTCGGGTGGCTTCGTGCTGCTCCGCTGCAGTGTGACAGCTGCCCTTTTACTCAGCCAATGTGATCGCTCGCTCCTCCAGAACACATGACTCATACTATAGAGCAAGAGCGTCGCTCTTCGGTCGGTTGTTTATGTTTTCTTATTTCTTTGCGTTCGGCACAGATGTCAAAATTTTTACGCGGGAACGATAGAGCTTTGCCCTGGAGAACTTACAACTGCTACCTTATATATTATTCTTATACATATACCCTATACAATAGTCTTTTTTTCACTCAGTGCACACATCGACTAACTCCACTTTTTGAAAAAACTGAGATATTAGTGGAAAAGAACTTGGTATAATCATAACTTTTTATGATTATAATAATTTTCCAAAAGAATGAAAATTGCCAGTGTGAAACGAAAATTTTTTTTGACCACTGAATCCATAAGTCATTTATTTCAGAAGACATTTTAATTAACTCCATTCTGTAGTGTATATGTTCTGGTTGGGTTGGATTTCGGGTTTCAAATTCATGAATTACGAATAAGAACACAGAACTGTAGGGTGTTGTGGGTCTCGAAAAAAATTCATCTAGTTTTATAAAAGACATCGAATACGTTACAAACTTTGAAAAAATAACATTCTAAAATTCGTGTACCCGGCAAAACAAGAATATTAAAACTGCCTGAAGTTTATTGAAACTTGTTCAAAGTACGGAAATAAGAGCTAACTTAATTAAAAATAAATTTCTGGTCGGTGAAAATAGTTATTAATTTATTAACTCAAGATTTTGTTATTATTGAGTCACATGCGAAAAAAAAATCGAGGCATAATTTTACCAGATAGTTGATACAATATAATAAAAACATTTAAGAAAAAAGCACCATTGTAGCTAAGCCGAATGCTTCACTAAGATTTTTTATCTATTTTTTATTTATTTAGAACAATAAATCAATAACAGAAAAGTAACCATCACAGGGTATCCAGAAAATTGGCCGATATACAACGATATACAATTTAAGTGTGACTGCAATGAAGATCCGAATTTAAAAAAAAAATTTAAAGTTTAAAAAAAGTTGAAAACTTGATTAACTCCACAAGTCATATCAAAACTTTAACTTTAATGATAATTATTTTCTGTTTCTGTCTTAATAGTTATAAATCTTATATACCGTCACATGTAAGCTATATATGTATTTATACGTTCTAAAATATATTTTTCAATTTATATTATAACAGGAATTTTTAAAAGCAATATACATTACTTTATCGCTTTTCTCCACTTTCTGACTTTCGGAGTTAGTCGATGTGTGCTCTGAACGTCTCACTTAATTCCGACGTTCATTATCTTGTGCAATATCAATATAATAAATTATTAGCCGTTCAAATATAAAATCATGTTTCCACTAATTTACAGAAATTGTCTGTGTGATTAATATGTACGTTTTTTAAGATCTAACCATAATTTGAAAAAATATCTTCATACGCAGCTGTTGATTCGTTACGGAAATCACAAACAATATAGTCAAAAGAATGATTGAATACATTCAGATGTGTTTATTTGTATCTCAATGTTCTAATAATTAGATACCAAGCCATTGTGTAAAGAGAGTACTTAATGGTTTATTTTAATTGTATAGGGTAAAGCGGGGCTTAAAGGACCGCGGGTAAAGAGGTCCACTACCGATATTTCAAAAAAGTAAAGTTAAGATTTTTTTTAACAACAATATTTGAAAGTAGAGGGAAAGAAATATCTAACCAGCTACTATCTTGATTTCTACGACGTCGCTATCGGGTGATAAACGGCAATATTTTAAAATTCATAATATTTTTTTTTCTTTAATTATACGTTATTTAATTGTTTTATAAGATGTATTGTTAATTAACTTCCTGTGGGGTAAGTTATAGTAATCGTCCAAAAATCGAAATCGAAATTTTTTGCATATCTTCACGTTTTGAAGATTTCTGAACAGTGTGTGTGTGTATGTATGTATGTATGGATACAATTTTTTGTCCACATTTTCGGGCCCACGGTTCAACCGATTTGAATGCTTAAAAAAAATCGATTCCAATCTACAGGGAGAGGTGCTGATTAGTTTTTTACAAAATCAGGTCCAGCCGTTTTGGAGCTAAATGTGCAAAGGATGGCAGTTTTTGAGAAAACTAAGGTAAAGAATTTTTTTTTTATTTTCATTTTTTTATTATCGAAAATAATACGGATTTTAATTTTAATTCTAGCTAAAGTTCTAAACATTACCTATATTATATTCAAATAAATAAATTTATTCAAATTTAAACTTATCAATTCAATTTATATAATTCTTATAAATATTAGACAATGTTCTTCATTCTAAATCCGAAGTTTTGTTTATTTTTTAGGTACGCAAAGTTCCAGCAATTTGCCCTAAAGCACGATGCCATAAGTCACTAGTTTGGAGTTAGATTCAACATTTTTTCTTATAAAACTTCTATAAAAGCGTGGGTGCTGTAAAAAGGACCAAGATAGAATCAAATTAATTTATAAAAAAGCAACTCTACAAGAGATAAATTAAATAAATAGTTATTCCAACACTCCAATATTCATTTCTGACGAAATGTCAGATCGAGGTTATACACAGTCTTATCTGTAAAAAATGTACCCATTAAATTTATTACAAAAATTTTCTTTTTGCATCGGTTGAATAATGTAGCTATTATTTCAAAATTTAAAATTCAAAATAAGACTTTGGATCTGTTTACCCCCTGGCCGTCCAATTTTACTCCGCCTATGAGGTAAAAAGGAGCAGATGACAAAGTTTTGATAAACAGCGAAAAAAAAAACATTTCACAATTTCACAATTTAAAAAACTATATTAATTTGTATGCTGTTAACATCATATTTATTATAATTATCTTCGTTATTATAATTTTGAGTACAAAAATTTATTATATTTTGTATTATAAGTTTCAATCATGTATTCTGATTGCTATTGAAAATAAAAATTAAAAAAAGAAAAAAAAACAATTCCACAATTTAAAAAACTATATTAATTTGTATGCTGTTAACATCATATTTATTATAATATCTTCGTTATTATAATTTTGAGTACGAAAATTTATTATATTTTGTATTATAAGTTTAGATGCAGATAGACATACACATCCTATAAGTGCTGACAAATGAAAAATAAACCCAAAGTTATTGCTCAAATATTTATATGAAAATTTTATTATCGAAATAATTTTTGGCATTTATTCTGATATTCACTGACTAAATACTATATTCCGGTGATTATATTTTTATTATTTAATCGATTAAAAATATAATGACATTTTATTTATTGATAATACCCTAGATCAAGGATGAGCAACACGCGGCCCGCCGGTGGTTTTTCTGCGGCCCGCCAAGCATTTCTCAACTACAGATTATTTTTTTATATATTTTATCAAACACGACTGTAAAGGCTAATTTTGTTGTCACTGGTAAAAACCGTTGTTCGCAGAAATAGCATTTTCTGACAAAATAAATATTAGTTTAACAATATTGCAAGAAAAATTGAGAACTTATATCGCGAAGTTTAAATCATCTTGAATTTAAAAACTTCTTGACATTTTAGAGCGTGAATATGACGATGTGCTTTTCAATACCAAAGTACGTTAGCTCAATAGTGATGCAATGCTTAAAGGAGTATACGACGAACTACAATTGTTTTTGGATATGAAAGAACAATTGTAGTACTTTTGTCAATTTGGTAATAAAAGACTTTAATTTGTGGTCAAAGCTAACAAAACAGCTGTGTTTTCATGTAAATGTTTTCTTCGCCATTAACCATGCAAAATAATACAGATTTAGAAAATTTATTTTTCCAGTAAACATCGCAATTTTTTATAATGTCAGCCCTGAGAAATTTTCGCTTTTGAAGAAAAAACTCAGATCAAATTATGATAAATTGTTTTTTTGGAAATACGTATGTGTGCGAACAATTACACAGGTCCACAAAAGCACAGTCGCTGGATAATAATTCATTCATTCAGAAAAATGCTAGATTCAAGTTTATGCCAGTTTTTAAATGTTTTTCCATATTATATATATATATATATATATATATATATATATATATATACTCAGCAGTAAAAGTACATCGACCCGATCCAAACAACTTTTTTTGTGGACCTGTGTTAATTTCAACCATGAAATTCATAAAAAATACCACCTATCAAAACTGAGTAAAACATATCAAAGCTGCATACGTGTTGCTACTTTCCATATTAAAAAATAAAATAACAAAATTTAAAAAAAACGGCTGATATTGATCAGCTTATATAAAAAAGCAATTCCAAATTTCTTAAGTTTTCAAGTAAATTAGTTTTTCTGTTTAACTATTATTTGTTTTTATTTTGTATTTTTATTTATAAACACTTATAGTATACACTCGTAATTATATAAAATATATACTTTTTTCAATTTTGTATTTTTGTTCTTATCTTGTGGCAATTTTGTAATTCTGTTGCTATTCCCGCACTCAGTCAATAAATCTTTTGACCTAATTTTAGTTCAGACTTTTGAAAAAGCTTCAATTTTATTCAAAAAGAAAAATCAATTTATATTTATCATGGGTCGTACGACCGTAACAATTTTTTAAATTTTGTTCTTTATCTTTTCTTGCGGAATGGAAAACTACATACAACTTCAAATTTTCATTATTTTATAGTCATTTTAGTAGTCAAATCATTTTTTATTTAGCTCGGTAATCGATCAATTAACTATTATCGTCTTTTTTGTGAACCTTTTTAATTGAAATTCAATCAAGATTTTTCTGAGATTATAAAAAGGGTTAAATTTATCCGCTCTATTCGCTGCAATATTTTAAAACCAATTAAATTCTTAGATATTGGCAATTAAATGGTTACCTCCGATAAAACTAACTGATTTGCAGGCTTATCCTACTGCACAAATATTTTCCGATGTGCATTAAAAGTACATAGTTTTTGAATGTTTTGCAGAAGGCACAATTCTAGCAAAAAAATTAGAAATTTAATATTAAAATCTGAAGATAAAACTGTTTTTGAGAGAAAACGTAAACTTATTTTCAGAGTTATTGAAATCTCACTCGTTTTGCTAAGCATAGCATAACTTAATTCGAATATGTATGTTAGTATTTTGGCGTTGTAGTGGGTAAATTATCAATGTAATATGTGTTAGCTGCCCCTTTCATTTATATACCACATATTTATACATTCAGAATTAGTCATTTCTAATACTAATGATTTTCTAAAAATATTTTCGGTGGCTAAACGTTCGCCGGGTTAGCTAGTATATATATAAATTACGTGCGGCCCGCCATAAAATTTTGAAAACCAAATTGGCCCGTGGGTTAAAAAGGTTGCTCGCCCTTGCCCTAGATGCCTGGATGGTAATCATGAGCACTGTACAATGGCATAGATCGATTTTAAAATGCAACCTCCGAGTGAATCAGTAGATGCCAAAATGGAATGAAGAATTGCAGGTTTCAACGGTTTTGTAGATGAAAAAAGCGGCTTAAAGCAAATTGCTGAAACTTCCTGTTAATAATTAAACATTTAAGGAATAAAAATGATCAATATAAAATAATTCGTCATTCGGTGTATCCCGATGAGGACTAGTGTTTATCAGTTTTGCGCGACGATTTGCCGAGCCGTTTCTTTGTAATACGCAGAAAAGCGAAAAATATTTCGACCACGTTTTAGCCTAACATTCTGAATCGATTTTAAAAATTTAAAAGTCGTTCGAAAGATATTGGTTGGCAAATGTACTGATCAGTTTTTGTTGAAGATCGGCTGGGCTGCTTTCTTGTAATTAAGCGTTGAATAACTTTTTTCGACGATTTTCACGAAACATTTTTTGATGATAAACATCAGGGTCTTAAAATGCAACCTAAAAATATTAAGACCATACGGCAAGTCGTTTAATTTAAAAAAATTGTCAATCTTTGCGAAAATTGGCAGCGCCTTCTTAACGTAATCAGTCAATATTGATATTTCATCGATGTTTTATCAAAAACGCCTGAATCGATGATATTTTATACCATCATCGCAATCAAAATAATTTTTGAATCATTCCAATCGGATGACCTGTACTCTCAAAAAACTGCATTTTTTCATCCTTTGCGCTCTGTATCTCCGAAAATAAAAAAATGTAACCGAACAAACACATGCATACATACTTTTTTCTATGGTTAGCCAAAATGTTCAGGAGGTCTTGAAACGTAAATGTTTATAAAAATTTCATTTACATTTTTTTGCGATTACTATAAATTACCCTTCGTTGAAAAAAAGAAGTTAAAAAAATGCCAATTGGCGATCAAAAATGATTTTTGGACATAAGCATACTAAGTTGTCAGATATTTTAGTTTAGGGTTCCGTTTAGAATTTTTTTTGTATACGAACAAAGAAATGAATTTTAAATTATCACTTAATAACAATTAATATATTATGTGAATTTGCCATGGTTTTATTTAATACTGAAAATAAAATTAGTACCATCTAATCAAATTAAAAGCGTTTTATATGTAAGATTCATCTTGGCAAAGTTAGAAAAATTGAACAGAGCTTCAATATTTCTGCAAAAAAGTATATCAGTTTGATAATTTAATACATTAATAAAATTATCAAGAAAACAAATTACTCTATTTCATAGAAAATGATCCGCAAATTTACAAAACCAGATTAGAATCAAACTTTAAAATGAATTGTCGTGATATTTTATCGGGTTTAAAATTTTGACATTCCGAAAAATTTGCCGCCCCCCAAATTGTGCCGCCCTAGGCCTGGGCCTCACGGGCCTATGGGTTAATCACCACTGTTAATACACATTTACGATTATATATACCAAGTATGCATTATTTATTTATTTAACATGTATTATAAAATAACATACAAACATTTCCTTTTTGCGAAATTTTTATCAGAAATCGAATCGGAGAAACAAGACGAAAATTAACATTCATAAGTAACCCTATAAACATTTTATTAATATAACAAATAAATTGTAAATATTGAAACAGAGTATATAAATTATTAATTATATTTGAATACTAATATCTCATATTTCGAGAAAAAATCTTTTCAAAAGACGATTCTTTGGAGTTATGTAATGACATGACTATAATTAAGCGGAATGATATTTCATCCTTGTGCGAATCGAACATTTATTTTTGAATAGTACTTCGTAGCTAATAAACAATGAAAAAGTATCATGTCAAAAAATATATGTTTATGCAATTAGTTTCGCACATGTCTGTCTCTTTATAGCAAAAACTTTTTAAATTTATCAGTAAAAATTACACTATGTTATTACACTATATTATTTTTATAAGTAAAAATTTACACTATGCAGATCGTGAAGATTTTATCTGTTGTTAATTAATAACAATAATGATTTAATTTATTGGGAAAGTTATATTTTTAACTTCCCGTGGGGTAAGTTACAGTAATCGAAAATGATTTTTTTTTCACAGTTTCAAAGGTTTCTGAACATTTTGATATATCTTATAATAAGAAAAAATTGATGTTTTTTTGTATAGCGAAAGAAATGCTTTTATGCATCCCAGACTGGTGTTTTGTCTGGGTATGTCGGACTCAATACCGTCCTGGTATAATACCGAAAAAATGGATGTGTATGTGTGTGTGTATGTATGTGCGGATCCAATTTTTGCCGACGATTTCGGGAACACAGATCAACCGATTTGAATAATTCATAACACATTCGATTGCTATTAATAAGGAGACGTGCTAATTAGTTTTTGGCAAAGACAGGTCTAGCCTTTATGATAAAAGTAAAAAATGGTCATTAGACATATGCACATCATATTTTCAGATATTTTATAGAGATTATAAAAGAAGGACAAATTTTGTGCACATTTGTACGGGTTCCGTACCAATGTTTACACGTTAGACTACGACGCGGCGCTTACGCGCTTTGATATTTCGACTTCAAATCATTCTCAAACACATTCAAAACATAAAAAACTAATTTTTCAAAAAAAGAACAATTTTTTCCAAAGTGTTTTTTTCAAAAACTCAAGTTCCAGCAATTTGCCTTAAGGCAAGATGCACCACTAGTTCTTTTTGTAACGCTCGTATTATAATATAATATTATAGCGCATATTTTTATTCTAACAATAAGGATTAATACGGTTGATTTTACTTGCAATATTAGTAACTTTCTATTAGTTATTTTATATTCTTCTATAATAATTCTAATAATAGTTCTATAATGATTTTATTAATTTTTTACAGAATGAAAGTTGTGAGTCGTGAATCAACTTTTATAAAAAATCCACAAAATTTTTATTAATGTAACGCCCCAAAAGTTGAATTCACAATAGTGAGTTTCTATATAGATGGCTATACATTATAACAGTTATAAATCGTAATTAGAAGTTACTATAATTTAATCATTTAACTTGCGCAACATTTTTACCTCTTTTTACACCATTTTTAGACACTATAGTGGTGCATGGCATTGTGCCTTAAAGCAAACTGCTGGAGCTTCTCGTACCGAAAACTAAATTATTAAAAAAAAACTATGCAAAATTTTGATAAAATTAGATGTTTTAGAAATTTTGGAATTTTTGAAAAAAATTAACTTTTTCAAAAATTATATTTTTGTTATATTTTGATTTTTTTTAAATTTTGAACATTTTTAAGCAATAGCGCTGCATAGCTGATTTGAAGTCGAAATATCGGATGCTCCGTTATCTCCAAAACCAATTTTGACACTTTTTACCCCGTATCTCTGAAACAGCTAGACCTGCCTTTGCCAGAAACTAATCAGCACGTCTCCCTATTTGTAGGAATCGAATGTTTTTTGAATTATTGAAATCGGTTGATCCGTGTTCGCAAAAACGTCGACAAAAATTTGTATCCGCACACACACACCCACCCATTTTTTCTAAGTATGCCAAAATGTTCAGAAACCTCTGAAACGTAAATATGTATAGACATAATTACTTTCCCGTAGGGTAAGAAAAGTTAATTATGCTTTGATTTTAATAATAAAATTATATACATGGTCGAATCATGTGCTGCGCAGATTTACTGTTCCGGGTGACTCAGATCTACAACCAATTTCTCATTAGGATTTCCAAAAACGTCCGCATCGACTTATGACAACGATACTCCCGCATACATTTTTTCTGTAAATTAGTAAATTTTGTAAGCAATCAGAGGTAAATAAAAGAGTAAATTAAGTTAAAAAAGTAATTTTACAAGAGATACGTTAGATAAATGTTTATTAGAACTCTACTGATGATTTTTTGACGAAATACCAGATCAAGGTTATATACAGTATTATTTCTGTAAAAAATGTACAAGTGAAATTTTATATTTGCTTTGTTTGAATAATGTAGCTATTATTTCGTAAAATCCCTAAAATCCCGTAAAATTAAAAATAAACATTGTATCTGTTAGCCCGACGGCTGTCTTTTTTCGACGGTGAAATTTTTTTGAAAAGCAGCAAAAATAACACATTTCTACAATGATAAATATTTTTACTATGAGCTAGGAATTTTACTGAACATAGTCAGATAGTTCTTTGTTTGATATGCGTTTGGTTTTCACAATATAATTGCTCAAAGACAAATTGGACCTTTATGCTCCGCTCTACCCTATATAATTTAATTAAACAGATGTAGCACTTAATTTAATCATATATATAAGCACACTAAATAAGTAACTAATATTATTCTAATAGATAAAATATATTATTTATTGTCGCAAGAAACAACAACATAAATTCAGTTCATATTCATGAACAAGGCATTCGTCAACGGCATGACGGTCCTTTCGGCGATCGAGTAGAATCAAATCAAAAGCAATGATCATTATAAAGACATAATACAGAAATGAACCTGTGAGTCCACTTAATTGATAACCGCTGAAAAGACGATCTCGATGCATATCGAACCCTTTTTAGTTGCGAAGTGGGCTTGGGGTTCAGCGATTTCAGCCGGATCCACGGACCGGAGCCCGTGCCAACTCTCATTCAAGGAAGTGCTTTCTCTATTTCAGCCTCTTTCGTATGTAATTTCAAAATTTTGTTTTACACATTTATTATATATATATATATATATATATATATATATATATATATATTATTGAGATTTATGCGAACAAATTGTCGAAATAAAAACTGATATATACTTCAAATTATTTATTCTGTACGTTTCGACACTATTTTATTCAGCAGTTCACTCTCTGAGAAACACAAATAAAAATAAATATTGTTTTGTAATTAAACAATGAACCCAAAACTTAAAAATAACTAGTTGGCACTGGTATTTTGCCTTGAGACAAGTTACATGAACTTCCCGATACGTGTAATTAATCGACTTAATCAATAAAAAATAAATTAATTTATGAGTGATTTAAAGCATTCCGAGAGGATTTATTACACATAATTGAAACGAACGAACTCGGAGTATTTTCTAAAAGCAGATTTTCAAAAATGAACAATATTTATAATTGAACCAGTTTCTGTAGGACTTTAATGGTTTAGTATTTTCATTAGGACCAAGTATTCTATCGTTATACCAAGTAAATCGTCTAATTTTAATTTTAACAAACATAAAAAACTACTCATTTTCTCAAACTTTGATGAATTTTTGAAATTAAACTACTTGTCGCAAGGCCGCAATATTTCAGTAAGTTCTATAAGACCATGATATATATCGCCAAAAAAAGTTTCATGAAAATCGGCTTACAAGAAAACGGCTCGGTAGATTTTATCCTAAAACTAATCAGTATTAGGTAGTATGAGCGATATTGGTATGAGTATGTGAACGATAAGTTCAACACTTTTTTCCAGATTACAAAGAAACGGCTCGGCAGATCGTCGCACAAAACTGACTAACGATAACCCTTGTCGAGATACATCAAATGGCTTTTAAATTTCTGAAATCGGTTCAAGCGTTTTCAAACAAACGTCGATGAAAGCTCTAACTTGCAAACTTTGACGAATTTTTAAAATTAAACGACTTGTCGTAGGGTCGTAATATTTTAGTATGATCTATAAGACTATGAACCGTAAAAAAGATCATAAAAATCGTCAAAAAAATTTAACACTTTATTACAAGAAATCGACCCGGCCGATCTTTACCAAAAACTAATCAGGCCGATTCCCAATCAATATCTTTCTAACGGGTTTTGAATTTTCAAAATCGATAGACAATTGCGGGCTAAAACGTGGACGATTTTTTTTTCACTTTTTTGCTATTTACAAAGAAACGGCTTGACTGATCGTCGCGCAAAATTGATAAACGCTCATCGAATGGCTTTTAAATTTTTAAAACCGGTCCAGCCGTTTTTAAGAAAACGTCGATTTACGCAAAAAATCTGTTCACACACACACATTAACATACTTTTTCCAAATTTGATCTCATTTGATTCAGAATGGCTTTAAGCGCCGAGAAAACATAAAATTAGCATAAAATAAAAACGGATTTTTAATGAAAACATAAACTTCTTTTTCGGGAAGTTAAAAATAAAATTTAAACAAAATAGAAACATTTACAGAATTATGTGGTTTGTCATGTCATCTCATTGAATATGTTTTGAGGAATGATGTGATAAACAACATAATTCTATATTTTTATATTTATGTTTAAACTTTATTTTTATTTTCAAGTAAAAAATAATCGTTTTTCACTTCAACAATTTGGCTGCATAAATCACATGAATATTGTATATACATATTCAGTTTAGATGATATATTGTAACTAAATGACGACAAACACAGACAACGTTTAATACTAGATTAATATCAATAATTTTACAATTATTGATTTTTAACGTAGTATCTGTCCTTTATTGCAAAATATATTCTTCATATATTATTTTTATGTGAATAATGAATATGTTTATAATGTGACGTAAAGATATTATAGTTTTACTTAAAAATTACAATTTTCATGTAAAATAAAACAAAACTTTTAAATATTGTTCATACACCTTGACTACATTATAATAAAATTAAATACCTTTAACAATGCAGAACTTTAACAATGCAGAACCTACAGATTTTTCAGGACAGCTGCGACGGTTTTTTTTCGGCAAGCGTGTACAAACCGCTTTTGCAAGATTTATTCGACATTTCATTCTATTTTCAATAAGCCAGATTATATGAAGACACATGCAACAAATGACAAAAGGTAACATCAATTTATTATAAATAATATATACATATATACTTGACAACGAATTTGCGCACACGCACGCACACACACACACACACACACACACACATATATATATATATATATATATATACATATATATATATTATATTAATTTAAAAATATGGACAAATAACACTCTTTTTTTTGCACTAATTTATTAAATAATATTAATTTTACAAACGCTTCGAGACTAGGTTTGTCTCATCATCAGTGTATTATAATTTTAAATCTAAAAGTAATTAGTAAGAGCAAGTTGTAACGGATAACATATAATGCTATTTTAGATTTCCATGTTTTAGATTTTAATTATAATACACTGATGATGAGACAAACTTAGCTTCGAAACGTTTGTAAAAATAATATTATTTAATAAATTAGTGCAAAAAAGAGTGCTGTTTGTTGATATTTCTAAATTAATTTCTGACCACTCAGAATACATTTATTATATATATACAGGGCCGGTCCTGGGGGCCTTACCGCCCGCATGCAACTTTTTTTTCTAGCGCCATCCCCCCCTATTAATATTACCTGTTTTAACAGTTTATCATTGAAATTATATAATAATTACATTTTTTAAAATTAATTTTAATTATTACGGATTTAGTACACAAAAAATTAGATATAATCTAAAAGCGTATAAAATACATTGAATTTAAATTTGTTTAGAAAATCGAGGCGATTTGCGGGTTGATTATAATTAAATATTTTTAAATTTTCAATTATTTTTAACGTATGTGCAATATTAATATTTGGGTTTTGAAACATTTTACTTATTTATTATTCGATTTATTCTATTGAGCAAAAAAATCATCTCGCAATTTTTCGTCAATAATGCCCAATAATTAATTTAATCTTTCGCAGGTTTGCGCTTACGGGATTGAACAATAGATAATTTCTTTTTCGATTCCACGGTAACTTCAAACAAATAAAAAATTGAATAAGTAGATTAAGCAATAAACAGAGCTGTTATTTACTAATTTGCAGAGTTAGTAATCAGTTAATTTTTTCTACAGATATCTCATTGCAATATAAATATGCTTTATGTCTCCGTATCCCTTGTTAAGTTAGATTGTTTATTATAATTATTAAGTATTCTAGATTATATAGCAATGTATATATATATATATATATATATATATATATATATAT
>NW_020538040.1:69299010-69317270 GCF_003426905.1 Ctenocephalides felis
ATATATATATATATATATATTATATATAATATATATTTTTGAATAGTCTTGAATTTGATGTTGATATATATGTTTAATTTGAGTTTAATATCGGGTAACATCAATAAAAATAGTATGAGTTTTTTTTTAAAAATTTATTTATTTAAAATCCATACGTTTCGGCTAGCATCTTAGCCATCATTCAGTGGTAATCAAGTTAACTATAAAATTGAAACTAAATAAATTATATGAAAGGAAATTTTGTGGAAAAACAATAATAATAATAATAGTAATAAAACACTTACAATTTTGTATCCTAAATAGCATATGAAACCATTATTAATCCATGGTATGAGTATGTGCACATTGATAAGATATAATTTTTTAACACAAACATCACAAATGGTAAAAACACACTAATAATCATGATAACTTAACAAGTTGTCGAAACTATGTATTTACTCTTTGGAGTTTAGGATAGAAATGTCACTTTTTCTCAAAGCAGTTTTTAGCATGGTGATATTTTTTGGAAAATTTAAAAGGCGATGGGATTTTGTTATTTTTTAAGGAATTTTGACACGCTATTAAGAAACCACGTGTTTCGATAAGGGCGTATTGTCCGATTACGTATTGTCATTGCGTTTTTTTTGACTCTGTCGTTATGTAATTGTAAAACAACCCCTCAGCGAATCTTCTTTTAATTGTATTCTCTTCAAAATGTAAAATTTTAGGGTTAAAAAAATCGATATTATGATTTAAATTTTTAATATGCTCAGTTAACATTGTTTTAAATTGCTTAGGATTTTTTGAATTATTTTTGTGTTGATTATTAACTCAGGTTTTGGCTAGTTTCTCCAATATAAAAGAGTTCGCAATTAGAGCAATTAATTTGATATACTAAATTCCTGAGGCGGTCAAAATTGAACTTAGATTTCATTTGTGTAAAAATTGAACTAAGGGTTGCATCACAATTACATACCAACAGAATGCCACATTGTGAAATAGTTTTTCCACGAGAAATATAAATCTTTTACGTACGGTAGGCAAATGACACCAGTATATGATTCTAAGTCTAAGCGGTTTTTATGGTCTGTGAGGTCTTTTGTTTGTTAAAAATGTAACTGCGTCTGTTATTTATGACCGAGTTGATTATGTTCGTAGGATATGAGTTGTTTTTCAGTGTGTTTATAACCAGGTCAATGTTCGTGTCCCAGAAGTTTTTGTCAGATAGTAATATGGCGTGGTCTGTTAAATTTATTATTGTCGCAATTTTCATTTTAAGAGGGTGGTATGAGTGGTAATTTGTCATGTAGACGATATCATTACTTGTATTCCGGAGAAGACATTAACATATTTACTGATAATTTTAACAATTTTAATAAAAAACTACAGTTTACCGTAGAATTAGAGACAATGAATTCGATTAGCTTTCTAGACATCAGACTCATACGTACAAATGACCACCGACTAATTACTAACTGGTACCAGAAACCAACTAGCTCCGGACGATACATAAATTACCACTCATACCACCCTCTTAAAATGAAAATTGCGACAATAATAAATTTAACAGACCACGCCATATTACTATCTGACAAAAACTTCTGGGACACGAACATTGACCTGGTTATAAACACACTGAAAAACAACTCATATCCTACGAACATAATCAACTCGGTCATAAATAACAGACGCAGTTACATTTTAACAAACAAAAAGACCTCACAGACCATAAAAACCGCTTAGACTTAGAATCATATACTGGTGTCATTTGCCTACCGTACGTAAAAGATTTATATTTCTCGTGGAAAAAACTATTTCAACAATGTGGCATTCTGTTGGTATGTAATTGTGATGCAACCCTTAGTTCAATTTTTACACAAATGAAATCTAAGTTCAATTTTGACCGCCTCAGGAATTTAGTATATCAAATTAATTGCTCTAATTGCGAACTCTTTTATATTGGAGAAACTAGCCAAAACCTGAGTAAACGCCTTAATCAACACAAAAATAATTCAAAAAATCCTAAGCAATTTAAAACAATGTTAACTGAGCATATTAAAAATTTAAATCATAATATCGATTTTTTAACCCTAAAATTTTACATTTTGAAGAGAATACAATTAAAAGAAGATTCGCTGAGGGGTTGTTTTTACAATTACATAACGACAGAGTCATAAATAAACGCAATGACAATACGGCCCTTATCGAAACGAACACGTGGTTTCTTAATAGCGTGTCAAAATTCCTTAAAAAATAACAAAATCCCATCGCCTTTTAAATTTTCCAAAAAATATCAACACATGCTAAAAACTGCTTTGAGAAAAATGTGACATTTCTATCCTAAACTCCAAAGAGTAAATACATAGTTTCGACAACTTGTTAAGTTATCATGATTATTAGTGTGTTTTTACCATTTGTGATGTTTGTGTTAAAAAATATATATCTTATCAATGTGCACATACTCATACCATGGATTAATAATGGTTTCATATGCTATATTAGGATACAAAATTGTAAGTGTTTTATTACTATTATTATTATTATTGTTTTTCCACAAAATTTCCTTTCATATAATTTATTTAGTTTCAATTTTTATAGTTAACTTGATTACCACTGAATGATGGCTAAGATGCTAGCCGAAACGTATGGATTTTAAATAAATAAATTTAAAAAAAAAAAACTCATACTATTTTTATTGATGTTACGCCCGATTATTGAACTCAAATTAAACATATATATATATATATATATATATATAAAGCGAGAGGTTTTTCTTCAGATGGTGAAATAATATAATAAAATTGTTTCTTGGGCATCCATCCAGTAATTAAAAAACAGTTTTGTTGAAAAATGTTTTTATTTAAAGAACATACGTTTCGGGTCTTGATTTGACCCATCTTCAGTGCATACAAATAAATTTTGAAAAACAACACAAAAAACAAAATTGCACGAAAAAATAAATAAATGTGAAATAAAAAATTGATGAAACGTCGAGTTATGAAGAATTTTAAAAAAATTGTAAAATTAAAATAAATGATATATTTTATTATAAAAAAGCTTATTCCAAACGAACATGTTGTTAGTTTGGAAATTGTATTGCGAGTGTCTACTTACACTTGATGATTCCCTTTCCTTTCCTTGTTTTCCATCAAACACTTTTTATGCACTTTTATGCATTTTCCTTTACAAACTTCTGTTTCCATGTTTCTTGATCCTGCGCTTCGGCTTTCAGTTCCCTGTATTTTCTCTTCTCACGTCAGTAATCAATCATCTGCATTCTTTCAGTTCATCTATTTTACCTTCGACTACGTCGTGTATGAGACACTATTTTGGAAGACTGGGTCCGATCCAGTTTCCTTTTCTTCTTAAGATCGTGCTAAATAGACTTCTTTTTTCGCCCACTCTTCTCAGGTCTTCTTCATTTGTTATCTTGTCTATCCACTTTATCTTTATAATATATATATATATATATATATATATATATATATATATATATTTAAATTATTTATGAATTAATATTTAATTCCCAAACTACTATTATCGACGATATTGGAATTCATCTTACATCAATAGATGTGTACAAGGAACATAAGTTAACACTAACATTTATATATTGTCAATAGCTATAATTTTTTCTCAATTTATGGAGACAGGTAAAATAATGAGATTTGTTTAACAAAAATATAGATAAATTTAAGATTTGTTTTTGTGAAACCATTCGCATTTACAAGTTCTTTTGCAAAAATATCTTAATTTTATTTACATTTTTGGTAAACATTCTGATTATTTTACCTATCTACGTAATATGAAAAAAAAATCATGGCTATTGATGAGTTTAAAAACCGTTCGAAAGATAACAGCAGGAAATCATCTTGATTAATTTTTTGTAAAAATCGTCCTAGCCGTTTGTTCTCATTAATTGTTTTTTGGCGATTGATTTTATATGATGATTGATTTCGTGGTTTTAATGAATATCCTTAAAAATAATGTACCCATGGAAAGCGGTTTAATTATAAAGAATCCCCAAAGATTCGAATAATGGAACGTGTCAAAATTTCAAAATTTTATCGCAATAATTTTAAAACTTCATACATCTCAATTGTTATTGAATAAGTCGATAAATAATTTCGATCAATAACAACACAAATCAGATTTTCTGGCAAAAACATAAACTGTTTATACTGGAAGTTAATAAGCTGGAGAATAAGGTATATAAATTCATTAGAGATTATTTTTCTTACATTTAATAAGACTTAGCTACCTAGTTGAAGCCTCTTCGAGTATTTCAGTAGGTTTATTTATTAATATAATTTGATTAATTGTAAATTATTTTATTTTATTGGTTAATTATCGCCTGTAAGAAAAGTTAATGAAAACATTGTATCTAAAAATTTCACTACTTCGAATTCTTTTAAACAGTTCATAAAATTCACTAAATTATTTTCTTTTTCATTGATTTACAAAATAAACAGTTGCTAAAATATTCAATAAATCAGTTTAATATTTTTATAAACGGTTCAATTTTAACAAAATTTTTAAAGTTATATGAATACTTCTATTATTGCGCACATAGTAAAGAGACTTTCAGTCGCACGCGGAAGTGGATTAATTGGATGACTCCTATTTTAAATCAAAGGGAAGGTATAGACATTCGTTCTTCATATAAACATAAAAGAACACAAAACCAATTTTTTGCAAATGTAAAGTTCTGTAAGATTTAAAATTAACTAGTTGAAAGTGGCATTTAGCCTTAAGGCAAGTTGCATGAACTTCCCGAAATGTGTAATAATTGACTTAATCAATCAAAATTGAAATTTAGATATTTAGATAAAATTTTCAAATATTTATTACGAAAATAAAGTTATCGGTAAATCTAAATATTGCGATTTTCAATAGAATTTTCTCAAACACATTTAAATTATCTGTAATTATATAAATTATACTGCACAGACAAGTGCTTGTATGTCCTAAAATTGAAGCTTATTATTTTAACTTTAAATTTTAATGAATTGATAGTGTTTGACTCATCACATCACAAAAGCAACTTTAGACACAAATATTTTTTCAAATTTTGATGAATTTTTAAAATTAAACTAATTGCCCTAGAAACGTACAATTTTAGTATATTGTCCAAGAGCATGTTATCTATCAACATGAAAAGTTTCATCAAAAAATTTTAACAGTTAATTACGAAGTAACGGCTCGGTCGATCTTTGTCTAAAACTAACCAGCATGACTCCCAAATAATATTTTTCGAATAGTTTTTTAATTTTTAAAATTGATTTAGAATTTTTCGCTAAAACGTGAGCGAAAGGTGCTACAACTTTATGCAAATTACAAAAAAACGGCTCGGCCGATCGTCGCACAAAACTGAAAAATGATATCTTCATCGAGATACATAAAATGGCTTTTAAATGTTTTAAATCGGTTCAGGCGTTTTAGAGAAAACGTTGATTAAAGGTCTAATTTTGATAAACCCCAACAAAACCCGACTTTTTTAAACTTTGACGAATTTCCAAAGTTAAACGACTTGTGAATGGCCGTAAAATTTTAGTATGATCTAAAAGACCATTATATCTATCGCAAAAAAATCATAAAAATCGAAAAAAAAATTCAGCAGTTAATTACAAGAAATTGTGCCAGCGAATCTTTACCAAAAACTAATCAGCAGGATTCCCAACCAAAATCTTTCGGTTAGAAATTTTTAAAATCGATTCAGAATTGCGGGCTAAAACGTGGACGAAAATTTTCTCGCTTTTCTGCTATTTACAAAGAAACGGCTTGGCTGATCGTCGCGCAAAATTGATAAACGCTAGTCCTCATCGAGATGCATCGAATGGCTTTTAAATATTAGAAATCGGTCCAGCCGTTTTTGAGAAAACGCCGATTTACGGCAAAAAAATTGTTCATGCACACGCACTCACACACACACATACTGTTTCCAAATTTGGTCTCATTCGATTCAGAATGTCCTGAAACGGCGGCATCCGAGTCGAAAGAGTTAATAATATTTATACTTTATACTCAGAAGACTAAAAAAAAATTAACCCTCTAGTTTTAGCAAATAACATATAACGTAAATTAAGTTATTATTACTGTTCTGTAATTTTATCTCATCAATTTCAAACCTAAAAAACTTACTACCACTAGGTAGCATTTTAAAGTCTTATATTTACACATATGTCACCAAAATTACTGAATGCCCAATATATATTTATACTTATTGTTAGGTGTGATATGACTAGCAACCCAACATTATGAAAAAGTTTGATACAAATAATATTCATTTTTATCTAGAAGGACTACATTTGTGGTATATTAAAGAACCGTATAAAATTTATTATTGCTCCATTCTATTAATTATTGCAATTTCTCTGTTAAAAGAAATTGAAAAGTATGTTTGAATATTATACATTTCATTGCAATATATTGAGTAGTAATGGATAGTACTGCGCTAGGGAATATCCAACTCCATTCAGGGAAGAATAGTGTGAGAGATTTCTCATTGCCATTTCATATCGCAGTGCATAAGCGGAAGCTTGAACTCGGGACCCTCCCACACGGGGCCGCGCGTTAATCTAAACGGCTATGGAACACCCTATACTAGTAGTAAGTACTAAAAAATAAAAGATTGCATACGTTATACTCGTACGTTTATTTAGTTAAATATACACTTTCAGACCTTTTTTATTTATTGACTTTTTATTTAACAAAGCGTTATTGAATATTAAGTAATTTCTTAACCATCTCTTTTATAACCTATAACATTAAAATTTTTCTTTTTTCTTTGTGATGCTTCATTATACATTATTGCCTAATGTGTCTTCCCACACTTGAAAAAATATTCTTTTTATCTTTTTCTGATATTTTTCTACGATAACGTCTTTATCCTACATTTACCAAAATTTAGATTCCATATTTATCTTTACTTTCAGATTCATGATTACCATTACATTTTTTTTAAGATTGTAGCTATACCTTTTGTTTTAAAAAATTTTTTTAGTTTCGTTTCTATATCGGTCGACAGCTGAGTATGATTAGTGTCGATATCAGTCCCCGAAAAAGACTTAAAGTAAACTTAAGACGAGTAAATTAGATTTATTGCTAATCAAATGGTGATAGATAATAATACAATGATTTAAAGAAAAATAAAAACTTTGCGAGGCTTCCTGAAGCGTAATGTAGTCGCCTAAAGCTCCTTCTTCACTTTGGTACTATACCGTAAAAGATGAGAGGTTTGCTAATAAAATGACGATATTACTAATATGTACTCGTGTTTATGAGATATATTTCAATTTTCAATTTTACAATATATTGAAATCAACAGGGTTTTACATATTTCCTATATATAACAATATTCTTAGATTCACATCTATTTAAATATTTAACTTAATTTTACTACATTTCAAAGATATTTTATTTGAAAAAAATATATTTTTTTGCAAAACGACTAATTAGTCATCAAATCGGCAATTACAGACAACGGTTTTTATTGCCAGTCCCCGACATTTACATATACAACTAAATTTTGGTAGTGACAAAGTTGTTTCAATTTTAAAGCTAGTTCAAACAAATAAACAAACCGATTAAAAATAATGCATTCATAGCTGTACATATTTTGTAAGTATTTCAATTGGTCAAATTTTTAAGTAAAGCTACTATTTAATATTTAATAATTGATATCACACAAACCTTTTGAATTAGGTCATATAGTCCAAATTTAACTTTTAATTAAACAGTGTTAGTTTAACAGATTTAATGTTTAAGTTTTGATTAACACTAATAACCACAAACATATATCAATATTAAAATATTTCAACATAATTTATTAAATGCAATTTAAGTTATTCATATAGACCTGACCACTATTTCAAAATATTTTAATTTATAAAGTTCATTGCATACGAAAATAAAACTGAATAATATTATTTTATAAAAAATACGATGGCCAACAATTTATATTAGTCTAATTTTATATAATACGGCTTTATTTATGTAAAGTTTCACCAAAATCTGTGATAGAATCAGAGATGAATGAGGCTTTCGCAATTCGAATCCAAAGCATTTCTTTATTTTTTGCAATATGATAATTTCGGTAGTGTGATGGAGTAAAACACTTTAAAACTTACTGTTTACAATTTTCGTTCGAAGATGACTTAAAATTGATTGTTCACATATATTTTCTACAATTATTGTATCATATTAAATGTAATTTCAATAAAATCAAAGAAGTTAAATAAAATAAATAATAACGTCTGTACTTAGTCTGTTAACTGCGTTACTAATTAGTAACAGTAACAGAATTTTAATGAAATTTATACTCTAACTTTTACTACACTAAGCTATACAATTAATCATTTTACACAATATGATTAAAATCAAAGTGAAAACATTCAACATCAATTTTATTCTATTGCAAAAAAGTTATGAATATTGCACTATTTAGCAACTAAATTAACTTCAGTTTTATTTTATTAGTAGACATAACTAATTAAAAAAATGGAAGAATTTTCATACATTATCTATTGTATTCACTATTTAAGATTAAACTATATAAAAACACAATATTCTGTATATATATATATTAATTCACTTCATTGTGAATCAATTGCATTGAACATGTATGCATTAATGCCATATATAAATTGTTTATTAATAAAAAAAAACAATACGGCAATATTTATTATTCGATTAATAATTCAGTTCAACCAATATGTTTAATTATTCAAATTTACAAAACTATTCCAGGATTATGTTTCATAAAAATGTCAGAAATCTATTTTTGTGAGACGTTATATACAAATATTTATATGACTTTCACTTTTTATAAATATTCACTCTTAACATATGTAATAATATAATACGTAATTTATAACTAGCCAATGAAATTTTATATTTAAATTATATTCATCTTTTATAAAATATTTAGTTGAACTTTCTGAAATTGACATCTTACCAGTGTCAGAATTTGAATGAATTTCATACCCATTCAAAATACCATTTTTATTTGTAATTTTTTTTTTGACTATTAACCATGCATCATATTTACACATAAAAATAATGTCCCAAAACGAAAGTTTCAACCTTAACTAATCACAATGATATATATATATATATATATATATATATATATATATATATATATATATATATATACAGTAGAAACTTGGTTACCGGACCTCAATTATACGGATTTGCGATTATCCGGACGACCGACCGCGAGCAATGAAAAGGTTGCTTACATTACCAAATATTGTAAACCAAATTGAACTTATTACCTACTTATTTCATGATTACCAAATACATATTGTAACAAATTATTCGTAAATAAGTAACTACAAATTTTATTCAATGATTAATATTCCAGTTTAGTATTATGTAATGTAATCTGAGAAAATATGTGTGTACATTAGGGTGATCCCTAATCTGGACTTTTCGAGTTATATTGCTCTCAGAGGCTTAAATACTTCCAAATTGATAAAAAAAAATCTCTAAAAGTTTTAGCTCTTAATATTTACTTTTAGATAGTGCGCAATTCAATCAAAGCTTCGTACGGAAATAGCATGGAAAAAATTTAGAAAATTTAAAAAATGTTTTTTAAGTATAACTTAGCGACAAATGAATTAAAAGTGACAATTCGTGTCACCTTTTATTGAAAATTCGATGCTCTGCAAAACAGGTTATTTATAATTTGTTTTGTAAAGTGTCGAATTTTTAATAAAACTCATTCATTTGCTCGCTAAGTTATATCTAAAAAACATTTTTAAAATTTTTGAAAATTTTCCCATGCTATTTCTATACAAAACTTTGATTGAATTGCGCACTATCTAGAATACAATATTAAGAGCTAAAACTTATAGAGATTTGTTTTATCAATTTGGAACCATTTGAGCCCCTGGGAGCAAGGAAATTCGAAAATGTCCATATTAAGGACCACCCTATAGTGTACATACATAAGTAAGTGATAATTTCTTAATAAACATTGATTTTCGTTGATATTTATGTATTTG
Source organism: Ctenocephalides felis (assembly GCF_003426905.1). Classification (NCBI taxonomy): domain Eukaryota; kingdom Metazoa; phylum Arthropoda; class Insecta; order Siphonaptera; family Pulicidae; genus Ctenocephalides; species Ctenocephalides felis. The sequence continues at coordinate 69,309,003 of NW_020538040.1, forward strand.
CTGTTTTTAATAAACACTTAACATTATTCTTTATCATCCGATTATCCGGATTTTCGATTATCCGAATGCCTATCGACAGCAATTAGCCCAGTTAATCGAGTTTCTACTGTATACCATTCGCTATATATTCCGCACACAGCATTTACTCAAACTAAATTATATTCACATACCACATCTCTTATACTAAAAGCTACAAGTAGGAGTACTACCTCACGAAAAAGTTTCCACTTACCCTCTGACAAAATATACCCTGCATATAAGTACTATAAATTTCCCATACTAACTAAATTTTAATTAACACAAATGCATAATTCACAGCATAGACCGTTTTATCAATTACAATATTCAAAACCATCACCAATTAAAAGGAATGTTGTAAAAATTTCAAACATTTCTTGATGGTATCAACTCCTAAATCAACGGCAAGTGTGAGGCTTAACACAACTAAAATAGCATTCAAAGTTTCAAAAATCAAACAAAATTATATAAACAATATAATATTGTAATATTAACTAATATAATGCTTCTTTTATTGAATCAAAATCTAACGAGTCTCATTCCTGACTATGTTCTATCATTTTTATTTATGTTTAAATGTAATCTATCATTAATAAAACAAAATGAATAGTACAAAAAATCAAATTGAAAATTGCACATACTCTTCGCAGACATTACGTTCACATACATTTTGTTTTTAAAACAAATGCATTAAACAATACAATAGTATTCCTTCCTATAGTTTATAAAAAGATTGATAGCTCCTACATAACACATGATAAATGTAAGAAGAAAGACTCAATTCAAAATCAGTTAAAATTGAACACGAATATATTAAGTAAATAAATAATAATAAATATTACAAAAAAATAATTCTTTGATCCAAATTTGTTGAATAAAAGTGAAACATTAAATAAAACGTCTACCTATACAAAATATGTAAATATAAATTGATTTTTAATAAAATTTAATTAATGACTGCCAACTCAACAATCAGTACATTACAGTCTTTTATTATAAAAGATATGACAAAGAATCATTTGAAAATATTAACAAATTTTCTATAGAAAATTATAAATATATATTTTGCCATAACAATAATCTTTTCTTAAATTCTAAATTGTGACTCTCTTCTTAAATTAATATAGACTCTCAATAAAATATATATAAAAGGTATCTCTAGAAAAATAAAAGTAGTAAATATATAAGTTAAAATAAATCTATAAAACAATGTGAACCTATCAACAGCTAATTAGATTCTTTGAACATTAAATACAAATGCAATAACACACAGCAATACATTTACTCAAATATACCTACAAATATACATGTGTGACTGCATGGTTCAAATACTCTTGGTTTACTTTCGACCTATCTGATAAGAAACCCACCAGGCTGCTGGAAATGCAATTTTAGAATCTTTTATTGTAAAAGAACATAAAGGTAAGGTAAAAATCATACATAGCAATAACACCGCATAATGATGCAATAAAGTATATTATAACGCAATTAAGTTTTCATCAATAAAATTATCAATCACTATTCAAATTAAATTGATAGTGAGGTCCTTCAATTTTCAAGTTTCAAACTCGTTCAATAGTTACCACCGAAATTAACCTCATATTTTTTTTATTTGCACAAATTTTGAAAATCAGTGCTATTATATCAAATGATGCAACCAAAAGTATGTACCACCATGCATGTATCACACTACACAAATACGCAAACACATACACAAATGCATATTTGACGCACGAATGCATATATAGATACATATCCATATATACTATATATGTATATTGTATACACATACATGTATATATATATATATATATATATAGAAATTTATGCACAAAATATATTAATTATATTTTAAATAAATCAGTTCAAGTTCAATATATTACGATTTTCGAGTGTATCCTTTAAACTATAAAAAAGTTGGAGCTGTTGTTCTGGCTTCAGACTATATACCTGAAAACCAAAATTATAATAATGTTGTGTTGTTACTTACATGCATATGTGAGTTTCTTAGAACATATTATATATATATATATATATATATATATATATATATATATATATAATATATAATATATGCATATTAAATGTTACATCAAAAAGAGTTTTTATAGATAGTTTATATAAGTTTGTGTAAAATCAATATGTTTCAACTGAAGTCCTAGCATTCATTCAGTGGAAAACAAACTAAGCATATAAACAATACTATTCTTATAAAATAATACTTAAAAATGCTTACAATTTAATTAGAATCTAATAATGAATAAAACCGACAATATTAATTCGTAGTATAAAAATACATATAGTAAGATATTGTAATATGAAAATTAGAAAAAAAATCTAGAACTCATAACAAAAAAAATTGTACAATCTGTACAATGCTAAGATTACAATGAATTTTTTTTTTATTTTTAAGTTACATAGATAAGTTAATACTGCATCTATATCTAATGTTTATCGAAGATTTACAAACACCAACATTTTATCAAAAAGTTCGAAGCGTTGTTAAGTATTTAAGATTTTCATAAATAATCATAAATAATAATCAATTCCAAACTAAAAATGTTGTACGTAAAGTATTTATGTATATAAAGTATAAATACATCAACTGAAAAACATTCGTATAATTGAAGAAAAATGTTTATATAATTGATAATATTAACATGAAAGCAAAAAATATGATAAAACAAACTATGCCAAGAAGTACAAAATTACCGAAAATATTTAATAACAATGTGTAAATATGAGAGTTAGTAAAACACAGTAATAGAAACCCCATTTTATAAATTTAATTTAATTATAAAAAACTATCTTTATAAATACATTATATATAAACATATTATATATAAACAAATATAAAGCAATACATTGAGATATATCAATAGCAATGTGTACAAATGTACTTACCTGTGCCAGAAGCTTTTGTGGACTAGCAGTGCGAATAAAGCTTGAAATATAAACATTCACAAATGTAGCCATTAAGAATTGACAATCAAATCTGTCCATGATTCCACCGTGCCCAGGTATTACATCCCCAAAATCCTATAAAATATAATTAATTAATTAATTAATTTGCTATATGATTATTATATAATAAAAACAAACCTTAATTTTAAAGGCTCTCTTAAAACCAGAGGCAAAAAAGCCACCAAATGGTCCTATAACTGAACTAAATACACTCATTGACAATGAATGTAATAAAAATGGATACATGTTGATATTGCTTTTAATTCCCATCTAAAACAAATTTCAAATTGAATATATGTAATATTATGGAAAAAAAACTCATTAAATTGATACATATGTAATGATGTATTAAGAATTCTCAGAATACTCACCCACGATAATGAATATTCTTGTGGCCTAAATATTGGGCTGGGTTCACATTCCATTGACATCCTTCCAAGAGTTTCACTATATTCGATTGGACACACAAAATATGTGTATTGACACATAATATAGGAAAGCTAAAAATATGTTGTTAAAAGTTGTGAATCATATTTACATAAAACATGATAAATTATATGTTACTTAATAATTTAATCAAAAATAGCATCTAATATGTAAAAATAAGACATTGTTCTTTAATAATAAAATTAATCAAAATTTGATTCTACATAATATTTTTTTTTATTTTTCATTCAAAATCTCACCAGTAATCCAAACAACACTGTTGAAATACCTCCACCAATGAATCCTTCCCATGTTTTCTTGGGACTTAGTTTGATCAAAGGAGTTTTACCAAAAAAGAATCCAAAAACATATGCCATAACGTCATTACACACAATCATTGATACTGGCACAATAAGCCAAATCAGACCTAAAAAATAAAACTATGTGTACATGTATAAATATATATGCATGTGATTTTTCAATAAGCAAGAACTACATCAAATCTTTTCAATGAACCAATACTGTATCATGTATAACTCATAAAATAAAACCAGAGTAAATGTTCAATTGATGTGGCTAGTTTCAATATTAAAAATTTATATAGAGCTGATTTTGCACAAATAATGAGTTATATACTACTCCATAAAGAATTGAACAATATTATATTTTTTTTATTTATTTAGTGATATATTACTGGGTATTAAACAATTGTGAATATACAAGAAAATAAAATGTTTTATGCTTTACCAAAGTTTATGCTTTGATGACATGCATGAAAAAACTGAATCGACATTATCATTTATAACCTCATAAGTTTCAATATTGTTAAACTAAATCATTTTTTCATGTGCAACTACTATGTTTATGTATACTATGTTTCAATGCAGGTATATACAGTAACATATTTTTTGTTCAAATTTTTTTCATAATGAGCTTTGAAACATACACTCAGATAAAAAAAGTTGAGAATTTTATATAAAATTGATGAAAAATAAAAATCAACCGAGAATAACATGCTTAAGTATAAATTGCCAATACAAAATTAATGACACTATTCTTACCTTCAAATATATTCTGAATAATTAAATAAGATTGTGTAACAACTATCAATAAAGCAACATGAGTCCATGCGAATAAGCTGAATTGCTTCATATAATACTTTTTCACTAAAGAAAGAACGAACCATACAAATCCAATGCAATATAAACAAAATGACAAAAACCTGTGATACTTCACTAAAAACTGCAGAAAATCCTGCAAAATTTATAATTTCATTATTTATAATAATTTAGGCATACAGTGACTCTTAAATCTATATCACATTATTTATATTTATTACTTACTGTTCTACTGATTAAAACTCCAAAATAATCAACTAAATTTTCACCATAGAAAAAGTAATTTGAAGTTATTAAGAAATACCAAGACAAGCTTCTAAACCATGGTAAACCATGAATTCTGTAGACCAGGTATCCAATATTTATAATCTCCTCAAAACATTTCACTTGAACTATTAATGTCTACAAAAATGTTTAAATCAGTATAATTAGGTGAAGTAAAAAGAAGCCTATTTCACTTACAGTGACCATTAATGCTAATGGTCCTCCATAAATTATCAAGCAAAAGCCTCCAATCATTAGCCATGTGAAAATACCTCTGATCACCCAATTCCGCCATCTACAATAAAATATGACTTTAATAAATTAAATTTGCTACAGCGCAACAGTTTCTGAAACTTTATCAACATTAGTTTCTTATCACAAAATACACCAAATAATATAATACAATATGAAAGTGTGATTTATGTTTATAACCTATATATATATTTTCGAGTTATATATATATATATATATATATATACATATATATATTGGCGAGATATCAAGGATTGACTGCAAACATTAAAATTCAATATATATACATATATATATATATATATATATATATATATATATATATCACAATTCTTATCAAATTGATTTGGAACCAACGAAACTCTTATCAATGATAACATTGATTATCTATTCAGGATATTACTTATGCGGAAATAAATATATGTATATGAAATACTAAAATAAATACCTAGCAGAAAGACCAGCCAGAGCACTGTCCAGAACTTCTGGTGTCTTGTCAGTACCCTGGGGCAAGTCTGCCGATAATTTGTTAACATATAATTCATCAGGAGTCCTTTCTTCTTCTGAATCTATCTGTATTTAATATTATTACGTTATTAAATATAACACTGTTAATCTAATTAAGGCAACAATGAGTTACATGGTCTGACGATTCTGATATTATTTCTTCATCGCCTTTGCGTTTTCGTATTTCCGACATATTTTATTCTGATATCGATGTTACTGGCTTAAATAAATTCTGGTTTGATAACTCTTGCACAATATTTTATATTATCAGTGACATTTGCACGAACAACAAACACACTCGTAGTATCAGTTTCTAAATGACTGTCAAAATTCAAATCAATAACTGTTCGGGACAATACGTGTACGATCGTGATATTCACGAAGAAAGATTAACATTTTGACGTTTCAAGCCCGAGAACAAAATGTCTCAAGCCATGAACATCACATCTGCCAACACTAGCTATGTTTTCTAGACAACCCAGACAACAATCATAATATTATTGTCTAATAATGTTGATTATCCTAGGCAATATGACAATATAATATATTCGTATATTTATGAAAGATTATCATTTTTATTTCAATTGAGGCGTCTTATATTTTTATGCAGCTGTCAAGTTCATTCATTATTACACATGAAACTCGTAAAATTCATAATAAATGTAAAGTTAACTGTGAAATCGCTTCGACCACTCGAGACAAATCCAATTAGAGTATATTACTTAAGTATTTACATAGCAATGTGTAAAACATTAAGTAATCATTTTAAAATCAGACGTTTGTTGAAGTCATGCTTTCATATTCATGGTGCTTTCTGTAAGGTGTTTATTCTACTTAAGCAGTTGACAATTTATTTTAGTGTTTTGTACAAATAAATTTAAATAATATTTATATAATTTACTCATTCTATGTGATATTCATAAAATATTCTCATGCTTTTCAAGCTTCAATTGAGTAATATGTTAATTGAGGAATATTTTTTAAGTTTAATTTATTACCACAAATTTAAAATTGTCTGAATGAGAATTATGAATTTATAGATTTCTCATCGCTATTTATATTGGACGAGTGTTTGTGAAAAAGCATAGCAATTGAATAAAGTATTATTAAACCGTTAACTGTAAACTCATATTTTTTGCATGATTATATGAAATATAAGAAACAGAGTTCACACACCTGTGTGAAGCTTAGTTGTGCAATTGTATAAAGTATAATATGTAAATATAACTATTTATTAAATTTAAAAATTATTAGAGTTATGTTAACAAATATGTACATTTTGTTTAAACATAGTATCAAAATGCTAGTCTAGATTCTCCTGTGATTAGTATCTGATCTACCATTTTTGCTCTCTGCTTTAATAATTCTTTAGATTTTTCATCTAATCGTCCAGATGTCTTATCTGCTACCAAAAAATGATGTAGAAATAATCGCAAACTTTCTCGAAACATTTTCAGCTTAGGTGATTTAAGAATCCTTTCAAATATGTGTTTAATAATAGCTTCTGATGGATTCAATAAAATTCCAAATAATATTTGTCGTATCAGTCTTAACTCTCTTGCTTGCAGTTCACTAAAATCTATTATCTAAAAAAAATGAATAAAAAATATTAGAATTATTCTTTAAATTTCTTAACTTTAAATCTTATATATCTGTTTTTACAGACCTTAAGAACACACAAGGAGAGTCCATTTTCAATCAGCAAATGTATCATAAATTTTCCTAAGTGACTTATTTGATCGTTTGTTAATGTGCTAAGATCTCTAATTTTATCCCATAAACTGTATTGAAATGATATCTAAAAATAATATGAATATGTTTATTTGTCCAAATCTAAAAAAACATACTTTATTTGATATAATTACTCGGTATTTCCTATCTAAATCACAAAATTTTTGTGCCAATAAAGAATAGTAAGGATTGTATTTCTTTTCTTGCAAACAGCAACTTAGAAGAACATGAACTAGTTCCTGTTCTTGAGAACCTTTCAATCCTAAATGTAATACTTTTTCAAATGCATTTAAATAATCCTGTAATAAAAGATATTGTTTTTCAATAATGTAATATTCTTAAACGGTACAATTAACTGGAATTAAACAATGAATGATTGTAATAGTATAATACTAACCTCGCCGCTCATTATGGCACAAAATATATTTTTTCTAATTTCAGTATTCATCCCTTGTTTTCTAGCTAGTTCAAGTAACTTTTCACTATAGGCATTATTACTACTACTGGTATTATCGGAGTTCTGAGTATTGTTTTTACCACTTCCAGACCAAGCCGATCCAACAGACCACCACCTACCATGTACATCAGCTACACATTTAAAAATTTCAAATTAAACATTTAAAAATATATGTTATCCATTCAAGTAAAATACAATAAGTTTATTATTATAAAAATTAATTCAATGTATAATTAATTAATGTTAATTAATGCCTTGTTAGCATTTCAACTGATAGTGTAATTGAATACTTGCATATTTCAGGTGTATCACCAATTATTATTTTATACTATACAAGAATAACTTTCAAAAATAAGTTTGCAAGTAATTGACTTACCATTTATCATGTCCTGCAGGCTAACATTCAATGTAGTTACGTAATTTCCTTTCCTATAATAGTTTCTAACTACTTTTATCAAAGTACTGAATTGAGTGGGATCGTATGATGGAATTTTTGGACACATTATTATTCTTTATTGCTAATAATACATC